>NW_027361697.1:59765000-60115000 GCF_039654945.1 Dendrobates tinctorius
AGGACATGGGAACAGTGGTTTTAGAAAACTTAGAATCTAGATCAACTTGTGTTCATGCCAAACAAGCACAACCTTGACAGTCTTAGCTTTCTCTATACTGAAAAAGAGACTGAGTTGGTAACCCCTGCTAAAACCCAAAGTTCTGACCTAAAGAAATATAAGAGGAAGAGTTATCTAGACAGACATTGGTGTATTATCAGTTATACGCTCTACTCTCAGCACGGTGCAGATAAAGAAGAGGAGGAAATTCTTCCAAGATATATCTAGAAAGTGTTAGGCGTTGGGTTCCTGCCTCTGCACAGGAGAAAGCCCAAGCCTTGCCTTCTGCAGTCTCCCATTCTGTTCCGGCCACAGAGGAGGCTACTCAGCAAAGACGTCGATCCCGGCCTCTTGCCCAAGCTAGTGCTGTCAGGTTGGTTGTTGCTGCCACCTCTGGGTCAGCTTTAGCAATCCACACTAGCCAGCAGCGAGCAGCTCCAGAGTCTAAGTTCTTTTTGCAGCCTACTGAGCATGCCTGTGGGATGACCTCTCATTGGAGGTCGGAGGTCACGTGCTCAGGTCCTCAAGCAGCTCGGATTGGACCATCAGGAAGGTCCTGGAAGGACGCTGCTATGAAAGGTTCACATGGCCGCTTGGCCATGCGCTAATATAGACTCTATTTGCTATTTGTGTGTGTGAAGATGGATGCTTGAGACTGGTGACTGACTCATTATGACTCCCCTCCCTCTGGTTGTGCTTGTTAGTAGGGTTTAGGGTTAGAGTGTGCGCCACTAGTGGCATGGTCTTGCGCCACTGAAGCTACCTAGTCACAGCACCTCACATAGCGCCATACAGTGCCGTTCTGTTCAAGGCATCTCCATGCTGAGTTAAATAACTGCTTCCGCCAATGCGGCGCCGTGTGCATGTTTAGCGCTTTCCTACCTTGTCCGGGTGGTTAGTGGCATCCGCCAGAGCGGTGCTGTGCGCATGTAGTGCGCTTTATCTATTTATTTGTTTGTTCCTGGCACCGCAGTTGGGGTGCCGAGCACTAGTGTGTCTAGAGGGACTTTGACACAATGTCTCAGGGGTAGAGTCCTGTGACTATACACTAGCGCTCACACTGCCATGCTCTGTGAGCATAAACAGGCTGCGGCATTTATATTTGGCAGTCGTGCGGCTCTGTGAGGTAACAGTCTGCCTCTGTATACACTGGGTGAAGTTATCCCCATGTCTTCCTCTATTATACCGCCATATCACGTCCGCCATTACCGAGCAGCAGTTAACAACTCTGCATGGTGGACCCCGGGCTGCGAATGCACCTAAACACCATCTTTATTATTTGGTGTGTTCTGCCAGCCCCTAACAGAAAGGGAGACAAAATTTAAGAATTACCATGATAAGCTCTGTGCCAAGCTTGGCACAGCTTTCTCCCAGCAGACACCTGCCAGCCACATACCTGGTGAGAAGCATCTCTCCACTCCCCACTGAGTTACCGCTCTACCGCCTATGTCAGTACTACCACTATAACAAGAGGCTGAAACAGCAATCAATAGATTTTTTGCACATGATGGCCAGTTGTAAAATCATCCATTGTGCCAACTTTATACACATCAGCAAACAGAGATACCCAACTTGGATACACACAAGACGTGTAAAGCAACCTAGCGTAAGGATTATACCATATTATATAAATAAATATAATACATAGCATGGCCATATATACCACAACTAAAAGATGAGAACCATATATATAAAACACTTGTATATAACTATACGTTAGTTTTGGTTGCATTAAGATAACAAGGATATTAAGGTGATATGGGGAAGATGTATACTGTAGTATTTAATGTGATGCTTTGGCACTATTTATGATATATATTGTCATCCAACCCCAAAAAAACTATAATCTAGAGGATGCAGAGCTATACGCTTTGTGTATTAGCCCATAGATTTGTGTTTTCATATTTGGATAACTTCTGATTTATCAACATTACACTTGTGGTCCTGTGCATCCCTTTTCATGGGGTATTATTGTAAGTGATTATATTGATGTGGTATTTTATTGAAAAAATTTTAAATGGAGTAAATAAAACAAGTGTTTTCTATATATGGTTCTATTCTTTTAGTTGTGGTATATATGGCCATGCTATGTATTATATTTATGTTTGGAAGTGCCATAAGATTATAAGTGGACATTTTTGGATATAATTATATAAATAAATACACTATATACAGTTATGGCAGAAAGTGTTGGCACCCTTGACATTGTTCCAGAAAATGAATTATTTCTCCCAGAAAATTATTGCAATTACAGTACTCATGTTTTGTTATGCACATGCTTATTCCTTTGTGTCTATTGGTACAATGCAAAAAAAACAGAGGGGGGGAGGCAAATTGCACATTATTTTACAGAAAACCCCAAAAGTGGGCTGAGCAAACTTGTTTACACCCTCAACTTAATATTTGGTTGCCCACCCTTGGAACAAATAACTGCAATTAATTGCTTCCGAAAACCATCAACAAGCTTCTTGCACCTCTCAACTGGAATTTTTGACCACTCTTCTTTTGCAAACTACTCCAGGTCACTCATATTTGAAGGGCACCTTCTCCCAACTGCAGTTTTAAGATGTCCCCACAGGTGTTCAATGGATTTAGATCTGGGCTCCTTGCTAGCCACTTCAGAAATCTCCAGTACTTTGTTTCCATCCATTTCTGTGTGATTTTTGAAGTATGTTTGGGGACCTTGTCCTGCTGCTTCAGTCCTACAACCTAAGAAGCAAACCCAGCTTTCTGACACTGGGCAGTACATTGTGCCCCAAAATCTGTTGGTAATCTTCAGTTTTCATGATGCCTTGCACATAGTCAAGGAACCCAGTGCAAGAGGTTGCAAAACAAACCCAAAACATCTTTGATCCTTCACCATATTAGACTATAGATACTGTGTTCTTTTCTTTGTAGGCCTCATTCTGTTTTTGGGACACAGAATGATGTGCTCTACCAAAACTAACTATCTTGATCTCATCTGTCCACAAGATGCTTTCCCAGAAGGATTATGGCTTTCTCACATACATTTTGGCAAGCTGAAGTCTAGCTTTTTTATGTCTGTTTTTATCAAATTGGAGACGATAAGAATAAATATGGAAACCAACTCAAAGCAGAAATTTCCTACTCCAAACACTGAACTCTCTCCTTCAACTCCAAACCAGGTAGTGGTAACTGTTAGGAACGGCGGAACGCACTAAATAAAATAATAATAAAGTGCGTTTGCCGCTCGGGGTTCACCGTGCAGTAGGTGGTATAACTGCTGCTAAGTGGTGGCAGACAAGCAATATGGCCGCATGATGCACACGGGTTAAACTTCACCCGGAGTGCGCAGATTGGCCTCTGTTCACACACAGAGGTGCCGCAACAAAAAACATACAACACACTGAACCTGTTAGTGACACAGGCTTCAGGTAGATGCACACACGGTATCTGGTCACAGGAGCAGGACTCAAGACAGAGGAGCTGCGTCTCTCTAGACCTACCATGTGTGCGACGTCGCTGCTGCGAACGCCTAGAAGGGCTGCAATTGCAGCGTGGCATAGGACACTGCCGCTCGACGACAAAGCCAGATAGTAAGCGCGATGTCGGATGCTAGCGTAGTGGTGCGGTGAGCACAGTGGCTTAAGGCTTGCCACAGACTGGCGCTGACTACTAAACTAATTCCCTATCACCATGCGTAATATCAGAGGGAAGAGGTTTCAAATGAGTCAGTCACCAGAGTCATACATCCGTCACCATTCACACATAGCAAGTCTGGTCTATACTAGCACATGGCGGAACGGCCATGCGCGCTTTTTATAGCCGTGCGGGACCTTCCAGATCTCCGAGATGGACCAATGAGATCTGGAACAGGACCTGGGCACATGACTCCCGAACTCCAATCGGAGATCGTCTCGTGAGCAAATGGGTCGCCCTCCCAGGGCTGTGGGGTACTCGGTACTGGGCCGGTCGCTCAGAGGGAGGTGTCACAGCAGTGGTGACCCGGTCCGTGGCCCTGGGTGCCCATGTAAAAGGGGATGAAGTGATGGAATAAAGTTTATGAGTGATTCGTGACGCCACCTGTGGTGTTCGGCAAGGGAAGTGTTAAGCCGACACTGCAGACAGATCCTCTGGGATAGATGGTGGGGTGCAGCAGTGATGTTATAGCCTTCCACAGGTAGGGCTGTAGTCCCAGGGCAGAGTAGATGAAGAGAATAGGGGTTGAGGAAGAGGGTGCAGTGTCTGGCACGGAGATGTAGCAGTGCTGGAGAAGTTGCAGAAAGAAGGCAAGGACACAGCGAAATGTAGTTTCTTTACCTTTACTTTGTAAGTGCAGTCCAGGGTCCAGAGTACAGATGGTACAGGAGCTGATTAGCCTGGAAGCAACTCAGGAATCTCTCTATGCAGACAGGTTGTGTAGTCTCCTCTCTAGTGCTTACTTGAGGTACATTCAGTACTGTGTTACACTGAAGTTCCTCCTTCTTGTTTCCTTTTAGATCTACCTCGTATGGCAGACAGCTGTAGCCTTCTATCTCTTCTCTTGGCTCACCTGTTGCTGTTGTACCTCAGAGTCTTAGGTGGGAATAGAGCATTTACAGCTTCCTATTACTCTGGTTTCTGTTGCAGGACCTTCAGTATCCATACAACCATGGAGACCAAGCTCCAGATCATGCGCTCCAGCTGGGAACGAGCTCTCAACTTCGCTCAGTCTCCCAGCTTCTCTTTCCACATCTACACACTTCGGCCTCATCACACTAACTCCTCATTTTCTCTTCCTGGCCCTCACAGCGCACTCCTCCCCCAATTCTGGTTCAGAGCTCCCTCTGCTGGCCGGGAGTGGTAACCGTGTTGCATGTTATGGTAAACTGCTAGAGAGACCCTTCATTGATTCCAAGCCTGACATCACCCTCCCTGGAGGAAGGCAATGCCAGTGTGGCGACCATACTCCTGGGGGCGCCACACATGCCCAGTAGGAGCACAGAGGGACTTAGTCTCTGGAGCGGTCTGCTGCAAAGCAATCTCCTCTGCAGTAGAAAGACAGCAGGAGACGGCAGAATGTGAGGCTCTGGATTCCTGCAGAGCAGACGCAGAAACCTGACGCCTAACAGGTAACTATCACTGGCAAGATCAGAATTAAGGAGGAGGGTTCTTTTACCCTCTGGGAGTAACAAAATCAGAACAGCTGATACAACCCAAGACAGGAAATTCCAGAGATCCAACTAAGCAGTTTAACCCTTGCAGCACCAGAGCAAAGAAAGCCAGAACTGCTCATAGGATGGTGGAGCCATTCTAACTGCCGCAGGTGTATGTGTCACCAAAATGCTATGATTTTCTGACCCCGCCATGTCACGATATCCCCGTGACAATTACCTCCATAAGTCACATGTTTAGTTAAAGAACATCCACCTGTGTACAATCTAAGTGTCACATGGCTCGTCAGTAGTGTTGAGCATTCCGATACCGCAAGTATCGGGTATCGGCCGATACTTGCTGTATCGGAATTCCGATACCGACTTCCGATATTTTTTCAATATCGGAAGTCGGCATCGGAATTGGAAGTTGAAAGTTGATTGACAGCCGAAATGACGTCATCATGATGCGCGGTGTGTGCGCATCATGATGCGCCGTCATTTCGGGCCTTCCGGGGGTCTCTGCCGGCCTGCCGGGGGGCTGTGCCGGCCTGCCGGGGGGCTGTGTGGACTGCCCAGGGTTTGTACCTGCCTGCCGGGGGGCTGTGCCGGCCTGCCGGTGGTCTGTGCACCCTGTGGGGGTCTGTACCGGCCTGCCGGGGGGCTGTGCCGGCCTGCCGGGGGGCTGTGCTGATGTCCGGGGGTCTGTGCAAGCATCGTCCGATGGGACTACAAGTCCCATCTGGCGATGCCTGCTACCATGACAGTGATTGACACATTAGCCAATGATGGGACAGTAGTAGTCCCATCATCCGGCTAATGTGTTAAATGTTAAAAAAAAAATATATATATATATACTACATACATACTACATACATACTACATGCTACATACATACTACATATATACTACATGCTACATACATACCACATATATACTACATACATACTACATGCATGCTACATGCTACATACATACCACATACATACTACATACATACTACATACATACTACATGCATGCTACATACATACTACATGCTACATACATAACACATATATACTACATGCATGCTACATACATACTACATGCTACATACATACCACATATATACTACATACATACTACATGCATGCTACATGCTACATACATACCACATACATACTACATACATACTACATACATACTACATACATACTACATGCATGCTACATACATGCTACATACATACTACATGCATGCTACATACATAACACATATATACTACATGCATGCTACATACATACTACATGCTACATACATACCACATACATACTACATACATACTACATGCATGCTACATACATACTACATGCTACATACATACTACATATATACTACATGCATGCTACATACATACTGCATGCTACATACATACTACATACATACTACATGCATGCTACATACATACTACATGCTACATACATACCACATATATACTACATACATACTACATGCATGCTACATACATACTACATGCTACATACATACCACATATATACTATATACATACTACATGCATGCTACATACAATACATACATAGACATACAGTACATATAACATAGAGTAACATACTTACCAATACTTGTCACATTGTTCCCCGAAGCCATTGTCTTTTACGGAATAAATATTAACATAACAAACCACAAAAATACTCACCCATGATCCGAAGCAGTCCACGAGTGTGTCCCACGACGATCTTGGGTAGAGAACTGCAGCATCAGCTGATGCTGCCGTTCTCTACGGGCTGCAGGAATCCAATGACGGAAGGTAGGTATCCTTCCGCACTGTATTCCTCCGCCACTTAAAAAAAAAAAGTCCCTAGTCTCACTTTATGCCATTGATGCGTGGGAAATTCCCACACAGCTTTTACCATAAAGTGAGACTAGGGACTTTTTTTTTTTTAAGTGGCGGAGGAATACAGTGCGGAAGGATACCTACCTTCCGTCATTGGATTCCTGCAGCCCGTAGAGAACGGCAGCATCAGTTGATGCTGCAGTTCTCTACCCAAGATCGTCGTGGGACACACTCGTGGACTGCTTCGGATCATGGGTGAGTATTTTTGTGGTTTGTTATGTTAATATTTATTCCGTAAAAGACAATGGCTTCGGGGAACAATGTGACAAGTATTGGTAAGTATGTTACTCTATGTTATATGTACTGTATGTCTATGTATGTATTGTATGAATGTATTGTATGTAGCATGCATGTAGTATGTATGTAGTATGTATGTAGTATGTATGTAGCATGTAGTATGTATGTAGCATGCATGTAGTATGTATGCAGCATGCATGTAGTATGTATGTAGCATGCATGTAGTATGTATGTAGTATATATGTAGCATGTAGTATGTATGTAGTATGTATGTAGCATGTAGTATGTATGTAGCATGCATGTAGTATATATGTAGTATGTATGTAGCATGTAGTATGTATGTAGCATGCATGTAGTATGTATGTAGCATGCATGTAGTATGTATGTAGCATGCATGTAGTATGTATGTAGCATGCATGTAGCATGCATGTAGTATGTATGTAGCATGCATGTAGTATGTATGTAGCATGCATG
Source organism: Dendrobates tinctorius (assembly GCF_039654945.1). Classification (NCBI taxonomy): domain Eukaryota; kingdom Metazoa; phylum Chordata; class Amphibia; order Anura; family Dendrobatidae; genus Dendrobates; species Dendrobates tinctorius. The sequence goes on from NW_027361697.1 coordinate 59,772,740, forward strand.
TAGTATGCATGTAGTATATATGTAGTATGTATGTTACATGTAGTATATATGTAGTATGCATGTTGCATGCATGTAGTATGTAGCATGTATGTAGTATGCATGTAGTATATATGTAGTATGTATGTTACATGTAGTATATATGTAGTATGCATGTTGCATGCATGTAGTATATATGTTGTATGTATGTTGCATGCATGTAGTATATATGTAGTATGTATGTTGCATGTAGTATATATGTAGTATGAATGTAGCATGTATGTAGTATGAATGTAGCATGTATGTAGTATGCATGTTGCATGTAGTATATATGTAGTATGTATGTTACGTGTAGTATGCATGTTGTATGTATGTAGCATGTATGTAGCATGTAATTTTTTTTTTTTTTTTTTTACATTCAACACATTAGCCGGATGATGGGACTACTACTGTCCCATCATTGGCTAATGTGTCAATCACTGTCATGGTAGCAGGCATCGCCCGATGGGACTTGTAGTCCCATCGGACGATGCCTGCACAGCCCCCCGGCAGGCCGGCACAGCCCCCCGGAGCCTGCATAGCCCCCCGGCAGGCCGGCACAGCCCCCCGGAGCCTGCACAGCCCCCCGGCAGGCCGGCACAGCCCCCCGGCAGGCCGGCACAGCCCACCGGAGCCTGCACAGACCACCGGCAGGCCGGCACAGCCCCCCGGCAGGCCGGCACAGACCACCGGAGCCTGCACAGACCCCCTGGCAGGCCGGCACAGCCCCCCGAAAGGCCCGTACAGACCCCAGAGAGGCTGTACAAGGCAAAAACAGGGTTTTTCTTATTCCGATACCGGAAGTCCCATAGACTTGAATGGGACTTCCGGTATCGGAATCGGCGATACCGATACTTTTTTTTAAGATCGGCCGATCCATTCCGATCCGATACTTTGAAGTATCGCACGGTATCGCTCAACTCTACTCGTCAGTATATACACACTTTTTCTGAAAAGCCACAGCGGCTGTAACACCAATAAGCAAGAGGCACCATTAACCAAACCATACCTAGAAGAGCTACAAGTCAGAGATGGATTTTAAAATAATATTTTAATCTGTGATTATCCCTCACAGCACCATAAAATCCATTATAACCAAGTGGAAAGAACATGGTACCACAACAAATCCACCAGGAGAGGGCCGCCCACCAAAACTCTCAATCCAGGCAAGGAGGGCAATAATCACAGAGGCAGCACAGAGACTAAAGGTAACCCTGAAGGAACTGCAGAGTTCCTAAGCCATACACTCAAAATAGTAGAGAAGAGAAAAGCCGGGGTTCGTCCGCGCTAGACCACAAGGAACCAACCGAAGATGCAAACAAACCTTTATTCACATTCAAGCCAACACGTTTCATGGCCTCCTGGCCACTTCATCAGGGCAGCAATGTGGTGAGATAAGTGGATTACCTTTTTTAAACACGCTGGTGTCCCTCATTTACCGCCTTAGTGCGCTCCCCCTCTTTTTATTTTTTGCAGTTGTAAGCCATACACTCCAAAGAGGTGGCCTTCCTGGGAGAGTGGGCAGAAAAAAGACTTTACTTACACACAAAAAGTGTAAGGTCCATTTTGAGTTTGCCAAAAGACATGTGGGAGACTTTGCAAATGTATGGAGGAAGGTGCTGTGGTCACATAAGATCAAAATGTAACGTTTTGACCACCAAGGTAAATGCGATGTCTGGTGCCAAACCAGCACAGCTCATCATCTCAATGACACCATCCCCACAGTGATACATGGAGGTGGCAGCATAATGATGTGAAGATTTTTTTTTTGGCAGCAGAGAGAGGGAAAATGGTTGGAGTTGAGGGGAAGTTGAATGGTGCAAAATACAAGGATATTCTTGAGCAAAAGCTGTTTCAGACTTTCAGTGATTTAAGACTAGGTCGGAGGTTCCCCTTCCAACAAGACAATGACCCAAAGCATACTGCTAAAACAGCACTAATAGTTTTAACGAGAAATGTGTAAATGTTTTAGAGTGGCCTAGTCAAAGCCCAGACCTTAATCCAATTTAGAATCTATGGTTAGACCTGAAGATTGCTGTTCACCAGAGGAAACTATCTAATTTGAAGAAGCTGAAGCAGTTTTTCCTTGATGAATAGGCAAAAATTCCAGTGGCAATATGTGGAAAGCTCATAGAGACTTATCTTAAGTGACTTGCAGCTGTAAGTACCGCAAAAAGAGGCTCTACAAAGTACTGTCTTTAGTTGGTGAATAGTTATGCATGCTGAAGTTTTCAGCTATTTTGTCCTATTTTTTGTTTGCTTCACAATAAAAAGAAAACCAAATGTTCAAAGTCGTAGGCATGTTCTTTAGATGAACTGATGCAAACCCTAAAAAGCAGTGAAATTTCCGGTTGTGAGATAGCAGAACACCAAAAATGCCAAGGTGGGTGAATGACAATTTTTAAATACTTTTTTGGAGTGTTATACAGTGTGAGGCAGTGGCTGGTGTCACAAGAAGAGGTCGCTGTGTGTTCTCCCCAGGATGCACATGCAGGTATATGGAGGCCATGAGAGTGCATTGCAGTCATAGGCATAGCTGTGATTGCAATGCAGACTAAAAATAAGGGTTAGTCTTGGGCATGCTAGTGTCCAAGGCAGATTTAGAGAAAACCTGTTCTGGGGTTTTTGTATTTTGAAACAGACTGCAGGATGGTAGTCGTGCAGTCTGTTTCATTCCAGGCCCGGGTTCTCCATGTGGCTGGAAGCCACAGATTCCAATTAAAATCCCTGCAGTAAAGGGTTTGGGTGAGTCAGAGTCAGTATCAGTCTGGTGTATGCTAGAGGGCAGAGGAATTGGCTCTGCAGAGCTCCTGTGTGAAGAAACACAGGCAAACGGAGCCAAGCAGCCAGGGGAGCTGAGATGCCTGGCACCCACAGCATACACAGCAGTACAGTCGCCCACAGTAAAAAGGAAAAATTAACAACAGTAACCCGAGGAAACCAACGCGAAACTATGGGTAAGAGTGGTCATTGTTACTGATGCTGATTTTTCTTATGATATTTATCACTGATTTGTGTAGGCAGCTATTAGGGATCTGCTGGGAGATCCTTTGTATGATATGACAAATTAGTAAAGCTAATATTTATAGTTTACATTGAGGCACTTGCACTTTAGGCTGCATGGATATTGTATTTATGAAAGATATGTTACTTTAAACCACCGTCCCACGTCTTGACATTTTTTCTAAGGCCTGGTTTGCATATCTGTTTGTTTGTCCCTTCCGTGATTTGAACCATATTTTGTGTCTGTATTTACATTAATATTAATGTTGTGTGATATTTTGTCTGATTCAATAAAATATCGACTTTTTATCAAAATTGTTCTTTTGGATTTACACTCAGTTTTTTGTATATTATAACAAACTGGAAGCAAGTTCAGAGAAGAGCGACCAGAATGGTGACCGGTCTGCATATCATGTCCTATCAGGAACGGTTGCAGGATTTGGGAATGTTTAGCCTGCAAAAGAGAAGATTGAGAGGAGACTTAATAGCTGCCTACAAATATCTGAAGGGCTGTCACATTGTAGAAGGATCATCTTTATTTTCATTTGCACAAGGAAAGACAAGAAGCAATGGGATGAAACTGAATGGGAGGAGACACAGATTAGATATTAGAAAAAACTTTTTGACCGTTAAGGTGATCAATGAGTGGAACAGGCTGCCACGAGAGATGGTGAGCTCTCCTTCAATAGAAGTCTTTAAACAGAGGCTCGACAGACATCTATCTGGGATGGTTTAGTGAATCCTGCTTTGAGCAGTGGGTTGGACCTGATGGCCCAGGAGGTCCCTTCCAACTCTACCATTCTATGATTCTATGATTAATGCTGTAAAGTAACCGCATTAAAGAGACTTTGTGTTGAAACTCTGTTGGGTCATTGCCTCCTCACTGCACAAGTGTTCTGCTGCACTACAAGATGTGATTTTCACAAAATTAGAATATCATCAAAAAGTGTATTTAATTCAGTTCTTCAGTATAAAAAGTGAAACTCATATATTATATAGAGTCATTACAAACAGAGTGATCTATTTCAAGTGTTTATTTCTCTTTATGTTGATGATTATGGCTTACAGCCAATGAAAACCCAAAAGTCATTATCTCAGTAAATTAGAATACTTTATAACACAAGTTTGAAAAATGATTTTAAAATCTGAAATGTTGGCCTACTGAAATGTAGGTTCCGTAAATGCACTCAATACTTGGTTGAAGCTCCTTTTGCATCAATTACTGCATCAATGCGGTGTAGCATGGAGGCGATCAGCCTGTGGCATTGCTGAGGAGTTATGGAAGCCCAGGTTGCTGTGATAGCAGCCTTCAGCTCATCAGCATTGTTGTGTCTGGGGTCTCATGTTACTCTTGACATTAAGGTCAGGCGACTTTGCTGGCCAATCAAGCAGAGTGATACTGTTGTTTTTAAATGAGGTATTAGTACTTTTGGCAGTGTGGACAGGTGCCAAGTCCTGCTGGAGAATGAAATTTCCATCACCAAAAAGCTTGTCGGCAGAGGGAAGCATGGATTGCTCAAAAATTTCCTGGTAGATAAAACACTGTTGACCTACACCGGCAGATGACATGGTTCCCCAAACCATCGCTGATTGTAAAAACTTCATACTAGACCTCAAACAGCTTGGATTGTGTGCCTTTCCTCTATTCCTTCAGACTCTGAGACTTTGATTTCCAAATGTAATTCAACATTTACATTCATCTGAAAACAACACCTTGGACCACTGAGCAATAGTGCAGTTCTGTTTTCCCATGGCACAGGTAAGACGCTTCTGGCGTTGTCTATTGGTCTTTAGTGGCCTGACACAAGGAATGCGAAAAATAATAAATTACTGATAGGGGTTTGTTATAAGTCTCCAAAAATAAAGGAAGCAACAGAGAATATCCTCATAAAGCAAATAGATGAAGCAGCGACTCAAGGAGAAGTCATTTTTATGGAGGACTTCAACTACTCTGAATTACATTGGTGAACCGAAACCTGCAGTTCCAGCAAAGGTAATAGGTTTTTGACAACTGTGAGAGACAATTACCTTTCACAACTGGTTCAGGACCCAACAAGAGGGGGGGCACTTCTAGACCTAATATTAACCAACAGGCCAGACCGCATATCAAATGTAAGGGTTGGGGGTCACTTGGGTAATAGTGATCACAAATTAATAAGTTTTCATGTGTCCTTTAATAAGATGTGTAGTAGAGGGGTTACAAGGACACTAAACTTCAGGAAAGAAAATTTCCAACGGATGAGAGATGATCTTGGTGCAATTAACTGGGACGATATCCTGAGACATAAAAATACACAAAGAAAATGGGAGACGTTTATTAGCATCCTGAATAGGACCTGTGCACAATATATACCGTATGGGAATAAACATGCGAGAAATAGGAGGAAACCACTATGGCTAAATAGAGCTGTAAGGGGCGCAATAAGAGATAAAAATAAAGCATTTAGAGAATTAAAGCAAGTAGGTAGTGATGAGGCATTAACTAAATACAGATGATTAAATAAATTCTGTAAAAAGCAAATCAAGACAGCAAAGATTGCCAGAGAAAGTAAAAATAATCCCAAAATATTCTTTAACTACATAAATAGTAAGAAACTAAAAAATGATAGTGTTGGTCCCCTTAAAAATAGTCTGGGTGAAATGGTGGATGAGGATGAGGAAAAAGCCAATACGCTAAATGACTTTTATTCAACAGTATTTACACAAGAAAATCCCATGACGGATAACATGATCAGTGATAAAAATTCTCCATTAAATGTCACCTGCTTAACCCAGCAGGAAGTACGGCGGCATCTAAAAATCACTAAAATTGACAAATCCCGGACCCGGATGGGATACACCCCCGAGCACTGCAGGAATTAAGCACAGTCATAGATAGACCATTATTTTTAATCTTTAAAGACTCCATAATAACAGGGTCTGTACCACAGGACTGGCGTATAGCAAATGTGGTGCCAATATTCAAAAAGGGGACAAAAACTAAACTTGGAAATGATAGGCCAGTAAGTTTAACCTCAACTGTGGGTAAAATCCTGGAGGGTTTTCTTGAGATACTTTACTGGAGTATCTGGAGAAGAATAACCTCATGACCCAATATCAACTTGGGTTTACAAGGGACCGTTCCTGTCAGACTAATCTGATAAACTTTTATGAAGAGGTAAGTTCCGGACTGAACCAAGGGAATGCAGTGGAGGTGGTGTACATGGACTTTTCAAAAGGTTTTGATACGATGCCACAAAAAGGTTGATACATAAAATGAGAACAATGGGGATTGTTATGAATGGGAAACCGAGGAGGAAAAAAGACAACAAGCTAAGTCTCAGAAAACCAGAGAAGTTGGTAACTATGGAGATTGCAGGTCCCTGATCTTACCCACACAACTAGCAGCAGTCGTGGAGCGTTCCTACGTTGGTCCTAGATGCCTCGTCACAACCGGAGAACTACATAAGCCTAAAGCAGGAAAAGAGGAAAACTAACTGCCCCAGAGCAGACCCCAAAGGAAAGACAGCCCACCACATGTATTGACGGCGAAACAAGATGAAAATACAAACAAAGGCAGGAAAATAGGCTGAGCAAACGATGGGGCCCGGCTAACTAAAAAGGACAGAAAAGGAAAGACACTGTCTGCAATCTGCCAAAAAAAACCTACAAAAATATTGTCCAACACTTCTGACAGCAAAATTAACCCTGAAGTCACTAGACTTCTAAACCTATATCAGCATTCTGAAATATTCTGAGGCAGAGCAAAAAAAGAGGCCAATCTAATAAGGGACAAAAAGCAGATTGGCAAATATTGATTAATAGGAGTGGAATTTCAGCATAGCCCCAGTAGGGGCAGGCTGATTACACAAAAAACTGAATTGACCAATAAGTGCAAGTGTGAACATTAGCAAAAAAAAAACTTAACTTGAGAAGACTGGAAGAGAGCTGAAGTCCAGGACCTGAGAAGCAGACTGAATCACCAGCACCCGGATAGGGCGTCGGCTGTCTTATATCCAGTCTGATACTCCAGAGATCCAATCGTTATCTTTCTCATCAGGTGTCAGATCACTACCACTTAAACCAACCACACTACCTCCTGTCACCACCAGAGGGAGAACGGAAGAGGAACTCTCAACTGGTGGAGCAGAAAATGAGTTCATGACAGGGGATAGTGGAAAATATGTGTAGGTGGGTTAAGAGCTGGCTCAGTAATAGGAAACAAAGGGTGGTTATTAATGGAGCACACTCGGACTGGGTCTCGGTTAGCACTGGGGTACCACAGGGGTCAGTTTTGGGCCCGCTTCTTTTTAACATATTTATTAATGACCTTGTAGGGGGCATAGAGAGTAGAATTTCAATATTTGCAGATGACACTAAACTCTGCAGGGTAATCAATACAGAGGAGGACAGTTTTATATTACAGGAGGATTTATGTAAGCTAGAAGCTTGGGCTGATAAATGGCAAATGAGCTTTAATGGGGATAAATGTAAGGTCATGCACTTGGGTAGAACGAATAAGATGTATAATTATGTGCTTAATTGTAAAACACTGGGCAAAACTGTCACTGAAAAAGACCTGGGTGTATGGGTGGACGACAAACTCACATTTAGTGGCCAGTGTCAGGCAGCTGCTGCAAAGGCAAATAAAATAATGGGATTCATTAAAAGAGGCATAGATGCTCATGAGGAGAACATAATTTTACCTATATAAAAGTCACTAGTGTGACCACCCTTAGAATACTGTGTACAGCTCTGGTCTCCGGTGTATAAGAAAGACATAGCTGAACTGGAGCAGGTGCAGAGAAGAGCGACCAAGGTTATTAGGGAACTAGGGGGTCTGCAATACCAAGACAGGTTATTACACTTGGGGTTATTTAGTTTGGAGAATCGAAGGCTTAGGGGTGATCTTATTACAAGGTATTAATATATGCGGGGACAGTCAAAGACCTTTCTAATGATCTTTTTACTCTTAGACCTGTGACGGGGACAAGGGGGCATCCTCTACGTCTGGAGGAAAAAAGGTTTAATGAAACTGCTTCCTGTGCCTACCTCAGCCACAGCTGAACTGAGTGAAAACCCTACAATATTTATATTTTTCCGACACTTTATAGCATACATACCTTTTATTGTAGAGGTTATGGTCTATCTCTACTAGTAGCATGTTGTTTTTCTGCACTAATTTGCACACATTATTAGGCATTTATTTGTTTGGTTACCTATTCAACATCTTGCAGACTTGGAACTAGCACTACAGTGCTGTGGTCGTGTTCACACCTTGTGTTATAGCCTTTATGCTTTTTAATTGTTTTTATATATTTTTTGTCTGGCTTGTTTGTTAATAAACTAGTTATACAGATCTATTTTCATGGTGATCCTTGTTGATACATACTACTTTTTCTTCTATATATTCTGGGTACTAAAGGGCGTCACAGAGAAGGGGGCAATACTTAGCAGATAGGAACACTGCCAATTTGCCATTTGTTGCCCATTTAACTTCCTTTTGTTCAATAATAATAATTGTACTTCCATAGTGACACCATATTCCACAGCACAATAAAACACATAACTAACACATAGTTCACAAGTTACAGAAGGAGTGAGGGTCCTGCTCGCAAGCTTACAATCTATAAGAAATAGGGAGGCCAAAAACAAGTTGAACATGCTGTTATTATGTACGGTCCAGCTATCATTATAATAAATAGGGTATTCATATAAATCTGCAGGATCCGTCATCAGCCAGGATCCATCTGAGTGCAGTTACATGTGCTATTAATGCATGGACTATGTGGAGACATTTAGACCCCTGTCTGTACAATAATCATTTATTGACCCTATGGTGTTCTTCTTTTCAGTGCCCTTTTTCTGCCTAATTGTCATTTATTGCCACTTTATTATTCTTCTGTGATGGAAGGGTACTACAGAGGCATTAAATCACAAATGGGTAGCAATGTGGCACTTGCAGTAAGTGAGCCCTAAATGGAACTTGCAGATATGAAGGTGTGCTATCTGGGCAGGGAATCCTCTCAGTGGTGTTCATATGCAAAACATTCCTCGTGTTATGGAAATTCACATAGAATTGAATGATGAGAAGCGTGAACATGCATGACTAACTGACCATTCAACCCTACCCGGATGAGGGGGGGGATATCATTTTATTATACGGATACAAGGTTATAGTCCCCTGTTCTCAATGTATGTGAGGGTTGCAGAGGTAAGAACCACACTTATGAGACATTTCTGGTAAAAAGTGGCAAAAGCGAGTAAAAAGACAAGGGCTTGGGGCACCAAAGAGCAATTTTGCACGGGGTGCATTTAGTCTAAGGCTGTCCACGGATACACCTTACAGCCTCTCTTGTCATTTTGCTCTGCCCAGTGATAGCATTTGATGGTGGTGATTACTGTTGAGCGATACCTTCCAATATCGGGATCGGATTGGATCGGACTCATAGCACAAAAATATCGGATATCGCCGATTCCGATACCGGAAAACAATGCAAGTCAATGGGACACAAATATCGGAATGAAAATAAACCCTTACTTTACTTGTAGGTTATTCTACATGAAGGAAAACAACTAAGAATAATGTCGAATGTATTGGGGGAGGAAGAAGAACATTAAAGGCATAGAGGTTTAGCCCAATCAAATGGAATAGCAGGAATTAATTTTTTTTTAAGACGTTTGGAATTCCAAAGATATTGACTATGTTAAGCTTTTTTATATTTTGTCAGATATTTATGTTTCACTACTTCCATGCTCTTCACCTTCTTTTTTACTTCTCCCACACTTTCTCCTTCATCATCCTCAGCAGCAGCATCTTTTTCATCAACTTCTTCTTCTTCACCTTATTCATCTTTTTCTTCTTCACCTTCTTCCTATTATTCTTTTTTTTTACATTCTTCATATTCTTCTTATTCAACTACTATTCTTCTTCATATTCTACTTCTTCGTCTTCTTCATATTCTTCTTCTTCATCATATTCTTATTTGTGACAGGCATTCCTGTAGTTGTTATCTATAAAAGTTTGAAGATTACACCTTCCGTTCTGCCTGTCACAAAAGATTTACAACAGGATTTGTCCGCGTTCAGTTTTGCCTGCAGCAGCAGGTATTTTCCAGTGGCACCATGAGGAGGAACGGACTCACCCCCATACACTGCTTAGTCTTCTTCTGCTTATAATTTAGATAATATCTTTTGCTCTGATTTTTAGTCTTATACTTAATGTTGTTCTGCTTTTTGTTCTGCAGCTTCTTGTTCTTCTGCTTCTTCATCTTCATTCTCTTGTTCTTCTGTATCTTGGTGGTTGTCTTCTTGTTCTTTGTCCTCTTGGTCATCTTCTTCAGGGTCATCTTCTTGGTCTTCTTCAGGGTGGTCTTCAGGGTCGTCATCTTTAGGGTCGTCATCAGGGAGATCCAGAGTGATTGCCAAAAACCATTTCAAAAAGCTTGAACTTGGAAATGTAGCAGAAGGTACAAGAAGGCTGAGGAACTGCTGAGAAGCAGCTGACGGTACTGGAACCTGGATGTGTAGCCAAAGGTACAAGAGCCAATGGAACTACCGAGGACCAGCTGATGGTACTGGAACCCGGTTACTAAGCAGGAGGTACCTGTGCCAGAAAGCACTACCAAGGACCAGCAGACATTGGTGGAACTCGGATACCGAGAAGTAGGCACCTAAGCCAAAGGCTCTGCCTAGGACCAGCTGACGTTACTGGAACCCAGGGGGACATATTCAAGATTGACTTCCAAAGAACCAGCTAATGTTACTGGAACTCAGATAGGCAGCAGAAGGTACACATGAAAAAAAAAGTTGCAAGGCCGCGAGCTGGCCGAAGTTACCAAAACCCACAGTCCTACAGGGGGAGCTTGTCCTATTGGCACTACAGAACCAGCCTTCATTGCCAGATCCCGCAGCCCAGATAGGAAGCACCTGAACTGCAGGCACCATAGAGTCAGCTAACCAGACCGCAACACGACAGGACAACGTATTGGAGGCAAAGTGACGTTGACACTACCTGGAAACAGCTGGCGTGCTGGAACAGGCTGGGCAGGAGGGAGTGTGACACGGGTGTGTCAAAGACACTTCTGAGCAGCAACTGGTGGTGTTGGAGCCCAGGGTAAATACTAGAAACAGAGTGGAGGCAGAGGCGTAAGTGGAGCAAGTTTAAAATCTGTAGTAGTGTAAATGTGGACAGAGCAGGCAAAATTGCCGGACACACAGCAGGGGATCAGCTGACGTTACTGAACCCCAATAACACTGGAGCATGTGTTGACTGTGCAGACGGCACTTCTGAGCAGCAACTGGCGGTGTTGGAGCCCAGGGATTACAGGAGAAACAGAGTGTAGCCAGAGGCCTAATTGGAGCAAGTTTAATATCTGTAGTAGTGTGAGTGTGGTCAGAGCAGGAGAAATTGCCGGACACACAGCAGGGGATCAGCTGACGTTACTGAACCCCAATAACACAGGAGCAAGTGTTGACTGTGCAGACGGCACTTCTGAGCAGCAACTGGCGGTGTTGGAGCTCAGGGAGTACAGTTCAGGTGGTAGAAACATGAACACAACAGGAGACCTGGATACTGTTGCCAACCAATTATTTAATCTGGAAGAGGACTGGCAAATTCCAGCGAGATCCAGGCCTTGTTCATTTTCAGAAAAGTAAGCCAGTCAACGTTATCGGATGATAGTCACATGCGACTGTCTGTTAGTACACCAACTGCGGCACTAAAGACGCATTCCGATAATACACTAGCAGCAGGGCAAGCCAGCACCTCCAATGCATACTGGCTAAGCTCTGGCCATGTATCCAGCTTAGAGACCCAAAACTTGAAGGGGGAAGAGCCGTGTGGGAGAACTCTGAGAGTGCAAGACATGTAGTCTGTCACCATCTGACGGAAACGTTGTCTCCTGCTGACTGGAGCCGTCTGTGATGGTGTAGACATTTGTGGCGGGGACACAAAACTTTGCCACATTTGGGTCATACTGGTCTTGCCTTTTGCTGAGGCGCTGCTTCTGCTCCCTCTTTGTGCAGAGCTTCCTCCACTGCCTCAACGCACTGAGCTGCTTTGTAAAGCACTAGCAGCACTGCTCTCGGCTGGAATGGAGAACATGATGGAATGCACCAGTGTGTCTTGGTACTCTCGCATTTTACACTCCCGGTTCAACAGTGTTATGAGGCTTTGTAAGTTGTCCCGGTAGCGAGGATCTAGGAGGGTGTACACCCAGTAATCAGCCGTGTTGAGAATGTGGGCGATGCGGCGGTCGTTTCTCGGGCACTGCAGCATGAAATCAACCATGTGCTGCAGACTGCCAACTGGCCAAGAAACACTGTCCCCTGCTTGAAGCATCATCTCTGCCTGCTCTGCATCACCCCACCCTTGCTCTACATACTGACTTCTAGAGCATTGTGTACCTCCCTCCTCTGGACAGATGTCTTCCTCCTCCATTGACTCCTCCTCATCCAATTCACAAAGTGTCCCTTGCCTAGGCCTTTGTGAGGAACCATTTTGCGCAGACTGTCCAGAAGCAGATGGCATTTGTGACCCCTCATCCTCCACCTCTTCCACAACCTCCTCCCTTAGTGCTTGCAGTGTTTTTTCAAGCAGGCAGATAAGGGGGATAGTCATGCTGACTAGTGCATCATCTACACTCGCCATCTGCATGGAATCATCGAAGGCACGAGGCCCACTCAGTGGTGGTGAAGTGTGAACGGCGCGCAGTGCGACTTGCATGCGCCTGATGCAGCTGGTACTCCATTACTGCTGCCTGCTGCTCACACAACCTCTCCAAAATATGTAACGTTGAATTCCACCTGGTGGGTAGGTCACATATGATGCGATGTTCCGGAAGGCGGAATCGGCGCTGCAGAGCTGCAATGCGCGATCTTGCCATGCTGGAACGCCGCAAGTGAGCGCACTCTATGCGGACCTTGTGCAGCAGTGCATCAAGATCCGGATAGTCCCTCAAAAAGCTCTGCACAACCAAGTTGAGCACATGTGCCAGACATGGGATGTGAGTGAGGTTGCCTAGGCCCAGAGCTGCCACCAGATTTCGGCCATTGTCACACACTACCATGCCTGGCTGGAGATTCGCTGGCACAAACTACATGTCGCTCTCCTGCTTGATGGCATTCCAGAGCTCCTGCGCTGTGTGGCTTTGATTCCCCAAAGAAATTAATTTCAATACGGCCTGTTGACGTTTGGCCACGGCTGTGCTCATATCGGTCGTAACAGGTAAACGTTCACGGGTCCATGTTTAGGTAGACTGTGACGGCTCCTGCAGCACTGATTCAGAGGAACTGGAGTATGAGGAGGAGTCAATGTGTACAAACTGGATTCCTGCAATCGTTGGAGTTGGCAGAACACATACAGCGCCACTCTCAAGATCTGTACCAGGCTCATAGAATCATAGAATCGTAGAGTTGGAAGGGACCTCCTGGGCCATCTGGTCCAACCCCCTGCTCAAAGCAGGATTCGCTAAATCATCCCAGTCAGATGTCTGTCCAGCCTCTGTTTGAAGACTTCCATTGAAGGAGAACTCACCACTTCTCGTGGCAGCCTGTTCCACTCATTGATCACTCTAACTGTCAAAAAGTTTTTTCTAATATCTAATCTGTGTCTCCTCCCATTCAGTTTCATCCCATTGCTTCTAGTCTTTCCTTGTGCAAATGAGAATAAAGTTGATCCTTCTACAATGTGACAGCCCTTTAGATATTTGTAGACAGCTATTAAGTCTCCTCTCAGTCTTCTCTTTTGCAAACTAAACATTCCCAAATCCTGCAACCTTTCCTCATAAGACAGGGTTTGCAGACCGGTCACCATTCTGGTCGCTCTTTTCTGAACTTGCTCCAGTTTGTTGATGTCTTTTTTAAAATGTGGTGCCCAAAACTGGACACAATATTCCAGATGAGGTCTGACCAAAGAGGAGTAGAGGGAAATAATGACTTCACGTGATCTAGACTGTATGCTTCTGTTAATACATCCTAGAATTGCATTTGCCTTTTTTGCTGCTGCATCACACTGTTGACTCATATTCAGTCTGTGATCTATTAGTATACCCAAGTCTTTTTCACATGTGCTGTCACTTAGCCCTATTCCTCCCATTCTATATATGCTTTTTCCATTTTTATTGCCCAGATGTAGTACTTTGCATTTCTCCCTGTTAAAAACCATTCTGTTAGTTGCTGCCCACTTCTCCAGTTTATTTAAATCTTTTTGAATCCTCTCTCTCTCTTCTCTAGTATTAGCTATCCCTCCTAGCTTTGTGTCATCAGCAAATTTAATCAGTTTACCCTCAATTCCTTCATCTAAATCGTTGATAAAGATGTTGAACAATACAGGGCCCAGGACAGAGCCCTGTGGTACCCCACTTGAGACATTCTTCCAACTGGATGTGCAGCCATTTACGACCACTCTTTGGGTCCGATCACTAAGCCAGTTATGAATCCACCTAACAGTTGCCTTGTCCATTCCATACTTAATCATTTTTTCAATAAGGATAAGGCTCCACAACATTTACCCAATGGGCAGTGAGGGTAAATGTTGTGGAGTCAGGTGGACCTTGCTACTGATGGCGTTTAGTAACGCATGTTTAATTTTTCCCTCCACATGCTTTTGCAGGGCAGGGATGGCTTGCCTGTTGAAATAAAAGCGGCTGGGCATGTTGTATTGTGGGACTGCCAATGCCATGAAGTTACGGAAGGAGTCAGTCTCCACCAGCCTGAATAAGAGCATTTCAAGGGACAGTAGTTTTGCAATGCCAGTATTCAGAGCCTGTGCTCGGGGGTGGTTTGCCGAGTATTGGCGCCTTTTCTCCCATGCCTGTGCTACCGATGGCTGTAGACTGGCCTGGGAGTGTGAGGATGACAGGGAACGTGGTGCTGTGGGTGGAATGACACTGTGTCTCTGTACAACAGTGCCAGAGGTTCTTCTATGGTGATCCTGTGAGGAAGCCAAACCAGCTGTGTGTGAGCTGGAGGAAGAGGCTACAACAGGAGCTGAAGAGGTGGTAGGTGGCGCTATAGGTTGGCCTAGGTCTTCAGTGTGTCTTTGTAACTCCACCACGTGCTTGGTCCTCACATGTTTCCACATATTTGTGGTATTGAGGTTGCTGACACTTTTCTGTTGTGAGTTCATTTTCCCCTTCACCGTTGATGTCTGATGAACTCCCTCTGCTGGTGAAGAGAGGTAGTGAAATTGATTGGGATGGGAAAAACCTGTCATCTAAACAGGCGGAGCGTGATTGGACACCCGGAATCACTGAGTGGATATAAGGCAGCTGATGCCCTGCAGGGTTGCTGGTGATCCTTTCTGCTCTGAGATCTTGCAAACCAGTTCAGTACCTGTCTTCTGAAAGCTAAGTTTTTGCTCTCTTATTTTTCCATGAGATTGTGTCTGTTTACTTAGTGTTTGTGTTCTGCCTGCCCTTGTTGGTACAGGCTGAGCTCCATTTTTGTCTCTGGTCAAGTTGACCTTCTGCTCTGTCTTCAGAATATACCTGAGTGCAGATATAGTGATTTTGAAGTCTAGCGACTTCAGGGCCTTTTTCCTATCAGATGGTTGGGACATTTTTGGTAGGGTTTTTTGCGATTTGCAGCCAGCATCTTTTCTGTCCGTTCCTGTTTAGTAAGTTGGGCCCCATCGTTTGCTCAACCTGTCTTTCTGTCTGTGTTTGTGTTTTCATCTGCTTTTCACCGACAATACATCATGTTGGGGACTGTCTATTGCTTTGGGGTCTGCTCTGGGGCAGTTTAGATTTCCCCTTTCTTTCTTTAGGCTTATTTAGTTCTCCGGCTGTGAACGAGGGGTCTAGGGCACCGTAGGAACCCCCCACGGCTACTGTTAGTTGTGTGAATAGGATCAGGGGTCTGCAATCCGATAGCTACCAACCTCTCCGGTTTTCTGGACTTAGCTTGTGTTTTTGTTTTTTCCTCCCTCGGTGACTCATTCATAACAGAATCCCAATCCTGAGGATCACCGCGCAGCAAAGAGATGACAATTTTAACCTGCTGCGCGGAGCTCCTTGTTGAGTTTGGCTTCAAGGCAAAACATAATTTACAATTATTCTTAAAGTTCAAAAATTTAGACTGATCCCCAAAAAACACATCAGGAGTAGGGATCTTTGGTGGCCCACCTTGTCTCGTGATGTCAGGAGTTTTGTGCAGTCCTGTGGGACTTGCTCCCGGTCTAAACCTTGTTCTCGCTCTAGTGGGTTGTTGATGCGTTTGCCGGTGCCCAGGAGGCCATGGACCCATATTTCAATGGATTTTATCTCTGATATGCCTGTCTCACAGAGAATGACTGTTATTTGGGTGATTTGTGATAGATTCTCTAAGATGGTCCATCTTGTACCACTCCCTAAGTTGCCATCTTCCTCAGAGTTGGTGCCCTTGTTTTTGCAACAGGTGGTTCGCTTGCACGGGATTCCTGAGAACATTGTATCTGACAGAGGAGTTCAGTTTATTTCTAGATTTTGGAGGACTTTCTGTTCCAAGCTGGGAATTCAGTTGTCCTTCTCCTCTGCGTTTCACCCTCAGACCAATGGGCAGACGGAGAGAACAAACCAAACTTTGGAGTCATATTTGAGATGTTTTATTTCTGCTGATCAGGATGATTGGGTTTCATTTTTGCCCTTGGCCATATTTGCTTTAAATAATAGAGCTAGTTCTGCCACTTTGATGTCACCTTTTCTTTGTAACTTTGGGTTTCATCCTCAATTCTCTTCAGGGCAGGTGGAGTCTTCTGCCTGCCCAGGTGTTGACACTGTGGTGGAGAGAATGCACCAGATCTGGGACCAAGTGGTGGATAGGTTGTCTCTCTCCCAGGAAAAGGACCAGCGGTTTTCCAACCGTAATAGGAGCATTGGTCCCCAGTTTAAGGTGGGTGATATGGTTTGGTTGTCATCAAAGAATATCTCTATGAAGGTGGCTTCTCCAAAGTTTAAACCTAGATTTATCGGACCTTACAAGATTTTGGAGATTCCTAATCCTGTCTCTTTTCGATTGGCTCTTCCTGTTACATTTAAGATCCATAACGTGTTTCATAAGTCTCTGTTAAAGAGGTTTGTTGAGCCAGTAGTTCCTGTGGTGGCACCTCCTGACCCTGTATTGGTGGAAGGTAATGTGGAATATGAGGTTGAGAAGATACTGGATTCTCGCCTGGCTTGACGGAGACTCCAGTATTTGGTTAAATGGAAGGGTTATGGCCAGGAGGATAATTCTTGGGTCCCTGCATCCGATATTCATGCCGAAAGATTGGTTCGTGCTTTTCATCGGGCCCATCCTGATCGCCCTGGTGGCGTGGATGAGGGTTTGGTGACCCCTCCTCAAGGGGGAGGTACTGTTGTGAGTTCATTTTCCCCTTCACCGTTGATGTCTGATGAACTCCCTCTGCTGGTGAAGAGAGGTAGTGAAATTGATTGGGATGGGAAAAACCTGTCATCTGAACAGGCGGAGCGTGATTGGACACCCGGAATCACTGAGTGTCCAATCACTGCTTTTCACCGACAATACATGTTGGGGGCTGTCAATTACCTGGTGAGCCAGCAATAAAATAGGGTGCCGACTTAACGCGCCCCGACGCGCATTTCGGAGTTGCTCTCCTTCGTCAGGGGGGGAAAAGAGTCCAGACAGGAAGAAGAAGGAAGAGAGAACGCCATGATGGAAGAAGGAGGGAGGCCCGAAGAGCGCAAGGAGGTAGAATGAACCTCCCCGGCGCAATGGCTGAAGGCTCCGATCCGACTTCCAAGATGGACCGCCAGCAGCTGGAGGCTGAGATCACCCAGCTGATGAACCGTCTATGGCCTAGGCAGGAGGCGCTCTGGATGTTGAACTGGCAGCACGCCCGGGAGGGGCCTACGCCATCGGCACCTCCATGCCCAGTACCCTTACCATTGGTGCCCGCTGTAGCTGCTGTCACGCCGGTACCTTCACCCACGGTACCTGTCGCCACTGCACAAGACTTCTCGCAGGCAGCACCCATGAAGCCTGCGGCCACTGCTGTGCCATAGGCAGCGCCTGTCTCCACCAGTGCGCTGCAATTACCGCTGGTCGTGGCCTGCCAGGAGGAGTTACCGGAGGGCTTGGGAGCTGAGGAGGAAGAAGCTGTGCTCCCGCCTGGACCTGGCACAGCTGTGCAGGTCCCACCAGAGACCCCTGCGGACCCGGAGCCGCCATCTGCCCCACCATCGTCCCCAACTTTGGGTCCGGCAGCGCCGGTGAATGTTGTGCACCGCCGGGAGGCTTCAGGTATGACTGCCATCCCTCCTAATGGGTTACCCCTTGAGTTTTCGGGTACTGAGGCTGGCATGCTTGAACTCCACATGGGACAATTAGATGAGCTGTGCTCTCAATTCCGAAGCACTAAGCTTACTGAGATGGGGAAGTGGAAGAAGTCCTTGCTGAAAAGGGTCAGGCTGGAACAAGCACGTCCCATTCAACATCTTCTGGTCCCCACAGAAGAGGCTGAGCAGCTGAAGGGTGTCACCGTACATCATGGGTTTCCTTTGCTACAGAGTCAGGACCCCCGCATTTCACCCTATAAGCGCCCACAGACACCGGTACCACCAGATGTCAGGCCAAAAACTGAGATAGTGGTGCCACTAACTGCAGTCCCGCCTGAAATTGAGGAACAATATCCATTGGTACCAGCTGCAAGTCCTGCAGAATTACAGGCAGATGCCAACCTCACTCCAAGAGAAAAGTAGTACTTGCAATTTGTGGCCAGTCAGCAGGAAGAAGAAAGCCAGAAGTTCATCCCTGGAAGCAGTCCAAGTCCTCAGCTTCCAGTACCCCAGGAGGGGACCACCAACACTAAAGATAACTAACTCACTAACTCTGTTACCCAGAAGGGTATTTGCATCTTTGTGCCTTAAAGTTATTTTTGTTTTTGCTTATTCATCATTTTTCCAGTTTTGCTGCCCAGTTTTATTGGCAGCGTTTTTCTTACTGAACTGTGGAGATCATGGACACTGAATGATCCAGAACTGTGATGTAAATAGTTGCACCTCTTTAGGTGCCCTTTCTTGGTTTTACATAAGTCTGTTAAGAATATGGACTACCTCATTAAGAATAAGGACATTTCAAGACATCTTGGCTAGATCAATGTCTATATTGCACTTATTAATAATGTCTAGCATTTTTGATAGAGAAAGTAAATAGTGAATGCTTTACAGAGTTTAGACTAATGTTTTAATAAAGAGATGAAGGATTTGAATAAAGATAAAGATTTGAGAAATGCGGGTGATGAACCAGGCATCAGCGGTTGTCACTTAAGGTTAACAATAGGAAGTAGAAAAGGTGAAAGAAGAAATGAGTTGATGAAGAATACTTGAAGTGGTAATGAGTTACTGCCAATAGCACTTTTGAATTAGGTACTGTATTAGAACATAGATAGATAGTTAAAATTGTTTGTAACGTTCAAGACTCAGTGCCTCCCACATTGGGAAGTTTAGATAAGAACTGTTAATTTAGCATTATAAAAATTTTGTATGTTCCTGTATTTGTCCATCTTTGCTTCTTCTACAGCTTGCGGACGTGCTGTGTTTAACGGGGGGTATGTGGCGCCCCTGAGGGTTCAGTCACCACAGAGGTACTGCACCTCCTCCTGAGGTGTGGTACCCCACCATCCAGGTAAGGTGGAGACACCTGACCACACTCCAACACCTGCATCCCACACAGCATAGTAGTGTAGCAAAGCACCCTTTGGTGGCTCCCTGCTTGGAACACGAAGTGTGCTGGGAGGCGGGTGGGGTTTAGTCTGCACTAAAAGAGCGGGAAGAATGTAGGATTTAGTCAGTTTGTCACAGGAGTCTAACGAGGTCAGTCTGTGAAAGAAGATCCCCTGAGTGGGATGGATGAAGGAAGTGCTGCAGCCAACCTCAGGGACCTGGGTCCGCTGGCACAGGAAAGGAACAATGATAGAAAGCCTGACTCTCCATAAGAAGGAAACTATTAGTACGGAATGTGAGGAGAAGAAGAGAACTAAGGATTAGGGTTAGAAGAGAACCCTTCCCAAGGTCTAAGCGCAAGGCCGGGGTCCAGTCCCCGAGGTTGTATGGATACTAATGGTCCTGCAGCAGACACCGGAGGAATAGAAGTTGTCACCACTTTATTCCCACACAAGACTTGGGGGCACAACAGCAACGATAGTGAGCCGGGACTTGGTAGCAAGGAGTCCCTGAAGCAGGCTACAGCTGTCTGCCATACAAGTAGAGTTCATAGGAACATCTGACTGGAGGAACTCCAGTGTAACTCAGTACTGTGAGTATTTCACCAAAGGCGCTTAGAGGGAGACATTCAGAAAAGACACATATGTTGGCGGAGTGTTGGAAAGGAGTACTTTGTCTTGCCTGGAAGTTGGCTGAGCTCCTGTCCCGGAGGACACGGCACAAATGCGGGCTCTTGTACCACAATAGACTGTGAGTAAAGCTTTGGAACTACATGCCATGGTGTCCTCCACTTATTCCTGCATCAACCTGCCCGGCACTGCTACCTCTCCTGCGCCCGACACTGCAACATCTATGTGTCACTTCACCTACTCTGCCCTGGGACTACAGCTCTGCCTGTGGAGGGCTATAACATCATTGCTGCACCACACCATCTGTCCCAGAGGATCTGCCTGCAGCGTCGGCTTAACATCTTCATTGCCGAACACCACAGGTGGCGTCACGACTCATTCACTCTAATCATCAAAAGCACACTGAACTTTCCCCCCATTTACAATGGGCGCCAAGGGCCACGGGCCGGGTCCCAGCTGCCGTGACAACTCCCGTTGAAGCTCATCGGGCCCAGTACCGAGTATCCCATGGCCCTGGGAGGGCGACCCAACCACATGCCTTACTCCCTGCCTTCTTCATCTTGGTAGACTGATAAAGATAGGCAGAAAAGTACTAAGGGCTTAGTGTGCTTATTCCTGAACACCTGTAACAGGTATAAGAAACACTAATTTTATAAAGTGTGGACTAGACTTTAATATGAGCTAATGTGGCCTACACAACTGTAAAGTGGAGTGTTTGGTGAACTTTATTAACTTTTTTTTTTTCACAAAAGACACTGGATGTGCCTAAAGATGTAAAACCGATAGTATCACAAACTTTTTGTAGCTATTACAATGCAGGAAGGTAACCTACAATGCAATAGATGAGGCTCCAAAAAATAGGCTAATACTAATCTGGCTGGGGCTGCAGGGCACAAGTCAGCAGAAAGGCTCCTCTATCTACTCCTATATAGTGTTTGCAAACATTCTAGCTGGATACGGATGGAACCACACTAATAGGAGAAATCTGGAAAAATGAGCAGCACTAGTGCAAAAAAGGACAATGTATGAGGCAGTGACGCACGCTGAGTGGACTACAACCGCAGGTGGCTGCAGAACAC
Source organism: Dendrobates tinctorius (assembly GCF_039654945.1). NCBI lineage: Eukaryota > Metazoa > Chordata > Amphibia > Anura > Dendrobatidae > Dendrobates > Dendrobates tinctorius. Next base: position 59,794,106 of record NW_027361697.1, read on the forward strand.
ACTACAGCGTGAGAGGCACTCACACACAGAGACCTCGCAGACAGCCGTGAACAGCGCTTCAAGGCAAAAGAAAGCTTCTCACACAGCAGTTGCTAAAGCAGCCTTGGTAAAGCACAATAAAGCAAATCACTAGCTCAAACTGTCCCACAGAGTCAGAACAGCAGCGTCCTGTCCCTAAGTAAGTTCACAGCAGAGTGAACCCAAAATGGCGGCGGCGGCTTTTATAGTGCATCATGACATCATTTCAGCAGCCAATCAAAGCCATGCCATTAGTTAACATGCCTAACATGCATAACAGGATGTGCCCACACTTCTTAGGATTCCTCATTGGCTGAATAAAATCAAACTGGCTCATTGCATTATGGGAACTTCCGATTCCGGTATTCGATATTCTAAACGTATCGGAACTCAGTATCGGAACTCCGATACCGCGAATATCGGCCAATACCCGATATTGCAGTATCGGAATGCTCAACACTAGTGGTGATGTGAGGTCAATAGAACATTCAAAGTCTAATGTCTAGCTTGTAGGCTAACTTCATGAAAATGTCTTTTGATGGTTTGTGCAGATACTGTTTGATGCCTTAAGGCCCTGTTACACATAACGATGTCCCAGCGATCCCACCAACGATCCGACATGATGGGATCGCTAGAACATCGTTAGGCTGATCGCTGGTTAGCTGTCACAAGACAGCCCCTCCAGCGATCAGGACTAGCGACTCTGGACGCTGTTTTCTAATGTAAACATCGGGTATCCAGGAGCCGCGGCTCCTGTATACCCGCTGTTTACCTTGGAAACCAGTGTCCAGCATCGCTGATCACTGGTCTCTCGCTGCCACACGCACCGATGCGTGCTGGCCAGTGGGAGACTAGCGATTGAAAAACGGCCCAGGCCGATCCAGCACGATCAGCGATAACCGGCAGGGGGGCCGGTCGCTGATCCCCATCACACACAGCGATCTCGCTGTGTGTGACGGGGCCTTTAGGCTTGTTTGTGCCATCTAATCTTACTTGCAGTACAGAATATATAACTATATGCCATTCTTCAAATCTGATAAGACCACGTGGGTAATGAGATGAAGAAGCCTTCACGAGTGCACATCACACCATTCCTATTCTCAGAATTATGATGTGGGGTGGCATAAGGTATAGTAGTCAGACCCCTCTAGTCTTCATTCTATGTACACTAAAAGCTCAGCATTGAATTTATTTGGTATAGGATCAGTGGTACGGCCATTTTTCCAAAGTGTCCTTGGAGCCATTTTACAACACGACAGTTCCAAACTGCATGTTGCTTGTGCTACAATGAGCATCCTTCATGATCTAAATGTGCTTCCATGACTTGCAGCATCTCTGGACTTGCCTCCCATCAAGCACATCTGGGACATCATTGGTTGTCAATTGCAAAGTGAGCAGCCAGCAGAGGATCTTGATGATTTGTCCAAGTGCATTCAGTGTGGCAGAACATTTCTCAGACAAACATTAATAACCTTGCTGATAGCAGCCATGGCGTGTAATCGGAGCTGCACAGAGCACTCATACTCAATGCTGCATAAATATAGATAATTTGAAAACTTTTCTTACATTTTTTCATCATTTGCACATGATTAACACGTGTATTTATCATGTGAATTTTATTATTTCCCAACTTTTCTTTCTTGGCATTGCAATTTCAATATTGAGAAGTGTATTTTCCTTAATTTATTTCTGCATTCTTTTGAAGTCAATAAAGGTCCATGAAAAATATATAGTTTTTTATTTAATATAATCATGATCCCGACTTTGGTGTTCACGGGGTATTCGTTTTTCTCAGTGAACATGACCCATCACCTCTTCGTACATTCCTTAGGAAAAAGATGAGGAAGTCTCTGGCATTTTCTTCCATCCTGATTTTCTATATCACTTCCCAGACGTATCCCGAAATAACCTAACTGCCACCCGCTGCTTGTCTTCCCTTTATTGGCAGAATTTCCATCAGTTTCTTTCTATTGCACTAGTTTAATTTTGTATCCCTCAATAGATAACATTTGACTTTTACTATACAGTGTGGGCTGTGCTACTGTCCTGTGTTCTAGTCCCCATCCAACTGTATGACAGAGTGAGGTTAATATAGGGTCAGCCAGATTCATTACAGAAACACATCTATTGATGTTCCTGTTTAGGTCCCTTATCTTGGTATATTTCCCCTTGTGATAGCATATTGTTAAAAACAAGCTTAATTTTGTCATTTCCGGCCTGATTTCCTGTGAGAGAAGTTAATGCATTTTGAAGAATTCTACTGTTCAAGAATTGTCTTTGGTACTTTATAACTGCAGTTTCTTTGACATAAAATGATTTCTCTCCTATACTGTAAATTATTTTTATATCTTACATACAGACACAATTTTTAGGGTGACCAAGAAGATTAAAAATTTTACTTTTTACTTACTAAGGACATGACCTCTGAAACGCGCAAAGTTTTTCTTGGATTACCCCTTTTTTTTACTTTCTATGTCGGTTTTTAATGGATGCAAATAAATCGTTTTTTTAATTACTGTATATACTTTTTCATTTTTGGTTTCTAGATTTTTTCTTTTTTCCTGTTATTACATCTTAAAAAAGATTATTATTATTACTATTAGCCTGTGATCTTTCATTCTGACAAAATCCTTTCTCTCAGCAAAAATCTTCAATGACAATTAAGGCCCCGTTACATTTAGCGATGCACCAGCGATCCCGACAATGATACGACCCGGTCAGGATCACTGGTGCATCGCTAAATGGTCGCTAATAAGCTGCCAAACAGGCAGATCTCACTAGCGATGCAGCAGCGGTTGGCGGTCGATACTTACCTGTCAGACGCAGCGATGATGACTTCTTCCGCCCGCGTCCATGGCATGCTCGTCGGCGCCAGCAGGAAGCCGACGACGTGAAAACAGCCCAGGACGTTCTCGTGCGATCACCGACAACCGGCGGGGGAGCTGGTCAGAGGTGAGTATCACATGTAGCGATATCGCTGCTGCGTCACAAAATCGGTGACGCTTTAGCGATATCGCTATGTGTAAAAGGCCTTTTAGCTTCCAGCTCACTTGTAAAACAGGTTTGCCTTAAAGGAAATCTGTCACAAGATCTTTATTCCCCCACCAGAGAACAGCATGTTGTAGGGGCAGGGACCATGATTCCATCAAGGTATCAGTTATTGGGCTGCGTGTTACAGTTTTGATAAAATCACTGTTTTATCTCCTGAAGGTGAAAGATAATCGTGATCTAGCGTTGTTAAAAAATGCTCATTTCTCAATTATCTTGTTGTGCAAACAGACTACCGAACACATGTTATTTCATTGGCTGAAATGATCTTTTATGCAGCACAAATGATCTGTCACGTAGTGCCAAGGGACTGTGGGAACCTACCCGATCCCTCAACTAGGAGCACTCTAGTGTTAGGCATCGAGTTTCTCCCTCTGCACAGGAGGAATCCCAAGAATTGCCTTCTGCGGTCTCCCATTCAGTCCCGGACGCAGAAGGGCCTGCCCAGCAAAGACGTCAATCCCAGGGTCTTGCTCAAGCTAGTGCTGTCGGGTTTGTTGCTGCTGCTGTGGGGAGGAGGACCCCCATATAGTGATTGGGCCGGAATCAAGGGGACTGCCATCAGGGTTATTGAAGGAGCTACATCAGGGGGATTACAAAGAGAGACATGCGACTGAAGTTCTCAGGGCAACAGGGGGCGGGGCTAGGAAAAAGGGAGCAGGGGGCACGCTGAGGTGGGAGTTGGGAGAAAGCCAGAGTGAAGGCAGGAAGCAGGGTGACTGGCAGAGACACCGACAGGAGCCTGTGAGGAGAAAACTGCGCATTTACCGACAAGAGAGATGTGAGAGACTGTTACCGGAGACTGCTCCCCACCCCCGTTCTCAGAGCATCATCCCCGCTGCCCCCCACGTTTGTGGGGGAGGATCTTTACCTCAGGTTGTGGCCATGAGTACACGTAACCAGGCCACAGAGGCTTGTGCACTTCCTCCCAGCCTTCTCCCATCACGGCGACCTTGCCATCACCGGCCTGAAGATACGCCACCTCGTCATAGGCGAGGTTAAAAGGCCCGCTACCCCGGCTTTGGGAGAGACTCCTTGATAAAGGACGGCTACAGGTCATCTGGGGAACTGCATCATCACCGCGCACCACCGGCATCGTTTTCTTCAGGGCCTGTTGTGCCCCACCGGCATCGCTTTTTTCAGGGCCTGTTGCGCCCCACCGGCATCGCTTTCTACAGGGCCTGTTGCGCCCCACCGGCATCGTTTTCTTCAGGGCCAGTTGCGCCGCATCGCTTTCTTCAGGGCCTGTTGCGCCCCACCGGCATCGCTTTCTTCAGGGCCTGTTGCGCCCCACCGGCATCGTTTTCTTCAGGGCCTGTTGCACCCCACAGGCATCGTTTTCTTCAGGGCCTGTTGCTCCCCACCGGCATCGCTTTCTTCAGGGCCTGTTGCGCCCCACCGGCATCGCTTTCTTCAGGGCCTGTTGTGCCCCACCGGCATCGGTTTCTTCAGGGCCTGTTGCGCCCCACCGGCATCGCTTTCTTCAGGGCCTGTTGCGCCCCATCAGCATCACTTTCTTCAGGGCCTGTTGCTCCCCACCGACATCGCTTTCCTTAGGGCCTGTGGAGCCCCATTCCTTTCCGGAGTAGCGAGGTGTCAGGACAGCCGCCTCAGCGACCTCTACACGGCCACGCTCATGAAACTGGCAGCCCCCTGGAAGGCTAAGTTGCAATATAGTCTTGTTAAGATTGTTGAGTCCCTGCGTGGACTGTTTTGTCATTAATTTATGTTTGTTCAGCCGAGCCCAGCGGCTACAGTTTGATAAAAGTTATTTCACAAACCACCATCCGTCTAGTGTCTCATCACTGCATCCTGCGAACCTGCTAGACCTACACTGCCATCCCTGGTTCAGCTATAGCAGCCTGTACTAGCCAGCGGCTAGCAGCTCCTGGGACTAAGTCGCTCCACTGAGCATGCCCGTGGTTCAACCTCTCATTGGAGTTCAGGGATCACATGCTCAGGTCCCATGCCTGTTCCGATTGAACCATCAGGAAGGTCCCGGAAGGACGCTGCTATAAAAGGTTTGCATGGCCGATTGGCCATGCGCTAGTATAGAGTCTTATAGCTAAGTGTGTGTGAGATGATGGATGCTTGTGACAGGTGACTGACTCATTATGACTCCCTCCCTTGGTTGTGCATGAGATAGGGTTTGTAGAGTCAGAGTTAGCTCCAAGTTGTGGCACTGCCTAGAGCCGCAGTGCTCCCAGCTCCTCACACATGCTAGCTCCAGAGTGTGTCCATTGAGCACAAGGCACCACTTTACCGCATATACTGCGGTGTCCATCAGAGCGGCGCTGTGCGCAGATAGTGTGCTTTCCAGCTCTAAGCTAGGCTGGTTAGTGGCGTCCGCTAGTGCAGCGCTGCAGGGCTCCCCAGTAGCGGTTTACTCTAAATAAGTTACGTTCTCCTGGCATCGCAGTTGCGGTGCCGCACGCTAGTGAGTCAAGAAGGACTCTAACTCTGTGTCCTTGGGGCAGAATCCTGAGACTCTACACTAGTGCTCCCCTTGCCGGGCTCTGTGAGTGATAACAGGCTCCGGCGTTTATGTTCTGCGGTTCTGTGCTGCAACTGAATCCGCCACTGAACACACCGGGTGACATTAACCCATCTGAATTCAGCCATCATATTACCTTACAGTGTCCGCCATTACCGAGCAGCAGGTAACATCTCTGCATGGTGGACCCCGGGCTGCGAACACACCTTGATACCTTCTTATTATTACTTGGTGCGTTCCGCTAGCCCTAACACCTATGCTATCCCTGTCCCTCAGATTACCCTGGATGATGGTAATGTCAGGGTCTCATACCTTGCTATGCTCCTATCTTACCCTCATCTGTTTCCTCCGCCACCCAGGGAGATGTAAGGCCAAAGTGTATAGGCAAACACTAACCAGACAGACAGGGGTAAACAGACAGGAATAAAAAAAAAGCTACTATCATACAAATACACTCACAAAACAACAGAGTGGGAAACAGGGGAGGAATAGGAAGGGGAAACCAAATGGGAAAGGGTAAGGATAAATATAGAAACCAACTCCACGCAGCAATCTCCAGGAAAAGTCTCCAACCGTCTGCTCCAAACACTGAACTCTCTCCTTCAACTCCAAACCAGGTAGTGGCAACTATCACTGGCAAGGTCAGAAAGCAAGGAGGAGGGTTCTTATACCTTCAGGGAGTTAACAAACTCAGAACAGCTGAGACAATCTGAGACAGAGAACTCAAGGAGTCCAACTAAGTAGTTTAACCCTTCCAGCAGCAGAGCAAAGAAAGCCAGAACTGCTGATAGGATGGTGAAGACGTTCCAACTATCGCACATGTATGTGTAACCAGACACTGCGACCATCTGGCTTCACTCTGTTACGGTATCCCCATTATTTTTAAATAAAAAGAAAAGTGCATTTTATTTTTATTTCAAACAAAAGACTTAATTCTCGCTGTGTCTTTATTTACAATACAACTATAGGATTAGTAATGGATATGTGTCTTATAGACGACTCTCCATTACAAATCCGTAGGCCTAATGTCTCCAGACAATACATGCCATTTTTTTAACGAATGGATGAAACGCGCATTGGGACACTTGGAGAGACCACATTCAGCAGACCACCACCTATGCAAGTGCTCCTTTATCTACTATACCCTAATTTTTGTGCCTTGGTTGGACATGCGTAGTACCAGGTAGTAGTGATTGTAGTGACAATATAAAGGGATATTGTTTATGCACTGATCACATAGGTCGTAGGTCAGGCTATTGTTGGTATAAACCCCAATTATGGTTTAATAGTGACCTTGAATTTCTTATCTATAACAGTTTGTATTTTATACATGAATGCTTTACTCTGATTGAGTTAATAAAATTTGCAAATTTCTATACTGGCACGTTATACTGGATCTTCTTTTTGTGTTTGCTAATCTAATCAGTTTCTTGTGCCTGGAACAGTTTGATGGGTTTTTGCTAGGGATGAGCGAGTACTGAAGTATTCGGACTCGCTATACTCGTACCGAGTATACCCTAATACTCGCGTATTCGGTACGAATAGCGAGTCCAATGATAGTCAATGGAAAATGCGTTTAATTGTCTGCTGGACCCTTCAAAGCGGTCTGGGGGCTGAGGAAAACGCTAAAAAATGTGTAAATGTTAAAAAATGTATGCTGTAAACAAATTTATATAACATGGGGGCACCTGGTCAGGGGCTGCAAGATTGTTTTTACACCACTGCTTCACTAGAATGTATAAACACTATTTTAAGTCCTTCGTTTTTTTGCCGGAAGAGCGGGACTCGTACGCCACTTATGCAGTGACAGTGATATATCAGAAGTACCGTAAGAGCGAGTGATGCTGGACGCAATCTACTGACAGCTAAGTGTGTAAGTGGTGTAAGGAGAGCAATCTGCCCTAGGGGTAGGGGCTGTGTTATGGTTAACGCAGGGAGAAGCCACCCATCATCATCATCATCACAAGGGATTCATAATAATAAAGCTTGGACTACTGTCCTTGTTGTGCCACTGCCCAATGTGTAGGCATAGGTAAGTGTCTTCAAAACATATGTCCTAGGGGCTGTATCATGGTTGATGAAGGAAGCAAGGCAGGTCAGAAGGGCCAAACCATTATGATAAAGCCAGGACCACGAGCATAGTGGTGGCCGTGCCCAGTGTCCAGGCATAGCAATAGTGTCTCCAAAAATTAGCCCAAGGGGCATGATAGCATGGTTGATGAAGGAAGAAGGGTCTCACTCTCATCACAAGTGCCTCCAATGGGAAATATTAATTAACGTAACATTGTTTTTAGCTTATTGACCATGAGGTACATGTGTCAGAAGCAGGTTTTGAAAACATGTGTAAGAAGAAGAAAAGGGGCTTGTATGGGAAGGGATGGGTGTGATCACCATTTAAAAAAAAAACGCGTTGGGTGACTTTAGGTTGGGATACTGTCATCTAGAGGGCTTAAATACTGTTGCGAAATCCAGTCCTTGTTAAATTTTATCAGAGTCAGCCTGTCTGTATTCTCTGTAGTCAACCATGTGCGTGTATCTGTGATGATTGCCCCAGCGGTACTGAAAACACGCTCTGACATCACACTAGCAGCAGGGCAGGCCAGCACCTCCAAGGCATAAAAGGAGAGGTCGGACCAACTATGCAGCTTGGATACCCAGTAATTAAACGGTACAAAAGCGTCAGGAAGGACGCAGGTATGGTCACTTAGATAATCATTGTCCATCTTTTTCAACTTCTCCCTCCTTGACATTGCTACTGTTCTAGCTAGTCCTTGGTGATGTGCCGGTTTATTGAAGATGGCCCAGTTTGCGGACATTTTACCACCACCTCTTTTGGACCTGCTTGACGTCTTTCTCCCCATTAATGCATGCTGATGCACAGAGCTGGTATCTCTGCTAGCAGTGGTGTCTGAGGGTGCTGTTGCCATCAAATTATCGACAAAAGCCTTCTTGAAGGATTCCATTGTGAAACCCCTTGGTGACTGCAACAGTAGCGAAGGAAATTTGTCCTTGTACCTTGGGTCTAGAAAGGTGGCCAACCAGTATAGGTTGCTATTGAAAATGTGGATTACACGAGGGTCTTGGCACAGACAGTCAGATATGAAGTGTGCCATGTGTGCCAAACTGCATAGAGGCAAATTTTCTGTGACCCCTGAAGGAGGAACAATACCCATCCTCTCCTCACACTGACACAGACATGAAGCTTGAGCTTTAAAGCCGCCACCAGGTTACGCCCTTTGTTGCAGACAACCAGATCAGGTTGGAGTTGCAGTGGGGCGAGCCACTGATCGGTCTGTTGTTTTATTCTTTGCCAAAGCTCTGCTGCAGTGTGTGCCTAAGCAGATCAGCTTCAGCAGAGCGTTTTGCCACTTTGCCGATGCGCTGCTGCACAGCTCCCAACTTGGGATTGATGTGGAGGGTAATTCAGCACAGTATGATGAGGCGGAGGAGGAGGAAGAGGGGAGACTGGATGCATATGATGATGCGGAAACCCTGATTAAATTTGGGCCCGCTATTCGTGGCGTGTGTAGGATATGTGTTGATGGTCCAGTTTGAGACTTTGTCCCACCATCCACCAGGTTCAGCCAGTGTGCCATGACAGAGATGTATAGTCCCTGGCCACAAGTACTTGTCCACGTGTCTGTTGTAAGATGGACCTTCCCGGTTACGGCGTTAGTGAGAGCACGCTTTAGATTTTTTAAGACGTGCTGGTGTAATGCGGGGATGGCACAACAGGAAAAATAGTGCCGGCTGGGAACCGAGTATCGTGGGGCAGCCACAGCCAAAAGATCATAGAAAGACTGTGTCCCTACAAGCCTAAACGGCAACATCTCCACGGCTAGCAACTTGGCAATCTGCGCGTTCAGTATTTGTGCTTGTGGGTGCATGGCTTGGTATTTATGCCTCCTTTCATACATCTGGGGCACGGACAATTGGAAGCTTTCCTGGGACAAACAAGTGGATGAGCTTGTTGTGGCCTGTGTCTGTGCAACCGCAGCTTGTGAGCAAGAGGTATGATAATCACCTGCTTCCTGCTCAGCAGATTGGTGAGGCCATATCACAGGCGACATGGCAGTGGTTTGACCCGCAGTCGCAGACACTGACTTGGTACCCTGTTGTTCAGCCCCCCGACTAGGGTGCTTGGCTGCCATGTGTTTCTGCATACTGGTGGTGCTTTGCTTGCCTTTGCCCTGGCCTCTGCTCTGCTTCCTATGGCAGATGCTACAGATGACAACATTTGGTTCAGAAGGACTATCGGAAAAAAATTCCAGACAGCGGCTGAACGCACCCTTGCCTTGACTTGGGGCACAGAGGGATTGCTCTTGGCAACAGTTGACACACTTTACACTCTGCTCAAACCAGTAGCCCTTGGTTTCCTGTTGGTGTTACATATCCACCTTCATCTTCTGTGCTGCTGTGCTGGCTATGCGTGCCAACAGCCCAGGTTGGATCGGTGGTCTCATCATCGACCACCTCATCATCCATGTCATCCTCCTTCCGTGTTGATATTGGCGACTGGCCAGATGGCAACTGTGTGTCATCACCATCAGCCTCCACCTCTTCACCCGGTATATCACGTGGATGAAAGTGGCTTTCTTCTGGATGTGGGGTTTCAAATATTTGGCCATCTTCAACAGACGATACCCCCTCACGTTCCTCTTCAATGTCGCACGATGAGAGGCCAGAGGCAACGAAAGAAAATGGACCAAACAGATCCTCGGAGTGACCAAGGTTGGGGTCAAATGTTTCCTGTGACTCCTGACCGGGTGATGAACTAGGAACAGGTTATCAGCCATCCAAGACAGTATCTGTTCTTGTGCTTCTGGCTTCCAGGCCCGTTTATGCTCCAGACCGGGAAATTTCACCAGGAATCTAGATGCATCAACCTTCTTCAATCTCCCAGACTCTGTGCCTTGTTGGGCACCAACGACCCCATGTCCACGTCCCTGTCCCTTCACAACAGCCTTTTTTGGAATTTTGGATTTTTCTGCCATAGTTGCAAATGTTCAGATGCAGATATTGGGTAACAAGGAGCAGTTAGTGCTTTGTGGAAGGTAGCACTACAGCCTAGTACTGCTTTGTGTTTTACAAACAGTACCGCAGCAGCAGAAAAAAATTGCCCTGAGGTTTAAGGTTAGATTACACACCCCAGTCACCACACAAGACAGCAGTGCTGCTACTAAAAAATTGCCCTGAGGTTTAAGGTGAGTTTACGCACCCCACAAGACAGCGGTGCTGCCTGCGTGTAAGTTGTGCAGTACCGTGCATGCGTACTATTTGCTGTGATTATGTGAACGCAGCTCGGCAGCAGCACAAAAAAACTGCCCTGAGGTTTAAGGCAAGAATATGCAGCCCAGACACCACACAAGACAGCAGTGCTGGCTGCGTGTCAGTTGTGCAGTACCGTGAGTGCTATTCGCTGTGAATGCAGCACAGCAGCAGCACAAAAAACCTGCCCTGTAGGGGTAAATGTGACCTAAAAAAAAAGCTGGGAAAACGGTCACTACTTGGTCCCTGACCTTATACTTTCAGCTCTGAAAAGAGCTTTTGTGTTTCACAGAGGATTTCTGGCTGATTTGAGCCAAAAAACACAACTCTCCCTAGCAGCTGCTCACACTCTCCCTACACTAGCTGGGTTCTGCATGCAATGTGCAGAAAATGGCGGCGGCAGGCAGGGCTTAGTGCCAGGCTTTGATTAATGACTCATAGGACGCTAGGCGGCCAGCGAATCATAGTCATGCCGCCCACAACGAAGAAGGGTGCGGCATTACTGTGAATGGCAACTGCTGGGCGGGAGAACCGAATAGCAAAGCGAGTAGTGAAATACTCGCTATGTTTCGAGTACCGCGAGTATCGCATTACTCGCCGAGTACCGAATACCCACGAATATGCTCGCTCATCCCTAGTTTTTGTGTGATGAAAGGGGATGTAGAGTAGAATTTCAAGAATCTATTCATTTGAACACGATACTAAGCTATGCAAGGTAATCAACACTGAGGAGATAATTTAATATTACAGCAGGATTTATGTAAGATGGAGGGTTGGGCTGAGAAATGGCAATTGAAGTTTAATGAAGATATAGTTGGGAAAAAGTATTTAGCCAGCCACCAATTGTGCAAGTTCTCGCACTTAAAAAGATGAGAGAGGCCTGTAACTGACATCATAGGTAGAACACAACTATGAGAGTCAAAATGAGAAAACTAATCCAGAAAATCACCGTGTCTGATTAGGAAAGATTTATTTTGCCAATTATGGTGTGCGACACTTGTTGCCCATGTCCTGGATACGTCTGTGTGTGGTGGCTCTTGAAGCAATGACTCCAGCTGTAGTCCACTCCTTGTGACTCTCACCCAAATTTTTGAATGGCTTTTTCTTAACAATCCTTTCAAGGCTGCGGTTATCCAGGTTGCTTGCGCAGTCTTCCCTATGATTGTGCAGCCTACTAAAACAGACTAAGGGACCTTTGTAAATTATTAGGAAGTCTTTGCAGGTGTTTTTTAATTATTCTAATTTACTGAGCTAATGACTTTAGGGTTTTTATTGGCTATAATCATCAACATTACCAGAAATAAACACTTAAAATAGATCACTCACTTTGTAATGACTGTATATAATATATGAGAGTCACTTTTTGCATTGAAGAACTGAAATCAATTAAATTTTTGATGATATTCTAATTTTGTGAGAAGCACTTGTATCAATTGTTCACAGTACTGTAAGAAAAATATAAATTTTTTACACATATAAATCCTCTGCTTTGACCAGAAAAATCATGTCAGCCACTTGCAGTCAGATTATGGAATTATACAGGGTGGGCCATTTATATGGATACACCTGGGTGTGCCATTTATAAAGTTGGATCCAAAATGGCTGACTTCAAAATGGCCGTCATGGTCACCACCCATCTTGAAAAGTTTTCCCCCTCCCATATACTAATGTGCCACAAGCAGGAAGTTGATATCACCAACCATTCCCATTTTATTTAGGTGTATCCATAAATGTGGCCCACCCAGGTGTATTCATATAAATGGCCCACCCTGTATTTCTCTAACATTATGTGTAGATGTAAGGAGGAAGACCAGGTCGTGGGTACCTGTACGGAGCCGGGTCCGGAACTGTTGAGGCTGCCTCCCTTGTTGCCTGGGGGAAGGAATAAGGAGCCGGACCAACCTCATGACCCGGGTAGGAGGGGCAGCTTAATAAGAAAAGAGAGCGCAAACGCAGGCAGTTTGGCGCGAACAGGCAGCGTGTGGCAGACTGAGCGGCGTGCTCTGTCCCCCAAGCTCCGGTGCTGCGACGGTATGTCCCTGCCGGCTCCCGCCACCACAAGAGTGACTGTGAGGGACCGAAGTTCCGGGTGCCCTGCGTCTGTGAGAGAGCGAGGTGCCATGCGCTCTGTTCCTCTGAGTACTGCGCATGTGCAAAGCAGAGAAGGCCAGGTACCGAGCGAATACCTGCTGCCTTCCTTGCCCGTGGACACTGACCGATCCATGTTGTACTTGGAATGAGCTGGGCCTTGATTTCTCTAGCCGCAAGTGCTTATGGACTAAGGGCTCAGCGGAAGGTACCAGAAACTTACCGCTGCCACCAGAAGGCAGATCATCATTTTCAGGACCCCATCTGAGGACATCACCCGGTCGCTATTGGTTCTACAAATCCCCTGCGGGACCATTTGCTGCAGAGGAGCAGGACATGATAAGTTCCTTCGCTGGACTGTTATTGCTTACATTTGTTATCCCTATTATCCCTCCTTTAACCCTTAGCCTCACTGCAAGGAGTGAATACCTTGTTCCATTAAATTGTTACATTTTGTTTACCCTTTCTCTGCCTCCTGCCTGTCACTGCATCCTGCAATCTGCTTACACTTGGCGTAGTCAGCAGGATGCAGTCACGAGCACAGAGGTTGGAGACCAAGTGGCCGTGGGGGTCCCAAGGTCCAGCTTACCGCAGGGGGCCATGGTCAGCCATTTTCCAAAGTTTACAGAGAGCAATTCACTGTTAAGGAGCTGGTCAGAGCGGGTTAAGGATGCACCCTATGACCCCCACTATGCAGGCGGAGGTTACTGTGATGGCCCTATATGGGGAAGCCTGATGTTCTGTCATGTTTCGGCCTTCACACGAGCAGAACAATTTCACCAAAGTGTTACAGATCTTGTAGGAGATGCATGGGGACCCCACGGATATCGGTGAATTGCGGATGCACTTGTTTGGCTGCGTCCAAAGGGAGGGGGAGTTTGTGACTCAAAACATGAATGCGCTGCTGGAGATCCACGCCGCAAGTGCTAAGCGGGATGATGTGGGTGTGGGGCCCCCTGATGTAATTTTGAGAGACCAACTAGTTGCAGACCTTAGGGATGTGCTGCTCAAGCAAGTCCTGCGGGGGGGCTTGCGAGTCAATCTGCATATGTCTTTCCTAGAAGTTGGGGCAGAAGCGCGCAAGCAAGAGCAGGGGATGGCAGCCTTGGCAGAGAAGGTCCGGAGCAGGGAGATATCCGCTTCGCCCATAGCTGAAACAGGTTGAGTGAGAGAAATCCAGAAGGAAATTCAGGACATGCAGGAAAAGTGGCCCGACTTAAGAAAAAAAACTCTATTGATCCCGAGCCCGTCCGGAGGCAGAAGCAACCCCGAGTTCCGTCAATAAATGGGACAATCTTGCTCAGAGAGAAAGACGATTTGTTTTAGGTGCTGTAAGGCAGTAGTAGCACCATACACAGTGAAGAGGCAGTGTCCCACAAAGTTCAAACATAAAAGTCTCTTTAATGTATTATCTTCACACAGAAAAGGTTCCAATCCACGCAAATGCATATAACTTCAGCACATATAACTTCAGTGCATATTATCAATGTTCATTTTCCACCAGTTCATAGCACTGCACAGTACACAGCATCCATTAGATTGCAGTCACTACACACGCTAGTCCTCCACTGACTAGTTCCCGTGAGTGTCCTGCAACACTGTATCACAGTCTGTACTCACAGCCAAACCCAGTCCTCAATATCCTCTGGTTCACAGCCGGGCACCATATCCACCTGCGGTACCAGTCACCGTGGATGGCAGCACCACTCTGTATGCTGTGGAGGCCAGGACTATTGGCTCCGCTCTGTCCTGTGCTCTACACACCAACTGCTCTGCACAGCAACAAGCACCAACTCACTCTGGCCCTGACACACCTGAGACTCACTCAGAACTCAGACTTACTCAGCACCCTAACCTTTTCCTGCAGGTCTTTTATCTCAGAAACCTGTGGCTTTCAGCCCCATGGAAAACCTGGGTCCGGAATGAAACAGACTGCACAACTTACTATCCTGCAGTCTGCTTCAAACACAACATCCAGAGCAGGTTTTCCATACCTATGTCTTGGACACTAACATGTCCAAGACTAACACTTACTTTTATTATCAGTCTGAATTGCAGTCACAGCTACGTCTGTGACTGCCATGCACACCTATAGCCTTAATACGCCTCCATGTACCTACTTGGGAGAACACACAGCGCCCCCTAGCTGTAACAGGGGTCACTGCCTCATATATCCCCCTCCCCTGTTCAAACCTGTGGGGTTGAACACTTGACATCCTACTTGGGCACGAGACAGGGCATCCGCATGCCCCTGTGACATCCCCGCCCGACACTGCACTAAGAAACCAAAGTAGGGTCCGGAACCATCGATCAGCACATGCATCCCTCCACTTTGTGTTTCTCCTCCATACTTCATTACGGGACCACCCACCTCGCCGTTCTCTGTTGCCGACGCCATGCTCACTTTCAGGTTTAACTGTAGATTTGGGCCAATTTTCTGTGGTCTCGACCTTGTTTATTTTGGGTTCAGTAACCCCGCATCTCATCCTGTCACCTAAGCACTCACCTTCGGGCCCTTGGTACCGTTTCCTCCGTACCCTTACCCATGCCTCAGTGACTATATCACGCTAAAACGCCACAGTCCGCCCTGGCAACTCCAAACATCAATCTCTTTATTACGTTGCACCCGAACCAGAGCCTCCCGACACTGCTGTCTAGCGAGCGCTCTATCTATTTTAGCCTGACCCCGGCCACATCTTTGGCCGGTGCCAGAGGGTTCCTTGGGGACACACCCCAAGTTGCCTCCGTGACTACACCCTCCTGGTTCTTTCCAGTGTTCTATTTAAACCTGCGGTTTTTACACCAGTTTCTATGTGTGGGACCATGGAACTGAGATGTCCCAAACTTACCAGGGGTCATTTCCAGCTCTGGGTTCAATGGAGCCTCTACTGCCACAACCTCTAGGGGAAGTCTATCGGGGTAACACTCTGTCCCAAAGTTGGCGACCCCTGTGGCAGGTACCTCAGCATCTTTGGGTTCTATGCCCGGCACAACCTTTATCTTAAGGGGGTTTACCCTGGTCTCCCACAGGGACCAAAACAGGGACAAGTCTCTCCCCAACACAGCCCCATATGGAAGGGTCTTCACTACTCCCACTACCTGATTAATGTCCCCTCATGATGTAGAAAAATTGACCTCCGTGGTCGGGTACTCCCGGACTTCCCCATGGATACCCATCATCTCTACTTTCTGCCCTTTGGGGTTGTCCCGGCAACCAGGGAGCCATGGACCAAAGTCACTACGCTCCCCAAGTCCAGGAGAGCCTCTGTTTAGTACCCATTCACAAGTACCTGGCACAGCTGGGGTTCGCTGTTGTCAGTGCCTGTAGTGGCAGTACCGACTGACTGGGCATGCATAGACATACGGTGACCATAACCGCAGTCCATGGGTTCAGAGACCAGCGGGCAGTTGACAACTACATGACTTGGCCTTTGGCAATGAAAACACCTGATCACTACGCCACGATTATACCTTGGGGCGGTTTTAGGGAAAATGGGACTTTTGTCACCTTCACTCCGGGTTACCTCCTTATTCCGGGCTTGGTCCTGGTTAACCCCAACAGAGGTTTCTGGACTTTTCCCCGGCTCCTGGGTTGGTGGCGCTTTACGTGACAGTCGAAGTGGAGCAGTGTCAAGTATAAAGTCCTGAGTGACTGTACACCACTCTACCAGACCAACTACCTGGTCCATACTGCCTGGGTCCCCTTGTCGCACCCAACGCTGTATAGCCACTGGCAGTGCCCTCACCAGCCGGTCTACTACCACCCTCTCTACCATCTGGAAAGGGGTTAATGTCTCAGGCTGGAGCCATTTTATAACCAGTTGTAGGAAGTTATATGCCTGAGACCTGGTGGGACGAGACTCCACAAAGGACCACTGGTACACCCGCTGAGCCCGCACATGGTTATTTGAGTTGCCCTCCCAGGGCTGTGGGGTACTCGGTACCAGGCCGGTGTCAGGGGGATGTGTCACAGCAGCAGTGACCCGGTCAGTGGCCCTGGGCGCCCAAGTGATGGGGGATGTAGTTAATGGAATGGAATAGTTTGTGACGCCACCTGTGGTGTTCAGCAAGGGAGATGTTAAGCCGATGCTGCAGACAGCTCCGCTGGGACAGATGGTGTGGTGCAGCAGTGATGGTATAGCCCTCCACAGGCACGGCTAATGTCCCAGGGCAGTGTAGCGGTGGTTGGCATGGTGATGTAGCCTTGCCGTAAGGGTAGGAAGCAGACAAGATACAGCGGGGTGCAATTTCTGTACCTTTACTTGATAACTGCAGTCCAGGGTCCTGATTACAGATGGTATTGGAGCAGGCTAGCCTGGAAGCAACTCAGGGATTCTCTCTCACAGACGGGCTGTGCAGTCTCCTTCCTAGCGCTTGTTTGAATGAAGTACTCCAGTACTAAGTTACTCTGAAGTTCCTCCTGTCAAATGTTCCCAAGAACCGTACTTGCACGGCAGACAGCTGTAGCCTCTCTCAGGGACTCCCTTCTCTAGTCCTGGCTCTCTATCCAAGCTGCTGTTGTGCCTCAAGTCTTAGATGGGAGTAGGGCATTTACAGCCTCCTACTCCTCTGGTATCTGCTGTAGGACCGTTAGTATCTGTACAGCCGTGGAGACCAGGCTCCAGTTCATGCGCTCTCAAGCTGAGGGAGCTCTCCTTCCTAGCTCAACCTCCAGCTTCCTTCTACACATCTGCACACTTCACCCTCCGCAGACTAACTGACCACTCCTTCCTCTTGGCCCTCAGAGGGCACCCCTCCCCTTCATCCTGGTTCAGAGTTACCCCTGCTGGCCTGGAGTGGAACTGTGTTGCATGTATGGATTGACTGCGAGAGAGACCCATCATTGCCTCCAAGCCTGGCATTACCCTCCCCTGGAGGAAGGCAAAGCCGCTGTGGCAACCATACTCCTGGGGGCGCCACATATTAACCCCAAGTTGTGCAAGGATCTCACCTCTCAGCTTCTCATAGTCCAGAGCATCCTCCCAATTGAGGTCCAGATAAGCCTTCTGGGCATCTTCCGTCAGGAAGAGGGCAACCACTTCAGCCCACTGTGACATTGGCAAGCTCTCCCACTATGCAGTGCGTTTGCAGACAGTGAGGAAGGCCTCCATGTCGTCCTCAGAATTCATCTTCCGCAATGCTGACCTTGTACTGGGTCTCAGAATGGATCGGGGCCACTGTGGAGGGTGCCTCGCAGAGCTGCCACCTGTTGCAGAATCAGCTCATTACTCTTTTGCTGCTGCTGATACAGCAGCTGCTGCTGCTCTTGTTGCTGACGCTGCCACTGCAGCACCTCTTGCTGATACTCCTGCTGCTGCTGTCACAAATGCAGTGCCTCTTACTGATACTTCTGCTGCTGCTGCTAAGGACGATCTGCTTCAAAAGCTCCTCCATTTTGTCAGCCGGCGTGAACTGTAGCTTTGCAGGCTTAATCACTGACATGCAGCACGCTTTGGGAAATGCCTCAGTTCACACTACCTGCATTCCTTCTGTGGTACTAGCAGGGACGGAGGATGCAGCATCGAGTCACGAGACAACTACGGTGCTTTTTAAAGATTTGTTTATGGGAATTGAGGGGACTTCCCTCAGTCACGGCCTGATCACCAAAACAGGGATAACACAGGTTGCACACGCAGGGGCTCTAAACAAGCAAACACGGTAATGTAGAACACGACTACTCCCGGCAACGGCCGGTCACTATAGGGCTGTGGAGTGGCCGACTACGGGTCCTTAAGTCTAAAGTCTACTTATAGCTGCGGTGGTATTTACCGATACCGCTCCCGGATGGGGGCTGCTCCTGCCGTGGGGATCCCATGCGTGATGGCTGTGGTATATCCGAAGTCGTCCTCGTGGCTGGCGAAGACGCTGTGAAATTGCCCAATAAGTGTCTCTACTTGGAGAAGCTGGGCCGGCGCTAGGCCGGAGAGTTCGGCCCGCATTCTTTCCAGGATGACCCGACCTTTTTCTTGGGCCGAGGGTGTGGCAGCTTGTTGGATCCGCACCGCTACAGTCCAGGGGTCTTCGGGTTGCGCCCTCAGCTGGACAGCGGGGTCCGGCAGCATCTCCTCCAATGGCCTCAGCAGCTTGGCCATTTCGGCCCGGGGCTTCAGGGTGACATCTTGATCTTCCAGGTTGACAAAACGTACCAAGACAGTCCCTTCCCGCACAGTGGCCAGGGAGCAAGCCACCAGGATGCCAGGGTGTAGGCGCTCTGAGTAACATGGCTCCACCTGCACCTCCACGCCCTCCAGTGGTATCGGGCACGGATCGGCAGAGCCACCACTGTCTGCCCCGGAGGGAGCAGAAGCGGAGGGGCCGGCGGTGCGATGACCTTGCCCAGCGCCTCACCCTCCTGACACTCCTGGAGCACTCACGCCTCCCGCACCAACCGCTGGAAGACCTGCCACTGGGCCGTGCGAGAACCCCACTGACTTAGGGTCTCCTGCGTGGAATCGTTGAGGAGCAGATTGCCGAACTCCCGCAGTACGTTCATGCCCAAGATGACCGGATGATGGTCATTAGTCTCTCCTTGGGTCAGGACCACTCCCCGGCGGCCGAGGGGTTTACCGCATAAGGTAATTTGCAGCCACACCACTCCAGCGACAGGTACCGGCAGTTGGTTTGCGGCCACTAGTCATATCATGGGCCCCCACTGGGGCCTGGCCGCTTCCCGGGAAATGCTGCCAGAAGTACGCTGCCGGCATGGTCGTCACCTGCGACCCCGTGTCCACCAGGCATCGCACCGCATGACCCTCAACTTCGGCCCATACTATTGGGCATGTAGCGACCAGGTCTTTGGGACTTCCACCACCCCTTGTTGCGGCTTCTGGCTCCGAACGGCGTCCCCCATGCCCAGAGCCCTCTAGTTTAATGCCCACCGAGGTGGGTATTTCCCTCGCTGCGGACACTCCCGGGCAAAGTGACCCAATTCCCCGCACTCATAGCATCGGGGCGGGGAGGCTCAGCCACCCTGGGTATTACGAGGTCCCCCGGGCCTGGGATTGTAGCTGGGCCGACCGGGTGCGGGCTCCGTTCTCTTCTTTACTTCGGCCAGCTCGCTCCGGATGCTTTTCAGCTCTTGTCTCATTTCCGCAATCTATTGGGGTTCTTCGACAACAGTTACGGAAGACTCCATGCTCTGGACCTTTCCCACAGGAGCCGTCATTCCCTGCTCTTGCTCTCGCACCCTGGCCTGACTCCCCACCTCTGAGAAGGCTAAATGTGGGTTCACTCGGATCTGCTCCCGCAACGCCTGCTTGATTAGCGGGTCCCGGAGTCCAGTCACTAGCAGGTCACGCAGGGTAATGTTGATGGGCCCCACCCCCATTCCGTCCTTCCTTTCTATGGCGCTGTGTAACTCCTGGAGGGCGTTCATATACTGGGTGATGGTCTCCCCCTCCCCCTGCATCCGACTAAACAACCGGGTCCTCAACTCCCCCACGTCTGTTGGGTCACTGTGGGTCTCTTCCAGAATCTGCAAGACCCTGGTGAAGGTATTACGATGCCCCGGGGGTCTCAACATTACCGACTTCCGGGCTTCTCCATCCAGCGCCATAAGGGCTACCTCAACCTCTAAACCGAGGGTCATGGGGTGCATGCGGAAAAGGCCCCGCATCCGTTCTGTCCAGCTCCACAACAGCGCATCGATGCTAGAAAACCGGGGCAGATTACTTAGCATGGCCCCCAGAGAGATACTGGAGCGGAGTCCCCCGCCATCGGCAGCGGCCGCAACCCCACTCTGATCAGGCGCACCGCCATTTGCGCTCGGAGACTGCATCCTGCCGACTACACCAAATGTGGTACTAGCAGGTACGGAGGATGCAGCATCAAGTCACGAGACAACTGCATTGCTTTTTAAAGATTTGTTTATGGGACTTGAGAGGACTTCCCTCAGTCATGGCCTGATCACCAAAACAGGGGTAACACAGGTTGCCCACGCAGGGGCTCTAAACAAGCAAACACGGTAATGTAGAACACGACTACTCCCGGCAACGGCCGGTCACTATAGGGCCGCGGTGTGGCCAACTACGGGTCCTTAAGTCTAAAGTCTACTTAGCTATCCCGACGTCCCTCGCCGTTCTGCTGACCTTTCGACGGAAGAGTTGCTGGGCCCAGTTGTTGAGGCGTTGACGAAAGCTTCACGCGTTCCGGTGCGTTGATGACATGGGGGCCCCGCGGGCCTCGGCGGAGTCCTCAGCTGGATAGGCCGCGGTCCCCGGACTGGGGCAAGCGGCGGCGGTGAGGGGTGGCAAATGGCAGGCCAACTGCGCAGCTAACGTCTGCGACGGGGAGTTCGCGACCAGCAGAGGACCGACCCCTGGTGTCGACCGGGGCGGGTGCAGTGGCCGCCAACAGCACTGTACCAGCTGCGGCCACTGGCGGGAGCGGGGTGGCTGCGGGGGCTGAAGCGTGGAGGCAGCGGCCGCGGGTGACCGCGGGTAGGCTGCCGCCGCTAGCTGAAGTGTGGAGGCGGCAGCGGCCACGGGCTGGAGCGTGGAGGCAGGTCTCGGCTGCTTGTCTTGGTGCAGTCCTCCTGAAGTCCTCTGTAAGCGTCTCGTCTCGCCCTGGTAATCTACACTTGCTGACAGTCGCTCCCACCGTCTCCAGCTGCCTCCGTGTCTGTCTGCTGACTCATTGTCCCGGGAATTCCCCTTCTGGGTTCCTATCTCTAAGTTGCTGTTGAGTCCTGAACTACTCCCCCCTGCCACCTTGTGGTTATTTCTAGGTACTGCATCCTCTTGTCTATCTTTCCCAGCTTTTACCCTTCTGTCCCTGACAATCTCCATCCCTAGTGCACCAACTGCCGACCCGGACACTCGACGGGGACCCTCTCTCCCACACTTCCACCATATGTAAGGCAGCAGTAGCACCGTACGCAGTGAAGAGGCAGTGACCCACAAAGTTCAAACATAAAAGTCTCTTTAATGTGTTATCGTCACACAGAAAAGGTTCCAATCCACGCAAATGCATGTAACTTCAATGCATATAACTTCAGTGCATATTATCAGTGTTCAATTCCCACCAGTTCATTCATAGCACTACATAGTAAACGGCATCCTTTAGGTTGCAGTCACTACACACGCTAGTCCTTCACTGACTAGTTCCCGTGGGTGTTCTGCACCACTGTATCATAGTTTCTACTCACATTTGTACCCAGTCCTCGATATCCTCCGGGTCGCAGCCGGGCACCATATCCACCTCCGGTTCCAGTCACTGTGGATGGCAGCACCTCGCTGTATGCTGTGGGGGTCAGGCCTCAGAAGTGCCACCTTTTCCGCCAGCTAATTGAATACCTCGGACATGTTGTATCTGCTGAAGGAGTAAGACCTGAGCATGAGAAGATACTGTAGGTGCAGTACATGATTAGCCCACTCCGAAATCAGTGAGTACGTGTGTGCTTTTCTGGGGCTTACAGGTTACGGGGTTTGTGAAAGACTTCACTCGCATCGTCAATCCACTGCTGGAGCTATTGAAAGGACTGCCGTCTGGTGCAAAGAATCAGACCATCCAGTGGGGGAATAGCTAGGAAGAAGCCTTTTAAGCTCTGAAGATGGCCCTGACTGAAGCACCCATACTGGCCTATGCAGACTTCTCTCAACCTTTTTATCCTTCACACCAATGGAAGTCTCCAGGGATTAGGGGCTGTATTGTCCCAGGTACAGGACAGAAAGGAACGAGTGATTGCCTATGCGAGCTGATCTCTCCACGGCTCAGAACAAAACCCAGACAACTATATTTCCTTTAAGCTGGAGTTGCTGGCGTTAGTGTGGGCGATGACCGAGAAGTCTGCCGAGTACCTGTCGGGATCCGAAATCTTGGTACGCATTGACAACAATCCTCTAGCCCACCTAGAAAATGCAAAACTGGGGGCCTTGGAACAGAGATGGGTGGCAAAATACCGATACAAAGTCGCATACAGAAAAGGAGCTGAGAATACATATTCCGATGTCCTGTCCAGATTGACTCACAAGCGACCTGGCCGGGACCGAGATGAAGAGTTGGAGGCAGAAGAGATCCCTGGGTACCAGAATCTCGCCAGGATGTTCTCAACGACGCGAGAACAGGTCGAAGAGGCGTCGGGAAAGCATCTGTTAGGACGACATCAAGATGACTGGGTAACCCTTCAGCAGTAGACTGGGAACTCACTTAGTTGAGACAATGGGTTTTCCTAAAACAACTCCCCAGCCAGAATGAGCGAGATGCCCTGTCCTCTCGGATGCTGCAAATTCTCCGACAATGGGAGAGGATTCCACTGGAAGACGTTTTGCTGTATCGGAAGGTGCAGTTGGTCTGAGAATTTGGGCATCACCTCAGTGGCGTACCGTCAATGGTAGCAGACCACGCAGCTGCTATGGGGCCCGGACAGGTGAGGGGACCCAGATGGGTGAGGGGGCCCGCGACGGCCGCTGCTGTTTGGCAGCTGTGCTGTGCTGACACAGTACTATCTCCTTTAATTAAATGTAAGCGCCGGCCGCTGGCCACTGTATACCCCCTTGAAGCTCCCCTTTCCTTGTTTCTTGGTCAGCAGTTGGCTGAAGTCTCTGGCTGGATTTGCATAAGAACACCACGCCTCCTGGCAGCCAGAGAGCAGCACAGTGCATTGCAAGAAGCAGGAAGCAGAAAGCAGAAAACATTCATGAGCCTCTCTCACTCAGGGAGAGGGACACACACAAGATGGTGAGCCCGGCTGGGGGTGGATTTTTTTTGTTAAATGTGTCCCCTCATTGTGCTGGCAGCCTGGCACTTTACATTTACAATGGCTCTGGCTGCACTTTGCACCTTAGGGAGGGGGGCTCGGCTGCACATACTGTGCAGGGTGCAGGGGGCCCTGCATGCACTGCAGGTGTGTGTGTGTGTATATATATATATATATACTAGATTAAGGCCCGATGCTATCGCATCGAGAGGATAGTGACACACCTCTTGCCATGTTAACCCTCAATACACACACACCTCCTCAACACACACTCCTCTCACCTTTCACCATCTCCACTGACATCCACTCACTATTTCACTCCACATACGACCCTTTCTCTCACTCCGTCTCTCATACTCACACTGTCATCGTCGCTGCTCCATGATCCCCGACATCTTTTTCCGCCGGCGCCATCCTGGATCCCGACATTGTCCACGCCGGCGACATGTTCTTGCGGCCATGCCATCTTGAGTATTCTGAAATCCTGCGAGTGGACATTAGTGATCCAGTAATTAGACACCGGCAGTAAACAGGCATAGGACCAAGGCAGCAGTAGTTATGGTGGTACAGGCAATGCCAAGCGTCCGCACAGCAAGTCGGCGTGAGGTAAATGACGCAATTTCACGAATGCAAGATGGCGTCGGCGAAATCTCGACGTCGTTAACACCTCTTGCCATGTTAACCCTCAACACATCACACCGCCTCAACACACACTCCTCTCACCTTTCACCTCCACTCATGTCCACTCACTCTTTCACTCCACATACGTTCCTTTCTCTCACTCCGTTTCTCATACTCACACCGTCATAGTCGCTGCCCCGACATCTTCCTCCGCCGCCGCGATCCAGGATCCAGACGTTCTCCAGGCCGCCGACATGTTCTTGCGGGACGCCATCTTGGATTTCGTGAAATCCCGCGATATTCAAGATGGCGTCGCAGCAACAACATGTCGCTGGCGTGGACGACATCGGGATCCAAAAAGATGGCGTCGGCGAAATCTCGCGAGATTACGCCGACGCCATTTTGGATCCCGATGTCGCCCACGCCAGTGACATGTTCTTGCGGGACGCCATCTTGGATTTCGTGAAGTCCCGCGATATTCAAGATGGCGTCGCCGCAACAACATGTCGCTGGCGTGGACGACATCGGGATCCAAAAAGACGGCGTCGGCGAAATCTCGCAAGATTACGCTGACGCCATTTTGGATCCCGATGTCGTCCACGCCAGCGACATGTTGTTGCGGCGACGCCATCTTGAATATCGCGGGATTTCACGAAATCCAAGATGGCGTCCCGCAAGAACATGTCGGCGGCCTGGAGAACGTCTGGATCCTGGATCGCGGCGGCGGAGGAAGATGTCGGGGCAGCGACAATGACGGTATGAGTATGAGAAACGGAGTGAGAGAAAGGAACGTATGTGGAGTGAAAGAGTGAGTGGACATGAGTGGAGGTGAAAGGTGAGAGGAGTGTGTGTTGAGGCGGTGTGGTGTGTTGAGGGTTAACATGTGCGTGTGTGTGGTGACGTCACCGGTTACAACTGGACGGAAGTTGTTACAACCGGAAGCTGGTTAGGGCATTTATTATTATAGATATATATATATCTACACCACTGAGCCATCAATGACTTATTCTGCCTTGCTAAATGTCTGTGTTATATATATTGACAATCAATCAGCTACTTGTTGGCCAATAGCTGATAACCCATTTTGGCATTTGTTATGCTCACAGGATGATCAGTATAGATTGTTTTGTGTGCATAGATTATTATTGTTCTCAGCAGCACATACTGGTTATAAAGAAGGATGTGTTACTGAGTGGGATTATTTTTAAGCTATAATGAAAATCATTTTAGTGCAGTATATATGAGTTCCTGGACAGTATTTGGGCCCCTTTGCAGTATATACTGTATGAGCTCCTGGACAGTATTTGGGCCCCTGTGCAGAATATATGGGCTCCTGGACAGTAGTTGGGCCCCTGTGCAGTATATATGAGCTCCAGGACAGTAGTTGGGCCCCTGTGCAGTATATATGAGCTCCAGGACAGTATTTGGGCCCCTGTGCAGTATATATGAGTTCCTGGACAGTACTTGGGCCCCTGTGCAGTATATATGAGCTCCTGGACAGTATTTGGGCCCCTGTGCAGTATATATGGGCTCCTGGACAGTATTTGGGCCCCTGTGCAGTATATACTGTATGAGTTCCTGAACAGTATTTGGGCCCCTTTGCAGTATATATGGGCTCCTGGACAGTATTTGGGCCCCTGTACAGTATATATGAGCTCAAGGACAGAATTTGGGCCCCTGTGCAGTATATATGGGCTCCTGGACAGTATTCGGGCCCCTGTGCAGTATATATGGGCTCCTGGACAGTATTTGGGCCCCTGTGCAGTATATATGAGTTCCTGGACAGTATTTGGGCCCCTGTGCAGTATATATGGGCTACTGGACAGTATTTGGGCCCCTGTGCAGTATATATGGGCTCCTGGACAGTATTTGGGCCCCTGTGCAGTATATATGGGCTCCTAGACAGTATTTGGGCCCCTGTGCAGTATATATGAGCTCCTGGACAGTATTTTGGCCCCTGTGCAGTATATACAGTATGAGCTCCAGGACAGTATTTGGGCCCCTGTGCAGTATATATGAGTTCCTGGACAATACTTGGGCCCCTGTGCAGTATATATGAGCTCCTTCCATTTTGACTTTTACAAGGAATATATCAAATTGGATGTAAGTGTTTTACTTTTTCTTTTACTCAAATGAGAAAAAAATCAAAGACTAGCTATAAAATTAATTGTTTGACCTATAACATGCATGGATGGAGTTAAGAGCACCTGTTGATTTTTTTTTAATTTTTTTTTGGGGGGGGCCCATTCATACTTTTGCTATGGGGCCCCATGATTTCTATGTACGCCCCTGCGTCACCTGGCAGGTGGTGCTCCCCGAAAAAGTGATCAATGAGGTGGCTATGGAAGCTCATGTAAGAGGGGCTCACTTTGGTCCGGAGAAGACATTTCAGTGGTTGCAGAAGCTGGTCTATCATCCCCGGTTGAAGACTGCAGTGGAAGAGGTCTGTCGACAATGTTGAAGCTGTGAATTGGCTAAAGCTCCAGAACAGAGAGCTCCTACACAGGCCATTGTGACTTCCGCTCCCTTGGAACTGCTAATGATGGACTATTTGACCATGAGTCCTGCCCATCTCGGATATGAACATTGTCTTGTGATGACCCATCATTTCACTAAGTTCGCTGTGGTGGCTCCAACCAGGGATCAGACAGCTGAGTCAGCTGTCGAGATTTCATCCGGGTATATAGATGCCTGAAAAGGATCCATTCTGCCAAAGGTGCCTGTTTTCATGGTCGAGTGATGGAGTAGCATCACCGCCTGAATCGGATTGAAAAGTCCAGGACGACACCTTACCATCTGCAGGGCAATGGAGCTTGTGAACGTTTCAACCAGACATTGATACAGATGTTAAGAACATTGGAGGAAGACAGAAAAGTCTGTTGGCCCGAGTATGTGGCTGAGTTTGTCTGGGTGTACAACAACCGAGTGCACATTACAACCTGATACATGCCATACACCCTGCTTTTAGGATGAAAAGGGTGAGAGATTACTGAGCTGGAGTTGGACCCACAAGGAGGACTACCCACGGATGGGGGTGTCTACCTGGGTCTGTGAACATCAACATCGCTTGAAGACACTGCATCGACTAGTACAGACCAGGTTCAGGGAACTTGAGCACCATGAGATGATGCCTCTGCGAGGGACAGCTCTCAAGGCTGGAGACTGAGTATTGGTCTGAGACAAGCGACCTCGAGGCAAGTTAGCGCATCAATGGGAACAAACTCCGTACCGGGTGTAACGCCGAATTGAAACTGATGGATCTGTCGATGAAGTCCAGCCTGAGAGAGAAGAAAGGCCCCTACCCGAGTAGTCCACCGAAGCATACTACGTCCTTGCCTGTCACGGGATCCCGAAAGAGAAGGAAGAGCACCGAGTGTTCCTGAAGTATCCACTCCAGCAACCTTTGATCATGATAAAGAAGAAGAACCTGCCTTGCCCTGTAATCTGGACCATCTGTTACCCACTGACACAGGGGAAGTGCGAGAACCTGAAACTCCCAATATGGCTACTCCATCAAACCCGGACGCATCCCCGTCCTCTACTTCCCAACTTGACTCAACTACTCAACCTGACTTACGCCGCAGAGAATGAACGACAGTTGAAATACCTCCCAATCATTATGAACAAGACCAATTTATTTGGCAGTGGATCAATTTAGAGAGGGAGGCATGTCAGCGCCTGCTGCAAGAACTCTCGCCCGTGGGATGGCAAGCTAAAGGTGAGGGGAAATGTAAGGAAGAAGAGCGAGCTGCAGGTACCTGTACTGAGCCGAGTCCAGAATTATTGAGGCTGCCTCCCTTGTTGCCTGGGAGAAGGAAAAGGAACCGGACCAACCTCATGACCCGGGTAGGAGGGGCAGCTTGAAAAGAAAAGCGCGCAGCCGCAGATAGTATGGCGCTAACCGGCAGCACGCGGCAGGCTGTGCAGCGTGCTACGGTCCCCAAGCTCCGGCGCTGCAACGGTCTGTGTCTGCTGGCTCCCGCCACCACGAGAGTAACTGTGAGGGGCCGAGGTGCCAGGTGCCCTGCATCTGTCAGAGAGTGTGGTGACGTGCGCTCCGTGACTGTGAGTACTGCGCACGTGCCGCAAGTGCTTATAGACTAGGGGCTCAGCGGAAGGTACCGGAGACCAACAACTGCCGCCAGAAAGCAAATCATGGTTTTCAGGACCCCATCTGAGGACATCACCCGGCCGCTGCCAGTTCTACAATTCCCCTGTGGGACCATCTGCTGCAGAGGATCATACAGGACACGATAAGTTCCTTCACCGGACTGTTATTGCTTACATTTGTTATCCCTATTATCCTTTCTTTAACCCTTAACCACCCTGCGAAGAGTGAATACCTTGTTACATTAAATTGTTACATTTTGTTAACCCTTGTTCTGCCTCCTGCTGTCACTGCATCCCGCAACCTGCTTACATAGACATTAAACATTTGGAGGAAGGCTACCTTCGGACATATATTTTACAATAAGCTTATAATCTGCATGAGTTGTAGCTTGTGATGAAGACTGTACTTTACCTTATCACTGTGATTTATGATATATAGCGAAGGTTATAGAGATAATGTATATACATTGCTGAAGAGGCTTAGATACCATTGCAATAAGATATCAATAGTACATAGCATAGTGAACATATTTACAGGCGATATTACTAACATATTCTGTTAGGGTCACATTCTACTAGGTCATGTGAACATGTGAGAATAAGACACATTCCTTGTTCAATGTTCTCCTTTCTGGTTTTCAAATATCCGTCCAGTGTCATAGTTTGGAAACATTGCAATACATACGGTAATCTATAATCTACAGATTATAATATGCATCTATTACCCAAATCCAGTGGATAAGCCAGAGGCAGTACAGAGGTTGTTGGAAAGGACTTAAAGTTTCTGTACTGCTTAAAGTGACAGCAGTGCTACGGGTTTTGGATTGTGCATCATGATCCAAGAAATTCAAGCCACTCCTTTGGAAACTGCTCCCTATATGAAGATGAATAGCTTTGTTGATACTGTGACAATTGGCATTCTGTTAAAGGATGCATACAATTTAAACTAAAGTCATCTAAATCCGGGGGAGAGAAGGATGGACATGTTGGACTTCCAATGGCTGATACTTTTGTTCTCCCTGGAGATAAGCTGCTACTTGAGAAGTAGAGGCAAGCCGAGCTTTCCTGTGTATGGAGGAATTGGCAGACATAGCCTTTGGCCAAACGATCACTCAGCCAGCAGTTATCAAATATGTATGAGGGCCTTTAGATGGAGAGAACAAAAGGAGTTGTTCAATTGCAAACAGAAATACCAACTTTGCCCCACTTGTTTACAAAAAGCTCAAATTGTGACTGTGAGTAAAAAGAGATATT
Source organism: Dendrobates tinctorius (assembly GCF_039654945.1). Classification (NCBI taxonomy): domain Eukaryota; kingdom Metazoa; phylum Chordata; class Amphibia; order Anura; family Dendrobatidae; genus Dendrobates; species Dendrobates tinctorius. The sequence goes on from NW_027361697.1 coordinate 59,823,703, forward strand.
AAATATTCCATAACTATAGAAAAAAAACATGGAAAACACATCCAAAAATTATACATTGATCTAACGCCACTAGGCAATAATTTACAAAGCTGAACATGAGGTTCTTAGTTTAACATTCTGATCAGACTGATGAAGCCCACTTACCACATCACGGAAAACCTCTCAGTAGGTCCCTAACCTAAAAGCTGTGGCGCCATGCACTGTCCACCCATGGCTCCAGACCACCCCACCCCACAGGCACATCATCACAACAGCAATGGCTGCTCTCAGCACCAACACCAAGCAAATGGATCTAAAAAGCACTCAGGTTCCACATTAGTCTCAATGGGAGGAGTTCTGATCTGAACACAACAAAAAAGGGATGGGACAATATGCAATATGCCATAACAGTAGAAAAAAATACATGGACATCCAAAAATAATACATTGATCTAATGCTGCTAGGCAAAAATTTAAAAAACTGAACATGAGGTTCTTAGTTTAACATTCTGATCAGACTGTATGAAGCCCACTGTCAGATCATGGTGAACCTCTCAGTGGGTCCCTGACCTAAAAGTTGCAGTGCCATTATCAAAAGTGACAGCACATCAGCAGAGGGAGCGATCTTTTGCCCCACAGCACCAATACTGCAAGGCATAACCCACATGTTTCCAGGCCACACCACCCCATAGGCACAGCATCACAGCAGCAGCAATGGCCAATACAAGCACCAGCACCAAGTTCTATTCAAACATGTACATGGCAAGAAAATCTTTCTACATAGCCCAGATTTTTATATCATAGAAAGCACTTTTACAACTAAGGTTATACATTCCTTTAAAGGGGTATTACAGTTTAAACATAGTAGAAAAACTGTAGGAGAACAAAAACACACAAGACCATTGGGTGATACCCTGTTAGCTCACCTGAGCAGATTGTGTTCAGGCACAACTCCTATGAACACCTGAAGATATCAGCTGCTGCTGCCTTGTGTCTGGGGGATGATCTCCAGGATAGTTTACCAATTTGGACGATAACACGATATCGGGCTGCGTTGCTGTAATAAAGAATTCTTAAGACCAAAATGAGTTGAACGTTTTTTATTTCTACATCGTGTTTCGACGCTGGACTAACGTCTTTTTCAAACAAAAAAAAACAACTAACTAACTAACAACTAACATGTCACCAAGTGTATACTAATTTTCTAAAGCATTTGTAGAAATAAATATTTCCATACAGTCAGCCAGTCTGTTTTAAGCTTAATATTATACTAAGATGGAAATTGTGGAATAAATTATCAGGCCAGTAGAAGGTCATCTATTTCCAAATATTTGCTAAAACAAATGTCTTCATGTTAGCCTTGGCTAAACATCCCGTAATGCCCTAAGTCTTTTTCAAGAATCCTATTACCTGTTCTGTATTTGGAAGAAAACAGGACAAAAGCAAAGTTCCTTTCCATTTCACTCATAAATCTGACCACTCTTAATAACTTGATGTCATCCTGTCATAGTCCTCCTGAGTCCCATCTGGGAGAGATATCTAATCAGCTTTTCATTTGCCATAAATCTCAGGTTCTTGCAATATACTCTATCTGACCCTCCTTTTATCATTATCTTTATTTGTGTTTTAGAAAATGCACTTGGGACTAAAGCATGTATGTCAATTATCTGTCATCTTATGGATATGAATTCACTCCTGTTGATTTGTATTACATATTTTCCTCGAAGTCAGTCCAAGGTAATATATGCTGAGCATGTTAAAGGAAGCCTAACACCTAAAAGTATTTTATAAGCAGTTCTGCATGGGGAAAATAAATTGCCTCCACTTTTCTGATCACTGTATATGCTTAACATCTTGATAAGAATGTAACACAGGACAAAGTCTTAGCCTGAACTAGAGTAACCTCATAGACATTGCATATGATTTGAAAACCATTGCTGTTTTCCTTAAAAACAAGCATTACTCTTGTCCATAGGTTGTTTCTGGTAATGTTGCTAGAGCTACTTTCCATTAGGCCGGGGTCACGCCTGCGAGTGTAATGCGAGAAACTCACTTGAGTCTTTCACATCATTACCTGGCACTGCCGCTAGCACTCGGGACCGGAGTGTGTGGCTGCATAGAAATACATGCAGCCGCACACTCCGATCCCGAGTGCCGGCGCCAGTGCCGGGTATTGATGTGAGAGACTAGCTTGGGTTTATCGCATTACACATGCAAGTGTGACCCCGGCCTTTAAGAGGGACTTTCACCAGTTTAACGTGTTAAACTGGTCAGATCATGGAATGGTTGTTGCAGAATTAAGTAAAACTTTTCTGATTAACCTCTGTGAGCAGAGAGGAATAGAGACAGCAGACAAATCCAAAGATCTGCTGATTGGTGACTTGATGGAGCAGGACTCAGAGCAGAGTACCGTGGCACCTGAACAGAGAGAAAGCCCAACTCAGAGGAGCCAAGCGATGGACATTGTCCCACAAACAACTCTTGGAGGTACCAACAATGCCAGTTCTGACGTGGTCATGGATTTTTCTTTGCAAAAGTCCTTACAACAGTTGGGAGAATGTGATGCCAGTATGCACCTGCAGCTCATTCTACAGCAGCGACAGATTGCTGAAGCCCAGCCCAAGAAAGAGGCTGATACTACAGAACATCACACTAAGAGAAATTTCCACCTTCAGATGGCCCAAATATAAAGGATTAACAGTTTTCAGCTATCCTTTTCCCAGGATATAAATTCAAGGAAACCACGGGAAAATTTCCCATTGATGGAAAAACATGGGGTTTGAAAAACCTGCAGGCAATAGCATCTGATCCGTGATCAGTGGGCACAGTATTTAACTCCAGGAATGAAAGGCAAAGCCTTAAGAAGTTTTTGCTGACTTTCTACCAGAGCTAGATGGGGACTGCGACTCTATAAAAGAAGCCTTGGTCAGGAAATACAGTGGGTAATATTCAGACCCTTTTAAATTTTTCACTCTTTGTTTCATTGCAGCCATTTGGTGAATTCAAAAAAGTTCTTTTTTTTTCATTAAAGTACACGCTACACCCCATCTTGACTGAAAAAAACAGAAATGTCAAAATTTTTGCAAATTTATTAAAAAATAAAAACTGAAATATCATATGGTCATAAGTATTTCGACCCTTTGCTCAGTATTGAGTAGAAGCACCCTTTTGAGCTAGTACACCCATGAGTCTTCTAGGGAATGACGCAACAAGTTTTTCACACCTGGATTTGGGGATCCTCTGTAAGAGGGTGAAGAGGAAGAAGAGCCCAAAAGGGGTTACCTCTCCTGCTCCATGTCCGGAACCACCTAGCCATACAGCTGGGTTGCCGGAGGGAAGACTTTCTGGCCTGGACCGACTGTACCATGTGATCGTGGGGAGCAGTGATGATAGGGAAGGAGCGGTGGACAGGAAGCTGTGCAAGGTGAGGGCGTGAAAGCAGAGCATGAGAGATGCAGAGCAAAATGTGTGGGACAGAGAGGAGGCTGAAGCTCCCGCACTCCCAGAGAAAGAGAACCCTCCGTCAAGGTACTGAGATTGAATGACAAGGTGCTGAGAGCGCCGAATGTGGACCCGATAGCCTCTGTGACTAGAGGAGACTTCCCCCCTGACAGTGCAGAGACAGTGACACGAGAGGGCTGTCCCGGGGACCGCAGTGACAAGCCGGAGCCCCTGAGTGTGGTAAAGAGACTTCCCAGTGTGTGCAGCATCGTTCCTGCTGAGAGACAGACGGGGTGTCATACAGAGACTCAGCGCAGGGGAGACTCAGGTTCGCATCATCTCCCTGCTCATTGCTTTAACGCCTGAGGTCCCAACTTCATTCAGAGTAGAGACTCTAGAGACTGCAAGAACCGCTGTTGTCGGTGCCAACGTGGGAGAAGTAGACTCTTCAATCAAGCTTTCCTTGGACTGATAAGTTGCAGTTACCTGAATTTAAAAGTTTCAGCGCCTGCATAACTGTTTTATTGCTTTCTACAGTTTCCATTGTGCTGTTTTACTGCATCATACTGTCACATTTATCCCCCTACTTCTCCCTGCGTTGAGAGAAAATCCCTGTAAATAAACCTTTATCTTTTGGTCTGTCTCGGATCCGTGGCGACATCCTCAGTACCTGCAGTTTATTACACCTCTGCCATACTTCCTTGCAGACCCTCTCCAGTTTCGTCAGGTTGGATAGTGAACGTTGGTGGGCAGCCATTTTCAGGTCTCCCAGAGATGCTCAATTGGGTTTAGGTCAGGGCTGTGGCTGGGCCAGTCAAGAATGGTCACAGAGTTGTTCAGAAGCCACTCTTTTGTTATTTTAGCTGTATGCTTAGGGTCATCATCTTGTTGGAAGGTGAACCTTCAGCCAAGTTTGATGTCCAGAGGTTTTCAGCCAGGATATCTCTGTACTTGGCCGCGTTCATGTTTCCTTCAATTGCAACCAGTCGTCCTGTCCCTGCAGCTGAAAAACATCCCCATACCATGATGCTGCCACCACCATGTTTCACTGTTGGGATTGTATTGGGCAGGTGATGAGCAGTGCCTGGTTTTCTCCACACATACTGCTTAGAATTATCACCAAAAAGTTCTATCTTCTCATAGTCTGGGAGTCCTTCATGTGTTTTTTTGCAAACTCTAGGTGGGCTTTCACATGTCTGGCAGTGAGGAGAGGCTTCTGTTGGGCCACTCTGCCATAATGACCCGACTGGTGGAGGGCTGCAGTGAGAGTTGACTTTGTGGGACTTTCTCCCATCTCCCTACTGCATCTGTGGGGCTCAGCCACAGTGATCTTTGGGTTCTTCATTACCTCTCTAACCAAGGCTCTTCTCCCATAATTGCTCAGTTTGGCTGGACAGCCAGGTCTATGAAGATTTCTGGTGGTCCCAAACTTCTTCAATTTAAGGATTATGGAGGCCGTTGTGCTCTCAGAAAACTTGTAATTATTTTGTAACCTTGTCCAGTTGTGTTCCTTGCCACAATTCTGTCTCTGAGCTCCTTGGCCAGTTCCTTGGACTTCATGATTCTCATTTGGTCTGACATGCACTGTGAGCTGTGAGGTCTTATATAGACAGGTGTGTGTCTTTACAAATCAAGGTCTATCATTTTAATTAAACACAGCTGGACTCCAATGAAGGAGTAGAACCATCTCAAGGAGGATAACAAAGAAATGGACAGCATGTGACTTAAATATGAGTTATTGTGACTTGTTGCATCATTGCCAAGGAGACTGATGGCTGTACTAGTTCAAAAGGGTGCTTCTCAATACTGAGCAAAGGGTCTGAATACTTATGACCATGTGATATTTCAGTTTTTCTTTTGTAATAAATTTGCAAAAATGTCTACCTTTTTTTCAGTCAAGATGGTGTGCAGAGTGTACCCTAATGAGAAAAAATGAACTTTTTTGAATTTACCAAATGGCTGCAATGAAACAAAGAGTGAAAAACTTAAAGGCGTCTGAATACTTTTTGTACCCACTGTACAACCTCACCCCAGTGTTATAACGGAAAAAATTCCAGAATCTACAGTGGCAACAGTCAGCTGACAGCTATGCGGATGTCGTGAGCACTTTGAGGACCACTTTTTGTCATTAGGTCTGATGAGTTTCTGTTACCAGCTATAAGGAACTAAATGATCTTATTGCTAAGGATCAATTCCTCCACATATGTCCAATGCATGTACGACAATTTGTGTGCGATTACGAGCCAAAGACTGCTGATCAGGTTGCAAACTTTGCTGACATGTAACAAAGTAGGACATGTTAGTGTTGCTTGCCCTGACAGAAAGAAAGGTCCCAGTATGACCACCAAGCCACCAGGGTCCTCATCTTCTGTCTTGTTTGCAGCTAGCTCTGATTTAAGTAAAAATGCAAACTGTCAAGCTGTCACTGTGGGCAATAAAGTTACCATTGGCCTCAGAGACACTGGAGCAGAAATAACCATGGTGTGTCCAAGAATGGTGACCCCTGTGGATATAATTCCAGGATAGATGATGTCTGTAACCAGAATTGGGAGGGAAAGCCCTACTTTGCCCACATCCTGTGTGTATCTGGAATTGGGAGCAGGGAAAGGACTGAGGGAATTGGGTGTATCAGACACTATCCCTACCAAAGTATTGCTAGTCACAGACCTGGGCAGGATGGTATCCCACTATGTCTCTGCCTTGCAAATGAATGTCATGAAGAAGGTGAAAGCCAGTGACCCACCTGAGAGCCATTGTGATACTTATGTGGCAGCTGTTACCCACAGTCAAACTGCTGCTATAATGCAACCCCAATGATTAAGGATTAAAGGATGAGTCTCAGGAAGAACTGACAGAATAGGAGGAACCTGTTATGACCCAGAAGCCTCGCCAGATGGCCAACCTGCTGAGGTCCTCAACAGCAGACTCAGCCTCTGGCCAGGCTCTGGCATTCCCACTAGGCCTTCACTAGATCTTGACTGATAGTCAGAGATTCCAGAAGGCCCTGCTAACAAATGCCAATCTGGAAAAGATAAGATATCTTACAGACCAACCTCCTGTTGGGTCTGACAAGGGGAGGATATACTAGGACCATGAAAGGCTGTATAAAGAGACTCTTCTGCATGGCACAACAGATCTGGTTGTCCCCTATCCGTTCAGGAAACAGTTATTGAGGATTGTTCATGAAATTCCTTTTGCTGGACACTTTAGAGTACAACGACTAAAAGCCCATCTATACCACTACCAATGATTGAAGAGCCTTTCCAACAAGTGGCTGTGGATATCATAGAGATATTTGCAATATCTAGCAGCCTTGGCTTATGCTCTATTGCTCCAGTTGTTGACTATGGTATGCACTATGTAGAAGCTATGAGGTTGTCTTCCACGCAAACTGATTGAGTGGTTGTTGCACTACGGACTGTATTGTCTCATGTGGAGTTCTCCAGGGAGATATTGACTGGTCAGGGGACCCAATTCATTTGTAATCTGATGAAAAGTCTCTGCAAGAAAATACAAGTGCATCATCTTGTAGCCAGTCCCTATCATCATCAGACCAACGGACCATGTGAGTGTTTTGTTGGAGCTAGAAAACAATTGCTCAAAATGCTGGTGGAGACTTAAGTGAGAGACTTCGAATATTACCTCCCTCATCTGTTGTTTGCATACTGTGAGGTACCCCAGGCTTCAACAGGATTCTCCCCCTTCGAACTCATTTATGGGAGAAAAGTCAGAGGGCCTCGTGATTTAATTAAGGACTGTTGAGTGGGTGACCCTAAAACTCCAGGAGTATTCATGGTTGACATAGGCCCAAATGAACCAGATAGGTTGAGCATTGTTTCCTATGTTGCATAATAAAGTACAGGTTGCATGGGAGGGACCATACACTGCAACTGCCCTGACAAAGAAGAAGCTTCTATAAATTATTTCCTGGACTTCTCAATGTGAGGAATCCTTTGGTGCCCTAAAATCAGCATTGGCTAATTAACCCTTTCTTCAGGCCCCAAATTTCACTCGCAGGTTTGAGGTACTGACTGATGCCAGAACTTATTGGCTGGGTGCTGTAAGAAAAAGTCCTACTGAGAGCTGGAAGAGTCGGGAAGAAGTTCCACAGACGATCTCTTATCAAGCTGAGGTTGAAGGTTTATTCGGAGATACACAGCAAAACAGATACAGAATAACAGAGGAGCTGGAATATGCGGGCAAAAACAGGAATACAGACAGGCAGAGATTCGCTAGGAAGTCTGGCGATGATAAGGCTCTGTGCCCTGGCCATGGTGAGGCACAGTGGCATGATGGCGATGGAATGGCCCCGATCGACAGTAACAGGGGCTTCTTATACATTATCAGAACAAAGAAAGCTGCATTTTGCTGCAGAGGGCGTTAACATTATAATTCTAAGGCGTTTTCATGGTAATCTACAGAAACGTGGTTTATAACAGAGAATATAATGACATAATACAAAGATATTAATTAACATTTCTCCAAGCAACACTAAAACCCATAAGTCATTGGTATCTATGGCTACTGTCTTAAAATCTTATCATTGTCTCCAGTCTAGGTCCCTAAATTCTTACATCCTAACATTTTAACTACTCTACACTTCGCTACCACACTATCACGTATAAGCATACTGACCATATGTTTGGTGACCTGTGACCCTATTGATTGATCCAATCTTCCTCTACGCACATCGGCTGAGGTTGCTAGGAGACATGATCTCATTTTCCATCCTCCATTTAATACATTTTATCAGCTCTTTTGTAAAAGTTGAATCTTCTCTAACTTTCAACAAAATGGCTGCTAGAGACAACATGGCCGTTCAGTATATTGTGACTGACCATTCTCTTACAAGTCCCCCTCTTGTACTCTATCCGGAGTACAACATACAGTACTGTAATATCCATGGGTGAATTACTGAAAATAAGAATATTGAGGTAATTCAGCACTTTATGCACGTGTGTGTGTAAGGCAAAAGTCCCTAAAAATAGCACAAACACATAATAAAAAAATAAAAAAATAATTCAAATAGTCCCAAATAAGTTGCACAATAGTCAAGTCTTTTGATCTTTTTCTTCTCATTCTTTGTCTTCTGGATTTTCCTGATCTTCTCCCCCTCTCACACTATCAGAGTCCCACTGTATAGTGTGAAACATCTTCTCTTGATCATCCACTAGGTTCATGGTCCCAGGAGTCGAATATGAAAATCTTCAGCTGACCTGGAGGAAATAGAAAAAAAGTGGAGTATCAGTCCTTACCAGAAATCCCAGTAAAATAATTAAGAAGTCTACACTGATTGATATGAACCATTTTAATCACCTTTCTAGCGTGAAAATTTGAGCAAAGACTTAATCATTGTTGTTGGGATGTAAGGCACAAGTCTATCATTAACTCGTTTGTAATACAAGCACTCCCCCTCAATGGGCAGGGACTCGAGGGAATTGAACAGGGATGAGTCTCCATCCTTCTCCTGTGCCTTCATGAGATCTTGCAGAGGAGAAAAGACAAGGGGGGACTCACGGGGTTGTTTTGTGACTGCAGCGATGATTTCTTGAGGATATTTGTCATCGCCTGTGAGTGCAGCCTCCTTGGCTGCGTGGTCTACATATGCATTGCCAAGGATGTGGGGATCAGGAATCAGCCTCTGGTGTCCTTTGATTTTACAGAAGGACCATAATTTTGGGAATTCTTTACCCCGTTGCTCAATTTGTTTAAGAATTTCTGCAGCAGAGTTTTTAAAGTGACATGTGTGGTTTGTAAACTTAAAGGAGCAAATCCCACTATATGTCTCCCTTGATTCATAGTCCAGTGCACGTCCAGTAGGTGCTTCATACACTGAGTGAATCCTTTTTCCACGGGGGTAAGCAACCTAGAGTAATAACCTAAGGCATACAACTGACTAGACACTTCTGGACTTTCTTTGGGCCATTTTTGTAGAAGCACAGAAGAAATAGAGATATCACCGGTGTGAGTCTGAATGTAGAAAGGCTGGGAAGGGTCAGGGTTAACCAATGCAGTAGCTGCCGTAAGGGCGCGCTTCAATCCCTCAAAAGCCTGTAAGGCGGTTCCCTCCACATTAACAGGGTCAAAGTCATTATCAACATTTTTCAATAAATCATACAGTGGTTTAGCCAAATAAGCAAAATCTTCAATAAATTCTCTGGAAAAATTAATAAGACCCAAAAATTTTCTGAGTTCAGTAATATTAGTTGGTATGGGGACAGCCTGAATAGCTTTAACCCTATCATGCATGGGCTTCTTTCCTTCTGCTGAGACAGACACACCCAGAAATTTAACCTCTGATTTCATCAATTGTACTTTATCTAGACTCATTTTGAGCCCTGCATTTTGTAAAGCCTGACAAACATTTTCAAGGGTTTCTCTGTGTTCACATTCTTCGACAGTTTGAATCAATAAATAATCAACATACTGTAAGACTTTGTCTCCGTAACCCAGGGGTTCTAACATCTGAGCTAATGCCTGATGGAAATACACAGGAGAACTGTGAAATCCCATGGGCAGCCGCGTGAACAAGTATTGCACATTTTCAAAAGTGAATGCGAAGCGGAGGGCAGTGTCAGGTGTTAGGGTTACTGAGAAAAAGCCATTTGCAATGTCTAAACAAGAAAACACTTTACAATCACTCCTCAGCTGTGACATAACTTCAGGGACAGATGCAACAAGGTGAGCAGCTGAGGGAGTGTACTTATTTACAAGTCTCAGGTCTACTACCATTCGAAAACTGCCATCTTCCTTTTTTACAGGTAAAATAGGACTGTTACATGGAGAATTACCTTTCACAACAACACCTTGTTTCTCCAGTTCACTGACTGCTACCCTTATGTAAGGGATTGCGTCCTCCGGAATACGGTACTGACGCTGGAAAGGTGGCAGTTTTTCACCATCAATTTTAACCTGAGTTTGCATTAACCCACAATCAGTTTTCTTTGAGATCCACAATTCAGGGAACTTTTGCTTCAATTCATTCTTTAAAGCATCATTGTCAGCATTTTCAACATTTTCACCAGTACATGCTCTGAAACTAGCAATGGGTAATTTATGACTCTCCTCCTCCTCTACAGGGACAATTACAGAACAGATAGTGGCTTCTTTCTTCCACCACAAGACTTTGTTACATAAATCAACAACAATTCCCATTGCTCCCAAAACATCAGTTCCCAAAATAGTGTACCGTAACTGTGGGTTTACCCAAAAAGCGCATCGAAGACCCCTTTGCTTCGATCCCCCTGTGTCCTGAAATCTCAGGTTTACTGGACGACTTTTTACTGCTTGAATACAGGATTCCTCAAATTCTACAAAAGTGTAGTCTCAGGCAGTCCAGGGGGTGACTGCAATTTGTGTCATGTTATTGAAACTGAGGCTCCTGTATCGATGAGGATGTCCTCCCAAGGCAGCCCCTCTATTCTCCCTCTGACATAAGGTCTACCGTCCTTGCCCAGGGAAAGGGGGGCAAGGAGGGTAAGGGGAACAGGGGGAGCACTCCATCAATCAGTGTTACCTGCCGTGGGAAGCCCGAAAAATCCATCATCCCCATCTGGACATGGCTTCCGTCCAACAGCTGCCATCTCCGCCCCAAAGAGATCCTTAGTCAGGGTCCGGTCCTCATGTTCCCGTAGCTCCTTGATCAGGGGAGCGTAGGGACGAGGAGGAGTGACCCCTCCCTTAATAGCATGGACCTCCGGGTGCGGATGAGTGAAAGCCATTGGGGAAGGAGCAGGAGCAGAAGGCTCCTGTGAGACTGGGTTAACCATTTGAAGACCGCTGTACTGCTGATACTGTCTAGGGTCATTCACTGCTGGATACGGAGGTCTAACTCCGAAAGGTGGTCTAGAAAACTCCCGGGGCCGTTGGGGGTTAAAGGGCTCCCGGGGTTCTTGGGATATAGGCCCTGGCACAAAGTTGTGACAAAAACGTCTAACATGTCCCAGATGTCCACAAAAATAACACAAGGGAGGACCTCTCATGGGATCCCGTGGGGGCTCTGCCGAACGGGACCTGCCCATTCTCGGCAGCTGCGCATACCCCCCGGAACCCCTGGCCTCCCCGAATCAGCAGATACACCCCGAGGTGAATGGCATGCAAAAACATTAGACTCATCACCCCTCACCTCGGATTGCATCGTCCTAACAAAACACTTACTTACTTTCCTCCCAATTAGGCAACATTTTTTTAATAAATTTAAGATGGACCAGGAACATTTGGCCTGGGATTTTTCTCTCGGGGTTGAAGCAGCATCACACCTAACCTAGGGTCTGCATGTGCTGGAGCTGTCGGGACAATATATCTTTCCTCAACTGTGTCTGCATAAGCTGGAGCTGTTGGGACACTATATCTTGTTATGTACTACTTCACTCATTCTCCTAACTCTCTTCTCCAGTCTACAACTGTATTTACATCAGCACTGTGTCCCGAAGCTACAGTGTCAATCTGTGACATAACTGCTCTCAGCTGCTGCTGCTGCTCGCACCCCTCCTCTCTGTGCTTCCGTGCTAGCTCCAGCATCTCACCCAGCTTTTCTAATCTCTCCCTATACACTGCCCCTCCCCGGGTGATCATGTTAACATATTGCTGTGTAAGCTACCTATCAAGAGCCTGATCAAAAGTTATGACTGTCTTACACAAAGCCACTACTTGGCTATTAGCTTAACCTAGCGAATTTTTTCTATCTAGTTCCCTGTTCTCTGTGGTAAACCATCGCATACAATTTAACCACGTGGTTTCCACATTAACCCCCTCCAGCTGGGGTGTGCCAGCATATTTCTCTGCCTGCTTCCGTAACCACTCCATATTTACAGTGGTCTACAAGGACGAATTTTACTCTGTTCTAGTATCAACAAATGCAATTTAAGCAACGTTAGATACTCACACCTCTCTCGAATGGAAGATCTCCTGCCGGCTGTTTGGGGGTCGACCAGATATCAAAAGAGGTGCAGCCGTGATTCCAGCCTCACTCGTTAGCTTGCCAGGCGTCTCCCCATGCCCTTTTAAAGCTTCTTGCTACCGGGCACACAAAAAAATTCTCACGTCCTTGTAGATAGCTTCTTCTTAGTTACTCATCTTTTTATAGTCTTTTTTTTTTGTCCGTGGTTTTATTATAAAAAAAATCGGGCAGGCGGTCTCGGAGCGATCACGAGAGGTTCTCCTTCAGGCTGGCTTACTTTGATCGGTTTCACGTGTGGCCACACGCGTTTCTTTTATTTTTTCTCTTTCTCTTCCCACCTCCAAGCCCTCATCTGCGGCTTCTTCCGTTGGTTCTTCTGGAGGCAGCTCTCCGGAGCCGCTCCTCCTGGCTGGCAATCGCCACTTGTAAGAAAAAGTCCTACTGAGAGCTGGAAGAGTCGGGAAGAAGTTCCACAGACGATCTCTTATCAAGCTGAGGTTGAAGGTTTATTCGGACATACACGGCAAAACAGATACAGAATAACAGAGGAGCTGGAATATGCGGGCAAAAACAGGAATTCAGACAGGCAGAGATTTGGTAGGAAGTCTGGCGATGGTAAGGCTCTGTGCCCTGGCCATGGTGAGGCACAGTGGCATGATGGCGATGGAATGGCCCCGATCGACAGTAACAGGGGCTTCTTATACATTATCAGAACAAAGAAAGCTGCATTTTGCCGCAGAGGGCGTTAACATTATAATTCTAAGGCGTTTTCATGGTAATCTACAGAAACGTGGTTTATAACAGAAAATATAATGACATAATACAAAGATATTAATTAACATTTCTCCAAGCAACACTAAAACCCATAAGTCATTGGTATCTATGGCTACTGTCTTAAAATCTTATCATTGTCTCCAGTCTAGGTCCCTAAATTCTTACATCCTGACATTTTAACTACTCTACACTTCGCTACCACACTATCACGTATAAGCATACTGACCATATATTTGGTGACCTGTGACCCTATTGATTGATCCAATCTTCCTCTACGCACATCGGCTGAGGTTGCTAGGAGACATGATCTCATTTTCCATCCTCCATTTAATACATTTTATCAGCTCTTTTGTAAAAGTTGAATCTTCTCTAACTTTCAACAAAATGGCTGCTAGAGACAACATGGTCGTTCAGTATATTATGACTGACCATTCTCTTACAGGTGCAGTTCTTAGCCAGGTAAACCAGCAAAGAGAAGATCACCCAATTCTCTATCTAAGCAGGAAATTACTGTCCAGAGAGGTTGCTTACGGCAGAATTGAAAAGAAGTGTTTAACAATTCTGTGCGCCCTGCAACAACTACGGCCATACCTCTATGGGCACAACTTCACCTTGATCACAGATCATAACCCATTGAGCTAGCTCAACAGAGTAGTAGGGGAAATTGCTCAGATGGAGCCTGATTTTGCAGCAATATGATTTTACTATTCTACGTAATAAAGGGATTGACCATGGCAATGCTGATGGCTTATCTGGCCAAGATTGACCAGAGCTGGAGATATGCTATGGAGCTGGAAAGTACCTTAAGTCAAACTCCCATGCACATTCAAAAGATGCAAGGTGTAAAGGAAATATATAATCAATAAGGGAAACCATGACAGCAGTAGAGTTACATTTAGTGGACAAGAGTTTGAAATTGGATACACCAGTATTTTAAGCATGAAGGGGCTTTTGCTGGACATGTCAAACCTGGCACCTTAGCTTCTGGATCCTGAGCTTCAAGGGGGTTAGCAAATGGTCGGTAGATAGGAAAGAATATTTCCTGTTGTCTTTATAGGGAGGTACAGGATATTTAAAATGCTATACCTTTGCCTATCATCAAAGCTGGGTGACAGACAGAGATGTGTTCACATGTGGGAGCTGCATATGCCGATGTGCTCCATATTCCACTTCTTCCCTCATGGAAACAGATGACAACTGCAGATGGAAATGTTTAGATATCTCTGTTATTTCTCCCTTTTTACTTTATAACTGTTTTGCATATTTATGTGTCTTTTTATTTTTACTTTTTTATATATTTTCAAAAACTATACATTTTTTATTAAAGCTTAAAATCTTATAGAGACAGTTGGCCTAGGCACAGCCACTGTTGAATGCGGCGCCATTTGCGCAGGTCCTTGGGTGTCAACCTCCGTGTTAGGTAGAACGCATGTAGAGCAGTGGAATATTAAGGGAAAAATAATCTCCAATTCCCCCTCCCTGATCGGTGGTGACTTACATGGGAACCTATTTACCTGCCCTGTATGTTGAGCCTATTATTTGTACGTGTCTTTCTTGCTTTTGTCGATCGCATTACAAAGAATTGGGGTCTATTAAGCACCTACAAAAACTGTATATGTACGGTTTGAATCCATCGCTAAAGAAACCATTGGTCATTTCAGTGGATTATTGTTGTAAATTCCTGAAACATGCGTTAGGGTCAAAAAAGGCAGATGAATGAACACTCATCATCATCTTGAGGGTCTGCTTTTTAATAGCCAGTAAAGCTTATGCAGACAGCTGTGGGCTGATAATCATAGCCTGGGAGGATCCCAGGCTACAAATATCAGCATTCGGCTTTCCCTCTCTAGCGCAGACAATTGCGTGGGAGACCACTCAAATTTTTTCCATTTTTCCTAAATTAAATAGATATTGTGTTTAAGGCCGGGGTCACACTTTATGAGAAAACTTGCACAAGTCTTGCATCCCAATACCCGGCACTACCGCCGGCACTCGGGACCGGAGTGTGCGGCTGCATGTACTGTATTTCTGTACGCTCCAGTCCGGGTTCCGGCGGCAGTGCCAGGTATACAGGTGCGAGTTTCTCAAAAAGTGTGACCCCGGCCTAACACAGATTTTTTCTCTCGATAGATATATCTATGTATCTATAGATATATTTATCTATCTAACTCATTCCATCTATCTATATCTCTGCCTATCTCATTCCTTCTATCTATCTATCTATCTATCTATCTATCTATCTCATTTCTTCTATCTATCTATCTATCCCATATCTATCTATCTATCTCATTCCTTCTATCTATCTCATTCCTTCTATCTGTCTATCCCATATCTATCCATCTATCTATCTATCTATCGACGGGGTTACGAAGGGGAAAAGCGGCTTGCTGTAACTCGGCAGGGTTACGAAGGGGACACCAGCAGCTGTGTGTGAACGGCAGCCGGTGGTGTCGAAGATCGGTGGCAGCAGGAGCTGTGGTGGTGCCAGCAAGAACTTGTGTGGTATCGTTAAAAAGACATAAACTGTGTTGTGTGAATTGCGGTCTAAGGAGACCGGTAAAACGGACATGGGAAGATCCCGAAAGGGGGCGGTGGCCCAAATCAGGGTGGTAGCCCAAAAGGGGGTGGAGTCCCAGAAGGGGGCAGTGACCCAAATCAGGGTGTAGCCCAAAAAGGGCTGGAGTCACAGAGGGAGGTGGTAACCCAAAAAGGGGTGGAGTCGCAGAGGGGGGCGGTGGCCCAAATTGGGATGTGGTCCAGAAAGGGGCCAAGTTTTCAAAAGGGGCAGCACTGGGTACCTCAGTGGACATGTCTGGGGAGCCATATTGTGTGTGTATGACTTTTCCGGAATGTGGAATATTCTTTCCGGATAATGACGAGCCACAGATGTGTTCCGTAAAGCTGCTCCGAGGAGTCTCGGGTCGGCTGGGATCAAAGTGTCAGGTGACTCTGATAGGATATGTGACGAACAGCACGGCCGGTGCCACCAATACGTCACGATCCCACCACTGACATGGGTTTGTCAGCGGACGGAGGGACGCGACGCACTGCTGGCACACGGCTATCACAGGCACAGTGGGGGCTCATCTTAGTTATCCCACTGCTGGCACCATGTGACCAAAACACAGCAAGCTAATCTTGCTCTAACAATTTACCGCAGGGGGATATTTTGGATGCCCCACCACTGCTACCAACCTTCCAAGAACTGCGGGGATTTATGTATATCCCACTTTCTCAGTTCCACTTTGGAACTCGCAGCTCTCCGGTGCCCCCCTTACCCTCAGGTCAGTCAGGGAACTACACCTAGGATAATTAGTCGCCGGATGGGCTGCTTGTTGTGCACGGCCAATTAGACTACTGCAGTAAGGGAATTATCAATGCTGTGGCCTCAACCACTCATCCAGCAATATAAGACCCTTCCGGACTGCCAACCAGCCTAACGAACCGCACACACCATGCTGCCACCAGCCACGCTTTACTTAATCAGAGAGTTAATTAAGAGGGCCCGTCCGAGGATCTCCTCTCACTTTCTGTCTGACCGAGAGAATGGTCCAGGTTCGCTGTAAACATGGGGTCACGGTGAACTATACGGTAAACAGAGTGATGTTTGAGCGGCCCATAGGTGCTGACTACCAAGGGGGCGGGATACCACGGGACTTAGTCTATGCCTTGGAGTGGGGCCGGGACTTTGTCAGATTTGATGACCAAGGGCAGGAGGTTGGAGACGGGTCTACTGTTGGGCTAACAGATATTGAGACAGTGACTGCTCCTGATGTGGACAGGCCAGAGGTAGTTGTGACCGGACAAAGGGGTACGTCTGCCCAACTGATGGATCTGAGTGATAAGACGGCTGAAGTATTCACATGGGTAATGGGTAACTGGGAGGATTACTCGACAGGCCGGGGTGACTCAGACTCTGGGGGTGACTGTGGCTCTGAGAGAGAAAGGGAGCACAGACTAGAGGAGCTAGAGAAGGAAGTCTCCGAGCTCAAAGGTCACATGGTAACGTGGCAAGGTCTGAATAAGACCCTCAGAGAAGAGGTGGAAGAACATGTTCAACGAGAAAGAGTCCTGAGACAAATGGCCGAGCACAGGGTCGAGGGGCTCGAGAAAGAAGTCTTGGAGCTCAGAGGTCACCTGTCCACCTGGCAAAGTGTGAACAAGACCCTTAGGGAAGAGATGGACAAACTCAGAGGAGTAGTAAAAGGTCTTCTGCGGGAGAAGAGCTTGGAAGAAGATGTACAGCGGCCAGGCCAGAGTGATAACAAGACGGAACTGCCAGTACCCGTCTTGGCAAAGGGTCATGAAGTTGGTGAGCAAAGAGCTGAAGAAGACAGTCATCCGGTCGGGACAACTGTAGTGAGGGAAGTGTCCATGGTAAAGCAAGAGCCTTCTGTCCAGGAAGACAGCAAGACCACGACCTTCAAATCTGTAATCGAGGTACCCAAAGACATGCAAGAAGCCTGTGCTGAGGAAGGTGTGCATGAGGCTTTTAAGGAGGCGGTCAAGGCGTGTAAGGTGCAGGAATGAGATAGATAGATAGATAGATAGATAGATATTGTGGTGTAGTGACCACTGTGTCTGCTGGGGGGCGCTGTGTGGGTGTCCCTGGACAGGCATATAAGCATTGCCAGTGTCCTGATAGGAGTAGGATGCTGAATGATCGTAATGTATCTCAAGGTGGGTGGCTTGAGATGGAGACTTACGTGTATGTTGATCAGCAGTGATACTGCTGAGGTGCTGTGTCAATGTGTCAAGGAGAAGTATCCAGGTAGCTGGAGAGACGGGCGGACTAGCTACCTACAAATCCACCCAGGGGTGTGTCTGAAAACGCCTGTACTAAAGTGTGTATGAGTGTGTGAAGGACCTGTGATGAGGTCATAGCCATGTGACCCGGTAGGCATGGCTACGGACCATATAAGGTGGCCAGGGTAGGTCACATGGGTGAATGCTTGGACCCGGTTGGTCCATTGTGGAACGTCCTGCTGGGACATGGAGCTTCCCTTCCTGACAGTACATGAATGCTGTGTCTGATGGCTGCAAGCGTCTGAGAGCTCCCAGAGGAGGGAAGGGACGTCTGAAGCATGGAGAAGCAGCCATGAGGTAAAACCCTGACAGGGGATATAACTGTGAGGCTTGAGAGCCTGCGTATTGGACATTGCTAACAGAGTGAAGCTCTGTCTTGGACGCTATGCCGTTTATATGTACTTTCTGTTGCTGGTCATGGTTTATGATGCCTAATAAACCGCATGGACTGCTATGCTTTTATGGAAAACCTGTGCCGGATGTGATTTATTGGCTGCCAAGCGAGTGTCCCCCACCTTGAATGACAGCGCTACCTCACAATATCAATACAAAATGGAACAGCACAATACGTATCTTCGGGTGCAAGGCCCCCAGGCAACCAGTCCACTCATTGCTCAAAGTACATAAATTTCAAGAAACGAAGGCAGCACTCCATAGTCTTGATAGAAAAAATGTGTAAAGTTTATTCAACCCACATGTTTGGGCTGGGCGACGTTTCGGTTCTAACTGAGCCTTTCTCAAATAAATAATTAAATAATATATCTTTATTTTGCTTACAAAAATGCATACAATCCGCATGAAAAAAATGCATGAAAATCCGCATCAAAAACACATGAAAAACGCATCAAATACGCACAGATTTTTACCTGCGTTTTCTGCCAAGAGGTGCAGACTCTGTGCAGAAAAATCTGCAGGCAAAACTGCAACGTGTGCACATACCCTTAAAGTAGAAAAAATGTGGCTTTTTATTCAGACCCACATGGCAAGGGACGTTTTGGCTCGTGCTGAGCCTTTCTCAAGCAGTGAATCTATTACAACAGTGAGTATATATAAGGGTACAACAATTGCTCCAAATTATTCCATAAAGTGCAAATTACATATTACAATACAACTTTTCATGATTCCATTAAATGCGCTGTGACCTCATGATATTTTCGTTTAGAAAAAAGTGCCTTGTGCATAAAGTGCGCTCGTATAGCGTACAAATACTTCACAATAGTAGTATTTGAATCATTATTACATAGTCAGCGCAGCTGTGTAAATATAAAAACTCACTTTATCCGGGTAACATTGGTACATATGGAGGATGCCGGGTTAGCCATTATCAGCATATATTTCTTTCTACTGCGCATGTTTTTTAACCTCATTGAGTTAGATTGCATACTCATCCATATGGACCTTGGTTGAGAAACCTTAGTCTTGGCGGACTTAGGCTTCACCCGAGGAAACCATTGGTGACAGGAGGTGACCTGAATAAGGTACCGTCAGGTACACCAGGATGGTCAGAATGTGTTACAACCTTTGGGCCCTATAATATACAGAAAATCCTTGTTTATAATTGGCATAAGTATTTAAGCTTTATTGCAATATATAAAGAATGGAATTTATGAGGCTTATACCTTATCTAATATGGCGCTGGTATACACATGATTGTGATGCGCGCAAGTGCGTGAAGGAAAAACGAAATTGCGGATGGTGAGAGTCACACCAGAAGTTCATGTTATAAATGCCTCATTTATTGTGGCACTGAAGTGTCTGGAAGGATGTAGTGCGCAAGCGCACTACAATATGGAAGTGCCACAGAAGGAATATGATTGGCCAAAAGGTTTGCTGATGCAATGAGGTTAAAAAACATGCGCAGTAGAAAGAAATATATGCTGATAATGGTAATGGCTAACCCGGCATCCTCCATATGTACCAATGTTACCCGGATAAAGTGAGTTTTTATATTTACACAGCTGCACTTACTATGTAATAATGATTCAATTACTACTATTGTGAAGTATTTGCACGCTTTATGAGCGCACTTTATGCACAAGGCACTTTTTTCTAAACAAAAATATCCTGAGGTCACTGCATATTTAATAGAATCATGAAAAGTTGTATTGTAATATGTAATTTGCACTTTATGGAATAATTTGGAGCAATTGTTGTACCTTGATATATATACTCACTGTTGTAATAGATTCACTGCTTGAGAAAGGCTCAGCACGAGCCGAAACGTCGCTTGCCATGTGGGTCTGAATTAAAAGCCACATTTTGTCTACCTTAAAAGGAGTGCTGCCTTATTTTTCTTGTATATGGATTCTGGTATTTTGGATATTTTGCTGAGGAGGCCTGTGCACCCATGATAAAAATATTGTGCTGTTCCATTTTCTGTATTCTGTATTTATATCCGGAAATTTTTGCACAAAGATAAGTCATATTGAATGTTTTTTGCTCTATTGTTTCTCTGGGCCTGGGAAGTATAGAATATGGAACCAGATGTTTTCTAATACACTGCGGAGGATGAGGAAAGGATACTACAGGGTATTGAAGGGGACGCTGCCTTTTTAAGGAATCCCTCTATCTTGGAAATGAAACGCAAGCATATTAATGAGAATAAGAGACTGATAAGTTCACAATTGCATTTAACAACATTGGGACAATATGATAGAGAAAGGAAAATTCCCAGGGGTCTTAGATCCAATATTCATCCTAATTTATTTGCTGGGAATTCAACATTTTGTACATGCTTTTTATTAATATCAAATAAATAGGCCATGGACATAATCCTCCTCAATATTGAATATTTGCAACTGGATGTTAAAAATCTACACGAGTCTATAAAAATAATGGATTCTAAAATTCAAGAAAATCTTAAAGCTGAAGATTGGTGTAAAGAAAAAACAGAAATAGATCTGAATAAAATGCTACAAGATTTACAGGAAATAAAGAGGAAGAAGTGGAGTAGAGACTAGAGTTGAGCGAAACGGGTCGAAAAATTTCAAAAGTCGCCGACTTTTGGCAAAGTCGGGTTTCATGAAACGAAACCCGACCCTAGGATGAGGTCGGCCACGAGGTCAGCGACTTACGCGCCAAAGTCGCGTTTCAAAAGTTTGTTTTGCGCTCTTTTTCAGCCAATCAGGATCCACGGACACTGTGGGCAACGTGATGACATAGGCAGGGGTCACCACCATCTTTCAGAAGGGCATACAAGTGATTGGCTTGCTTTGGTGGGCGTCACAGGGGTTATAAAAGGGCGTGCACGCCGACCGCCATCTTACTTCTGCCGATCTTAGCATAGGGAGAGGTTGCTGCTGCTGATTCTGTAGGGAGAGCGTTAGGCAGGGAAGAAGAAAAAAAAACTGCTTCTGCTGCTAGCGATTTTGCCTGTACAACACACCAGTCACTGTGTGTGCAGTGCAAGGGGAGGCTATATTGTGGTGGATCAGCGGTGTTGGTTGTTAGGCTGCCTTCTAAGGCTTCCTGACAGCTGCATTGCTGTTTACCCACTGCTCTGCAAACTGCTTTTTTAAAAGCAATCCCAATTTTTTTTTTTGTCCTGCTGAGGTACTGAGCGTGCATTTTTTCACACCATACAGCGTCAGTGGGCCTCACACAAATCCAAAAGTGTCCAGTGTCCACTAGTGTGTGCAGAAATTCAAAATCTCCCTTATCCTATAGTCACTTTTTTCACACCTGTGCCATCGAGCCTGTGACATAGCGCTCTGATATTCAGTGGGCCTCACACAATCCAAAAGTGTCTAGTGTCCACTAGTGTCTGCAGAAATTCAAAATCTCCCTTATCCTGTAGTCACTTTTTTCAGACCTGTGCCATCGAGCCTGTGACATAGCGCTCTGATATTCAGTGGGCCTCACACAATCCAAAAGTGTCCAGTGTCCACTAGTGTCTGCAGAAATTCAAAATCTCCCTTATCCTGTAGTCACTTTTTTCACACCTGTGCCATCGAGCCTGTGACATAGCGCTCTGATATTCAGTGGGCCTCACACAATTCAAAAGTGTCCAGTGTCCACTAGTGTCTGCAGAAATTCAAAATCTCCCTTATCCTGTAGTCACTTTTTTCACACCTGTGCCATCGAGCCTGTGACATAGCGCTCTGATATTCAGAGGGCCTCACACAATCCAAAAGTGTCCAGTGTCCACTAGTGTCTGCAGAAATTCAAAATCTCCCTTATCCTGTAGTCACTTTTTTCACACCTGTGCCATCGAGCCTGTGACATAGCGCTCTGATATTCAGTGGGCCTCACACAATCCAAAAGTGTCCAGTGTCCACTAGTGTCTGCAGAAATTCAAAATCTCCCTTATCCTGTAGTCACTTTTTTCACACCTGTGCCATCGAGCCTGTGACATAGCGCTCTGATATTCAGTGGGCCTCACACAATCCAAAAGTGTCCAGTGTCCACTAGTGTCTGCAGAAATTCAAAATCTCCCTTATCCTGTAGTCACTTTTTTCACACCTGTGCCATCGAGCCTGTGACATAGCGCTCTGATATTCAGTGGGCCTCACACAATCCAAAAGTGTCCAGTGTCCACTAGTGTCTGCAGAAATTCAAAATCTCCCTTATCCTGTAGTCAATTTTTTAACACCTGTGCCATCGAGCCTGTGACATAGCGTTCTGATATTCAGTGGGCCTCACACAATCCAAAAGTGTCCAGTGTCCACTAGTGTCTGCAGAAATTCAAAATCTCCCTTATCCTGTAGTCACTTTTTTCACACCTGTGTCATCGAGCCTGTGACATAGCGCTCTGATATTCAGTGGGCCTCACACAATCCAAAAGTGTCCAGTGTCCACTAGTGTCTGCAGAAATTCAAAATCTCCCTTATCCTGTAGTCACTTTTTTCACACCTGTTCCATCGAGCCTGTGACATAGCGCTCTGATATTCAGTGGGCCTCACACAATCCAAAAGTGTCCAGTGTCCACTAGTGTCTGCAGAAATTCAAAATCTCCCTTATCCTGTAGTCACTTTTTTCAGACCTGTGCCATCGAGCCTGTGACATAGCGCTCTGATATTCAGAGGGCCTCACACAATCCAAAAGTGTCCAGTGTCCACTAGTGTCTGCAGAAATTCAAAATCTCCCTTATCCTGTAGTCACTTTTTTCACACCTGTGCCATCGAGCCTGTGACATAGCGCTCTAATATTCAGTGGGCCTCACACAATCCAAAAGTGTCCAGTGTCCACTAGTGTCTGCAGAAATTCAAAATCTCCCTTATCCTGGAGTCACTTTTTTCACACCTGTGCCATCGAGCCTGTGACATAGCGCTCTGATATTCAGTGGGCCTCACACAATCCAAAAGTGTCCAGTGTCCACTAGTGTCTGCAGAAATTCAAAATCTCCCTTATCCTGTAGTCACTTTTTTCACACCTGTGCCATCGAGCCTGTGACATAGCGCTCTGATATTCAGTGGGCCTCACACAATACAAAAGTGTCCAGTGTCCACTAGTGTGTGCAGAAATTCAAAATCTCCCTTATCCTGTAGTCACTTTTTTCACACCTGTGCCATCGAGCCTGTGACATAGCGCTCTGATATTCAGTGGGCCTCACACAATCCAAAAGTGTCCAGTGTCCACTAGTGTCTGCAGAAATTCAAAATCTCCCTTATCCTGTAGTCACTTTTTTCACACCTGTTCCATCGAGCCTGTGACATAGCGCTCTGATATTCAGTGGGCCTCACACAATCCAAAAGTGTCCAGTGTCCACTAGTGTCTGCAGAAATTCAAAATCTCCCTTATCCTGTAGTCACTTTTTTCACACCTGTGCCATCGAGCCTGTGACATAGCGCTCTGATATTCAGTGGGCCTCACACAATCCAAAAGTGTCCAGTGTCCACTAGTGTCTGCAGAAATTCAAAATCTCCCTTATCCTGTAGTCACTTTTTTCACACCTGTGCCATCGAGCCTGTGACATAGCGCTCTGATATTCAGTGGGCCTCACACAATCCAAAAGTGTCCAGTGTCCACTAGTGTCTGCAGAAATTCAAAATCTCCCTTATCCTGTAGTCACTTTTTTCACACCTGTGCCATCGAGCCTGTGACATAGCGCTCTGATATTCAGTGGGTCTCACACAATCCAAAAGTGTCCAGTGTCCACTAGTGTCTGCAGAAATTCAAAATCTCCCTTATCCTGTAGTCAGTTTTTTCACATCTGTGCCATCGAGACTGTGACATAGCGCTCTGATATTCAGTGGGCCTCACACAATCCAAAAGTGTCCAGTGTCCACTAGTGTCTGCAGAAATTCAAAATCTCCCTTATCCTCTAGTGACATTTTTCACACCTGCGACATCGAGCCAGTGACATAGCGCTGTGATATTCAGTGGGCCTCACACAATCCAAAAGGGTCCAGTGTCCACAAGTGTCTGCAGAAATTCAAAATCTCCCCTGTCCTATAGACACCTTGTACCTTGTTTTACATTACTATATAGTTTGTTGGATTTTGTCTACATTTCTACCAAAAATGAGGAAGGCTGGTGGAAGAGGCCGTGGAATTGGGCGGGGGTTGGCAGCTGGTAATGATGGTGTTGGTGGTGGATCTGATGGTAGTGGCAAAAGCAAAATAGGACCGAATGCAGGAGGTGTTGAGCCTGCGTCATCATCTGGCTCCACAAGGCCTCGAAGGCTTAGTTTTCTAGGAGTTGGCAAACCGCTTTTAAAGCCAGAGCTTCAGGAAAAAGTTTTGTCTTACATTGCTGACTCAGCCTCCAGCTCTATCGCCTCCTCTTCTGAAGTTGTAAAAAACAAAAGCACTGAGTCGTCATTGGAGGCTCATGTTCATGAACCACACCTTTCCTTGTGTCCTTCACCCCAACCAAGATTGAAGGATGACGCAGGCCATACTACTGATTACTCCATGGAGCTGTTTTCACATACCATGCCTGGATTATCAAGTGAAATGGTGAATTACCCAGGCCAAGATGAATCTGACATGGAGTGCACTGATGCACAGCCGCTGATAGATGATTCTGCTGGTACATTCACTCAGAGCAATACATTGTCCTCGCAGTGTACAGAGCCAGATTCTGACCCTGATGAGACTCAGGTGCCCCTTCCCGCACACTATACCACCATACACGGTGACACAGAGGAAGGTGCACAAGACATTGAAGAGGAGGTGATGGATGACCCAGTTGTTGACCCAGATTGGCATCCATTGGGGGAAGAAGGTGCTGCTTCCAATAGCTCAGATGAGGAGGAGGAGCATCCACAGCAGACTTCGACATCGCAACAGCTGTTATCTGGCAGGCCCGGAGCATTCCAAAGACAGGTTCCAAAAATCAAAAGAGTTGCTGGACAGCTTGTCCAGAGGGTCAAAAGATCACAGCGTGCTAGGCCGCAAAATGTCTGCCAAAGTAGGAAGAGTGCAGTGTGGCACTTTTTTGAACAAAATCCTCATGATCAGGCCAAGGTTATCTGTAAGAAGTGCGCAAAGACCTTTAGCCGAGGGAAAAATCTGAAATATTTGAATACCAGTTGCATGCTTAGACATTTAACCAGCACGCGCTTGCAAGCGTGGACACAACACCAAACCTCAAGTGCCACATGTGCAACTGACCACAAAGAAGGTAGTCAACAACGCTACATTGTTTCCCCCACTGTAAGCCCACCGGTTAGCACAGCAGCAAATGTTGAGGTGTCGTTGCAAGGCCACAGCAGTCAGGGAATCCCACTGCTATATCAACGAAATACTGAATCTAGGCCATCAGAAAGAACACCAACTCCATCACCATCATCAACCCTCTCTCAGTCCGCCCTGTCCACCGCTACTTCCACCATATGCAGCTCTCAAGTCCAGCTCATCCTCCCAGACACTATGAGTAGGTCAAGAAAGTACTCAGTCTCTCATCCGCGTACACTGGGTTTGAACGCCCACATTGCCAAACTAATCTCGTTTGAGATGATGCCCTATCGGTTGGTGGAAAGCGCAGCTTTCCGCGAACTCATGGCCTATGCAGTACCACGCTATGACCTACCCAGTCACCACTTCTTCTCTCGCAAAGCCATCCCAGCCCTCCACCATCATGTAAAAGACCGCATTGTCCATGCACTCAAGCAGTCAGTGAGTGGAAAGGTGCACCTCACAACTGATGCATGGTCCAGTCGGCATGGCCAGGGCCATTACGTGTCCATCACTGCGCACTGGGTTAATGTGGTGGATGCAGGGTCCACAGGGGACAGCGGTGGAGGGACAGTGCTGCCTAGCCCACAGTATAGGAAACAGTTGGCTGTAGGCGTTCGACCCTCCTCCTCCTCCTCCAGAAGCGAAAGCTCGTCCACAGAGTGCAGTCGTACGAGCACTCCATCTGCAGCTGCCACTGTTGCACACGATCTGTCCCCCTATCGAGCAGCTAGTGGAAAGCGTCAGCAGGCTGTGTTGCAGATGATGTGTTTGGGCGACAGACACACCGCCGAGGTGCTGGCCGAGTACTTGCAGCGACAAACTGAGTCATGGCTGGGCAGTGTACATCTTGAGGCAGGCAAGGTAGTTAGTGATAACGGCAATAATTTTGTGGCAGCCATAGCCCTTTCAAAACTCAGCCACATACCTTGCTTGGCTCACACCTTGAACCTGGTGGTGCAGTGCTTCCTCAAAAATTATCTGGAGTTAACAGCCCTGCTCCAGAAGGTGCGAAGACTGTGCGCGCACATCCGCCGGTCGCCTGTACACTCCGTTCGTATGCAGAAGCTGCAGCGATTGCTCCACCTTCCCAACCACCGCCTCATTATCGACATTGCAACAAGGTGGAACTCCACCCTGCACATGGTGGAGCGGCTGTGCGAGCAGAGGCAGGCCATAATGCATTTGTGGGAGGATACACGGCCAGGCACTTTGAGAGCAGACATGGAGTTGACAGGTGTGCAGTGGTCGAAGCTGAAAGACCTCTGTAAAGTCCTTCAGTGTTTTGAGGAATGCACATGGCTGGTAAGCGCAGACGACGCCATCCTAAGCATGAGCATCCCACTTATGCGTCTGCTCATGCAAACTTTGACGCACCTTAAGGAGCAGGTGTCTGCAGCCAATGTTGAT
Organism: Dendrobates tinctorius; assembly: GCF_039654945.1. Taxonomy (NCBI): domain Eukaryota; kingdom Metazoa; phylum Chordata; class Amphibia; order Anura; family Dendrobatidae; genus Dendrobates; species Dendrobates tinctorius. The sequence goes on from NW_027361697.1 coordinate 59,850,630, forward strand.
GAGGAGGAAGAGGAGGGAATCCTTGATGACATTCAGCCATTGTCTGCTCAGGGACCTCTCCTGGACGAGGTGGAGGAAGAAGAGGAGGAGGTGGATGATGATGGGGATGATTACTTAGGGGAAGAGGATGCATCTCGTGGGGCAAGTGAAAATGTTGGCGTGGCAAGGTCTGGTACAGGGTTTGTGCGTGACTGGAGGGATGTGGATTTGCCAGAAAGTGCTCCTCCACCCAGCACTCGCAGTGCATCATTGACACCTGGAACATTGGCCCACATTTCAGATTATGCCTTGCAGATCCTAAAAAGGGACCCCCGCATTGCCAAAATGATGAACGATGACGACTACTGGTTGGCCAGCATCCTGGATCCACGCTATAAAGGCAAATTACAAAACATCATGCCACAGGTGAACCTTGACCTAATATTGGCTAATAAACAAGCAACTCTGGTAAATCAGTTGCTTGAGGCATTCCCAGCACACAGCAGCGGTGATGGTTCTCACATGAGCCGTACGGGCCGGGGGAAGCTTGGCAGAGGTGTTCATGGTGCACACAGCAGAAGTGGCGTTGGAGACAGGGGTTTCATGACAATGTTGTGGACTGATTTTTCAAGTACCGCTCACACAACTGGAAATACTGCATCGATGGAAAGTGACAGGAGACAGCAGTTGTCAACTATGGTTACAAACTACTTTTCCTCCCATATCGATGTTCTCCCACACAGGTCATTCCCCTTTGACTATTGGGCCGCTAAACTGGACACCTGGCCTGAATTGGCACAATATGCCTTACAGGAGCTTGCTTGCCCAGCTGCAAGTGTGCTATCGGAAAGAGTCTTCAGTGCAATTGGATCAATCCTGACAGAAAAAAGGACCCGTCTGTCAACCCAAAATGTGGATGATCTAACCTTCATTAAAATGAACCATGCATGGGTTTCCAAGTATTTTGTCCCACCTTCCCCTGATGACACATAGGGTGACAGAAAAATGGCTTGCTTTGGTCCACCTCTTCCTGGTACTTCACCTATTTGGGCTTTTGCATCAGTTGAATTTCCAACATCAACATATGCCACTTTCTAAAACTCCCTAACTGTGCTGCCTCCCCCCCATGGCCGGGGTCACCACTTAGCGCACGACACCGTGCGAGTGCCGTTGCCCTGGACAGGTGGGTAGGCCGACTCTTGGGTGCGGGCACTGGCACAGGGTCCCTTGTCTCTGACGGTGGTGGTGCACACCCGCCGTCAGACACACCGCCGTACTATGAGGGGCCCAGTGCCAGTACCGACGCCCACAAGTGGGACCCCCTTGCTTGGGCAGGGCCCCAGCATTTGCAATCTTTACCTCTCCCTGCTCCTCTGCTGTGTAGTCTGGGCCGTCAAATCCATACTGTTCCTGACACCGTCTGAGCCTGCCTCCTGATGTATAGACATATATTTTGAATGTGTACGCTATCCATACATGTTATCCGGGGATACGGTACCCTTTCTCACCTTTGTGCAATCACGTGCAAGCCATACTGGGCCTAACACCGTCTGAGCCTGCCTCCTGATGTATAGACATATATTTTGAATGTGTACGCTATCCATACATGTTATCCAGGGATACGGTACCCTTTCTCACCTTTGTGCAATCACGTGCAATCCATACTGGGCCTAACACCGTCTGAGCCTGCCTCCTGATGTATAGACATATATTTTGAATGTGTACGCTATCCATACATGTTATCCGGGGATACGGTACCCTTTCTCTCCTTTGTGCAATCACGTGCAAGCCATACTGGGCCTAACACCGTCTGAGCCTGCCTCCTGATGTATAGACATATATTTTGAATGTGTACGCTATCCATACATGTTATCCAGGGATACGGTACCCTTTCTCACCTTTGTGCAATCATGTGCAATCCATACTGGGCCTAACACCGTCTGAGCCTGCCTCCTGATGTAAAGACATATATTTTGAATGTGTACGCTATCCATACATGTTATCCGGGGATACGGTACCCTTTCTCACCTTTGTGCAATCACGTGCAATCCATACTGGGCCTAACACCGTCTGAGCCTGCCTCCTGATGTATAGACATATATTTTGAATGTGTACGCTATCCATACATGTTATCCGGGGATACGGTACCCTTTCTCACCTTTGTGCAATCACATGCAAGCCATACTGGGCCTAACACCGTCTGAGCCTGCCTCCTGATGTATAGACATATATTTTGAATGTGTACGCTATCCATACATGTTATCCGGGGATACGGTACCCTTTCTCACCTTTGTGCAATCACGTGTAATCCATACTGGGCGTGAGAACGGCTGGCGAGCTGTTAAGCAAGCTATAGCACCTGTGGTTTGCACACGTAAGTTTTTCATTTTTTCAGGAATGACGGTTAGGCCTAATTCCGGAACTGCGGTTGACCTGCACTTACTGGGAAATCATCGTTCGCGGGTAATAATTGTAATCAGTGATCCCCATCACTAACGTTGTTCAGCGGGTTATCTGCACCTGTAAGCGACAAACGCTGGCCTTTTCAGTGTAGCGCACATGCAGCCACGGACATGTAAGGGCATAACACCAGTTATTGGCCAATCTCATGTGCCAGAGCCTCACGTGTCCCTCTAGTAATCCGGACTCGGACCGCGGGGCATGACGGAGTCTCGTTCGTTAACGGAATTAAGCTTGCAATGTGTGCATCTGTTCTGTAGCTGGCATGGTTGAGGTTTCCCAGGTGGAGTCGAATTTAACCGTAGGCTCCACTCCTGGTGGTGCCCTTCTGGACATTCCTTTAAGGTTCAGCTTTGCAACCATACTGCCCACGTAAAACAAACACTTTGCCTTCATGATCGCTGTTTGGAGGGTCATGACTCGTGGGAATAACGCCGCCCAATCAGTTAACCTGCTAGAGAGATCCTTCATTGCTCCCAAGCATGACATCACACTCCCTAGGAGGAAGGTAATGCCACTGTGGCGACCGTACTCTTGGGGGCGACACAAGTGCACTGATGCCCAGCCACTGCTCGATGAATCTGCTGGTACATTGACCCAGACCACTACATTCCCCTCGCACGCTACACGGCCTGAATCTGACCCTGATGAAACTCAGGTTACCCTTCCCATATACAGTTCCATCTTACACGGTGACAAAGAGGAAGCTGCAGATGAAAGTGCAGGTTCGGCCCACCCGCCATCAGACACACCACCGTACTATCAGGGGCCCTGTGCCAGTGCCGTCGCCAACGAGTGGGCCCCCCCTGCTTGCTCAGGATCACAGCACTTGCAAGGTTGAAATACTGTGCAGTGAGATGGAAGATGGGGACGACGAGGAGTCCAGACTAGTACAGGGATTCCCTAGCGAGGAGACTTATTTGATTGTTTTCAATGTTGGGACAGCAATTTTTGGGGAGCACTATATTCTGGAGAATGATAGATGGGGCCCACCATACACTGGAACATTCCAACGGTGGACATCAGACACTGGAGCAGCATTTACAGGGCCCATTATACACTAGAGCATTAGAAATGGGGCCCATTATGTTTGGAGCATTATTTGGGCCCATAAGACAGTGGAGCTTCATCCATGGGGACCAACATATACTGTAATATTATGTGGAGCTCATCATATACTGTTTCAAACATTATATGGGACCAATGATTCTGTATGGAGAAATAGATGGGCCTCGTCATGAGATGTAAAAAGTGAAGTATTTTTCATTGTACTATACCGCTATTTCTCTGCCGTATCGGAGCATGATGAGTTGTGGTATGTGTTAAAGGGGCGCTCTTTCACCCAGGGCACATGAAAACCTGGAGCCAGCCCTACCCCCCCCACAACTTTAGCAAAATAACCCTCATTTTTCAGTGCGTAACTTGTATTATGAAGTTAATTAAGGTTGACAAGCTTAAGTAAGAAGAATTGATGCTTTTGGCATTCAAATGGGCACTGTAGGTGTATTTCCTGTCCTCCTCTCACTGCCGACTTTTATTCCCCATTGACTTACATTGGGTTTCGTGTTTCGAGACGACCCCGACTTTTCCCTATAATCGGCCGATCTTGCTCGACCCGACTTTTGGAAAAGTCGGGTTTCACGAAACGAAACTCGACCCTAAAAAACCAAAAGTCGCTCAACTCTAGTAGAGACATGAAAAGAAGAGGTTATTTGAAAAGCAAAAGTGATGTTATTAATGATGAAGTATCTGTTGTTAATAATTGTATTTTGGAAAGCGGGATGGCAGAACAAGAAAAAGAGAGGAGGTAAACGCCATCGCCGGCAAGAAAAACAAAACCGAAAAATACAGAACACAACCTCAGAGGCTAGCAGCACAGAAGAAAAGGGAGCTGAATTAGTCATTAATATATCAAAAAAGGTACTAACAGATCCACAAATATCTATACTTAGCAAGGTACTATCATTTAGTCCTTGCTTACACATTGACTGGTTTGAGCTTCAAGTGGATATGGAAAAAAATTTTAGGAATATAAAAATCAAGGAATGGTTCCACAATAAAAAGGTGGACTACTGACTACTTGCAGCGACAAACTGAGTCATGGCTGGGCAGTCTACATCTTGAGGCAGGCAAGGTAGTTAGTGATAACGGCCGGAATTTTGTGGCAGCCATAGCCCTTTCAAAACTCCAACTCATACCTTGCCTGGCTCACACCTTGAACCTGGTGGTGCAGTGCTTCCTCAATAATTATCCGGAGTTAACAGGCCTGCTCCAGAAGGTCCGAAGACTGTGCTCGCACATCCGCTGGTCGCCCGTACACTCCAGTCGTATGCAGAAGCTGCAGCGATTGCACCAACTTCCCAAGCACTGCCTAATTATCGACATTGCAACAAGGTGGAACTCCACCCTGCACATGGTTGAGAGGCTGTGCGAACAGAGGCAGGCATTGTGGGAGGGTACACGGCCAGGCACTTTGAGGGCAGACATGGAGTTGTTGGGTATGCAGTGGTCGAAGCTGAAAGACCTCTGTAAAGTCCTTCAGTGTTTTGAGGAATGCACACGACTGGTAAGCACAGACGATGCAATCATAAGCATGAGCATCTCACTTATGCGTCTGCTCATGCAAACTTTGACTCACATTAAGGGGCAGGCATCTGCAGCCGAGGAGGATGAGGAAGAGGAGGAGGGAAGCCTTGATGACAGTCACCCATTGTCTGCTCCGGGACCTCTCGTGTACGAGGTGGAGGAAGAAGAGGAAGAGGAGGATGATGATGGAGATGATTATTTAGGGGAGGAGGATGCTTCTCGTGGGGTAAGAGAAAATGTTGGCATGGCAAGGTCTGGTACAGGGTTTGTGCGTGACTGGAGGGATGTGGATTTGCCAGAAAGTGCTCCTCCACCCAGCACTCGCAGTGCATCATTGACACCTGGAACATTGACCCACATTTCAGATTATGCCTTGCAGATCCTAAAAAGGGACCCCCGCATTGCCAAAATGATGAATGATGACGACTACTGGTTGGCCAGCATCCTGGATCCACGCTATAAAGGCAAAATCCAAAACATCATGCCACAGGAGAACCTTGACCTAATATTGGCTAACAAACAAGCAACTCTGGTAAACCGTTTGTTTGAGGCATTCCCAGCACACAGCAGCGGTGATGGTTCTCCAACGAGCCGTAGGGGGCAACATGGAAGAGGTGTTCGTGGTGCACACATCAGAAGTGGCGTTGGAGACAGGGGTTTCATGACCATGTTGTGGACTGATTTTTCAAGTCCCGCTCATACGACTGCTAATACTGCATCGATTGAAAGTGACAGGAGACAGCAGTTGTCAACTATGGTAACAAACTACATCTCATCCCATATCAATGTTCTCCCTCACAGGTCATTCCCCTTTGACTATTGGGCCTCTAAACTGGACGCCTGGCCTGAATTGGCACAATATGCCTTACAGGAGCTCGCTTGTCCTGCTGCCAGTGTGCTATCGGAAAGAGTCTTCAGTGCTGCTGGCTCAATCCTGACAGAAAAAAGGACCCATCTGTCGACCCAAAATGTTGATGATCTAACCTTCATTAAAATGAACCATGCATGGGTTTCAAAGGATTTTGTCCCACCTTCCGCTGATGACACATAGGTTGCCAGAAAAATGGCTCGCTTTTGTCCTCGTCTTCCTTGGACTTCCCTATTCCTCCATTTGCAGCTGCTGAATGTCCAACATCAACATATGCCATTTTTTAAACCTCCCTAACTGGGCTGCCCCCCCCCATGGCCGGGGTCACCACCTAGCGCACACAACCGTGCGAGTGCCATTGCCCTGGACAGGTGGGTGGGCCGACTCTTGGGCGTCGGCACTGGCACAGGGTCCCTCATAGTGCAGTCAAGTGTCTCTGACGGTGGGGGTGCACACCCGCCGTCAGACACACCGGTGTACTGAGGGGCCCAGTGCCAGTACCGATGCCTACGAGTGGGCCCCCCTTGCTTGGGCAGGGCCCCAGCATTTGCAATATTTACCTCTCCCTGCTCCTCCGCTGTGTAGTCTGGGATGTCAAATCCATCCCTAGGACTGCAACTACAAATTTGGTGAACTGGTAGATTATGGTTAAGACGTAGCTATGCCCTGCTGGCCGGGCTCTAGCTTCAGATGATCAATGGCTTCCATTTCTTATGGACGTCGACTCACAATGAGATGCAGTGGTGGTTTATCATCAGCTTTCACAGTTTTCCTACTCACAGACGTGTGACATTCCTGCCCTCATTTTTAAATGTGCCCTCTCATGCCAATCCAATAGAATCGCCTACAGCCTGTAGCTTCTGTCTTTTGCACTCCAAAGTTACCTGACAGATCACGCTAGGCAGTGAGGACCATGTCTACATATCTCCCTGTGATCAAAATTTGATGGAGATGAGTAACGGTGATGGGATCAACGGTACTGCGATACAGCAACCCTTTCTTCACAAAGAACTGTTTTCGCTGTCTCCACACACAAAGTAATTGAGGGTCAGCATCGCCTCTGAGAATTCTCCTGGGAGTTTTTCCCCTGATTAGTAATTCCTAAATTTCTGCAATCACTTGACTTTATGTCTGTACTTTTATCCATCGCGTTTCCTCTTGCGGAGAGTCTGGACTGTCTTACTGAGACAGAAATATATATGAAGATTTAAAAATACCCAAACAGTGTATACTGGAGTATGCTTCAAAAACATTTCCTTTTTTCTACTTTTTAGATTGTTGTCTAATCCATACTGAGGCTGTGAGTGTCTTTGTCGGACTCCGGAAATAAACACAGAGATTTTAAATGTTTAAACTATGCTATATATACCTGTTATCCGGTGATACTGTACCCTTTCTCATCTTTCTGCAATCCTGTCGAATTCATACTGTGTGTGGTATTTGAGTGGAACTGTTGGCCAAGTTCAAATTCTAGCTGTTTTGGGCGGTGTTTTATCCATTCGTCGAACTACAACACTTTGATTAAAATTCGGCTGTTCCGTTCGAGAACGTTTCGTTAAACAAAAACATATTTTTTTTCACATTAATAATGGTTTTCAATGATAATAGACAGTTTCATGGCATAGTAGTGGTGTCTGGTAGCCAGCGGTGTAGTATACCTGTGAAGGAGCAACACCCTGTGTGTTTCTAATAATTTTCTACCGCATATTGTCCTGAAAATCCTTTTGGGCCTAGTAACTGTGTCTGCTACTCAGAAGAGGAGCCCACCTGTGAACCGAGCTATGCCGCCTGTTTATGAAAGAACCAGTTTTTGACTGCATTTACACCACTTAATACTTTGGGCCTAGTAACTGTGTATGCTACTCAGCAGAGTTGGCCACCCGTGAACCAAGCTATGCCGCCTGTTTATGTAAGAACTGTGTGCTACTCAGTAGAGGAGCCCAGCTGTTAAGCAAGCTACAGCATCTGTGGTTTGGACACTTAATTTTTTCACATTGTTTTTGGAATGCCGTTTAGGCCTAATTCCGGAATTACGGTTGACCTGCACTTACTGGGAAATGCTTGTTCGCGGGGAAGAATTGTAATCCCAGATCCCCATCACTAACGGGGTTCAGCGTGTTATCCGCACCTGTAAGCGATACACACTGGTCCTTTCATTGTAGCACGTGTGCAGCCCCGGACATGTAAGGGCATGACAGACCTGTTATTGGCCGATCTCGCGTGCCAGAGCCTCGCGTGTCCCTCTAGTAAGCTGGAGGCGGACCGCGGGGGCATGCCTGAGTCTCGTTCATTAACGGAATTAAGCTTGCAATCTGTGCAGCTTTTTTGTGGATGGCATGGTTGAGGTTGCCCGTGTTGAGTCCAGTTAAGCCGCAGGCTCCACTCCTGGTGGTGCCCTTCTGGACATTCCTTTAAGGTTCAGCTTTGCAACCATACTGCCCCCGGAAACCAAACACTTTTCCTGGCAGTGACATTCTGGTCAAAGAGCGAGATGACATCACATCTGTTAGCCCTCTGCCTAAACAGTCCAAGTGCAGAGAGAGGGAAGATGGGGTCGACGAGGAGTCCAGACTAGTACAGGGATTCCCTAGCGAGGAGACTTATTTAATTGTTTTAAAGGTTGGGAGCAATTTTTGGGGAGCACAATACTCTGGAGAATGATATCTGGGGCCCACCATACACTGGAGCATTCCAAAGGTGGACATCAGTCACTGGAGCAGCATTTACAGGGCCCATTATACACTGGAGCATTAGAAATGGGGCCCGTTATATATGGAGCATTATTTGGGCCCATAAGACACTGGAGCTTCCTCCATGGTGAACAACATATACTGTAGCATTATGTGGAGCTCATCATATACTGTATAGAACATTATATGGGACCAATGATTCTGTATGGAGAAATATATGGGCCTCATTACTCTGTATGGCGCACTATGCAGTGGCCATAATGCTGTATGGAAGAATATACTGTCTGTTTTTGGAGCTATTGGAGAATTTAAAATGGATATCACTCATGTGAGAAGTGAAGTATTTTTCAATGTACTATACTGCTATTTCTCAGCTATATCAGAGGATCATGAATTGTGGCATGGGTTAAAGGAGCCCAGTGACACTCTTTGGCCATGGGCCCACGAAAATCTGGAGCCAGCACTACCCCCCCACACAACTTTAGCCAAATAACCCCCAGTTTTCAATGCATATTATTATAAAGTAAATTGAGGTTGACAAGCTTAAGGAATAAGAATTGATGTTTTTGGCATTAAAATGGGCACTCTCGGTGTGTTTCCTGTCCTCCACTCACTGCCGACTTTTCTTCCCCATTGACTTACATTGAGTTTCGGGTTTCAGTCGGACTTCGACTTTTTACAATAATCGGCTGATTTCGTTTGACCCGATTTTTGCGAAAGTCGGGTTTTGTGCAACCCGACTCGACCCGAAAAAAGGCAAAGTCGCTCAGCTCTAATCAATACAATAGATGAAACAATTAAATTCACATTGGTGTCTTCTAGGGAAACCTTACAATTCCTTGATGTGTTGGTACAACAAAAACATGGGGAATTAACAACTGCCCTTTATGTTAAGTGAACTGATAAAAATAATTTGTTACTTTATAATAGCCAACACCCACGTAGTATGATAAGATCTATACCACGTAGTCAAATGATGAGAGTAAGGCGAATTGTTAAGGATAAAAAACAAGCTAATGAAGTTATGATGGAAAAATTTAAAAGTAGGGGATACCCAAAAAATTTATTAGAACGTACAAAAAGGAGGTAATTAAGCGAGAAAGTGTGGAATTTTTGCAAATGGGAAATAATAAAGAAAAACTAAATTGGGTTCCATTTGTAACAACCTTTTCTGAAGAGAGTGGGGAGATAGCAAAGGTTATAAGAAAAACATTGGGGTATGTTAAATAGGTGCCTCCCAAATGTGAAAGAGTTTGAGAATCCACCAATTTTTTCATATAGAAGAAATAAGAATATAAAAGATGCTCTAATTAAATCAGCATTTTGTTGAACAGAGGCATAGGGAGAAAGATCTGAGATTTAGAATAATAGATATGGTACCAATACAGTGAAGACGAGGAGACAGTGAACGTATCCTGAAACAAAAAGAACTAAAATGGATATATGAGTTGAACACATTAAAACCAATGGGGTTGAATGTTGATTTCAAGATACATACTGTTTTCTGAACCCTGATATGCCCTATATGTTGATTTGAATTATCCTAGCAGTGTAGAGGGAATATTCATAGTGTCTTTTTATATGAAGGATAATTTTTATGGTAAAAATACTTTTTATATACAGTGCCTTGCAAGAGTATTCAGCCCTCTGGAACTTTTCAACCTTTTCCCACATATCATGCTTCAAACATAAAGATACCAAATGTAAATTTTTGGTGAAGAATCAATAACAAGTGGAACACAATTGTGAAGTTGAACGAAATTTATTGGCTATTTTAAATTTTTGTGGAAATTAAAATACTGAAAAGTGGGGCGTGCAATATTATTCGGCCCAGTGGCGTACCATCAATAGTAGCAGACCATGCAGCTGCTATGGGGCCCGGACAGGTGAGGGGGCCCAGATGGGTGAGGGGGCCCTCGACGGCCGCTGCGGTTTGGCAGCTGTGCTGTGCTGACACAGTACTATCTCCTTTAATTAAATTTAAGCGCCGGCCGCTGTATACCTCCTTGAAGCTCCCCTTTCCTTGTTTCCTGGTCAGCAGTTGGCTGAAGTCTCTGGCTGGATTTGCATAAGAACGCCACGCCTCTTGGCAGCCAGAGAGCAGCACACGTGCATTGCAGGAAGCAGAAAACAGAAAACATTCATGAGCCTCTCTCACTCAGGGAGAGGGTGGACACACACACAAGACGGTGAGCCCGGCTGGGGGTGGATTTTGTTTGTTACACGTGTCCCCTCACTGTGCTGGCAGCCTGGCACTTTGCACCTTAGGGAGGGGGGCCTGGCTGCACGCACTGTGGAGGGTGGAGGGGGCCCTGCATGCACTGCAGGTGTGTGTGTATGGATTCCTCTGTACTTCTGTGGCTGGGCCTCTACTGACGTCATCTGTGCTGCTGTGGCTGCCTCTCCTGACAGACTCTGTGCTGCAGTGGCTTCCTCTACTGGCATCCCTTGTGCTGCTGTGGCTGGCTCTCCTGACACCTCTGTGCTTTTGTGTCCGGCTCTCCTGACACCCTTTGTTCTGCTGTGGCTAGCTCTCCTGATATCCTCTGTGCTTCTGTGGCTGGGCCTCTCTTGACATCATCTGTGCTTTTGTGTCTGGCTCTCCTGACACCCTTTGTTCTGCTGTGGCTAGCTCTCCTGATATCCTGTATGCTGCTGTGGCTGGCTCTCCTGACATCCTCTGTGCTGCTGTGGTTGCCTCTCCTGAGATCCTCTGTGCTGCTGTGGCTGTCTCTCCTGACATCCTCTGTGCTTTTGTGGCGCCCCTGAGGCTCAGTCGCCACAGAGGTACTGCACCTTCTCCTAAGGTGTAGTGCCCCACCAACTAGGTAATTGGGAACTCCTTTCCACACTCCAACACCTGCATCCCACACACAGGATAGTTCAGTAGGTCCGCCTAGCAGCTTCAGGCTGGGGGTAGCAGAGCACCCTTCGTGGAACCCTGCTTCGTAACACGAGATGTGCTGGGAGGTGGGTGGAGTTAGTATAAAAGAGGGGGAAAGTGGAGAATTGTAGGTCAGTCTGGGGTGAGTCCCAGAGATGTTCAGTTCTGAAGTGATCTGAATCAGCTGGCATGGGAAAGAGAAGAGAAGGAGAAGGACTTAGACCTGCAACCTCAGCTTCCATAAGAGAGAGAAGGAACAGCACGGAATGAAGGAGTAGGAGAACAGAGAGGAGTTGTGGGTTGGAAGAGGAACCCTGCCTATAGGTTCTCAGCGCAAGGCCGGGGCCTGGTCCCCGAGGTTGTATGGACACTTATGGTTCTGCAGCAGACACCGGTGGAGTAGTTGGCTGTAAATGCACTACTCCCATCAAACACTTTGGACACAACAGCAACTGGATAGAGAGCCAAGACTTCTGAGAAGGGAGTCCCTGATATAGGCTACAGCTGTCTGTCATACAAGTAAGGTTCTAGGAACATCTGACAGGAGGAATTCCAGAGAACTACGGTACTGGAGTTCTTCACACTAAAAGGCGCACTAGAGGAGTCATTCAGGAATGGTACATGTTGGCAGAGTGTTGGAGAGGAGAACCCTCACTTGCCCGGGAGATTGATTGAATCTCTACCCCGGAGGACAGGCACCAGTGGGGACCACGAGCTGTGAGTAAAGCTTTGAAACTGCAAGCCCTGGTGTCCTCCATTCATTCGCCGCTAACACCTTCAGCACCGCTACATCTGGGTACCAGCATCTATACCATTCTGCGCCTCTCCTCATCCATTGCACCTACACTGCCCTGGGACTACAGCTCCACCTGTGGGGAGCTATACCATCTTTGCTGCACCACACCGTCAGTCCCAGCAGATCTGCATGCAGCGTTGGCTTACTATCTCCCTTGCCAAACACCACGGGTGGCGTCACGAACTATTCAAATAAACGTTAACACCATTAACATCACCGCCATTGATATTGGGCGCCCAGGGCCACGGACCGGGTCACTGCTGCTGTGACACCTTCCCCCTGACACCGGCCCGGTACCGGGTACGCCGCTGCCCTGAGTGTGAGGGCGACCCACTTTTATCTCTGGCTTTCCTGACAGCCTCCGTTCTGCTGTGGCTGGCTCTCCTGACATCCTTTGTTCTGCTGTGGCTAGCTCTCCTGATATCCTGCATGCTGCTGTGGCTGGCTCTCTTGACATCCTCTGTGCCTTTGTAGCTGGCTTTCCTGACATCCTCCATTCTGCTGTGGCCGGTTCTCAAGACATCCTCTGTGCTTCTGTGGCTGGCTCTCCTGACACCCTTTGTTCTGCTGTGGCTAGCTCTCCTGATATCCTCTGTGCTTCTGTGGCTGGGCTTCTCTTGACGTCATCTGTGCTGCTGTGGCTGGCTCTCCTGACATCCTCTGTGCTGCTGTGAATAGCTCTCCTGATATCCTGTATGCTGCTGTGGCTGGCTCTCCTGACATACTCTGTGCTGCTGTGGCTGGTTCTCCTGACATCCTTTGTGCTGCTGTAGCTGGCTCTTCTGACATCCTCTGTGCTGCTGTGGCTGTCTTTCCTGACATCATCTGTGCTTTTGTGGCTGACTCTCCTGACATCTTTTGTTCTGCTGTAGCTAGCTCTCCTGACATCCTCTGTGCTGCTGTGGCTGGCTCTCCTGATATCCTCTGTGCTCCTGTGGATAGCTCTCCTGATATCCTGTTTGCTGCTGTGGCTGACTCTCCTGACATCCTCTGTGCTGCTGTGGCTGCATCTTTGACCTATAACATGCATGCCTGGAGTTAAGAGCACCTGTTGATTATTTATTTTATTTTTTTTTGGGGGGGGCATTCAGACTTTTGCTATGGGGCCCCATGATTTCTATGTATGCCCCTGTTCAGCCCCTTTACTTTCAGTACAGCAAACTCACTCCAGAAGTTCATTGTGGATCTCTGAATGATCCAATGTTGTTCTAAATGACTAATGATGATAAATACAGTATAATCCACCTGTGTGTAATCAAGTCTCTGTATAAATGCACCTGCTTTGTGATAGTCTCAGGGTTCTGTTTGAAGTACAGAGAGCATCATGAAGACCAATGAACACAACAGGCAGGTCCATGATACTGTTGTGGAGAAGTTTAAAGCTAGATTTGGATACAAAATGATTTCCAAAACTTTAAACATCCCAAGGAGCTCTGTGCAAGCGATCATATTGAAATGGAAGGAGTATCATACCACTGCAAATCTACCAAGACCCGGCCGTCCCTCTAAACTTTCATGTCAAACAAGGAGAAGACTGATCAGAGATGCAGCCAAGAGGCCTATGATCACTCTGGATGAACTGCAGAGATCTACAGCTGAGGTGGGACAGTCTGTCCATAGGACACAAATAAGTAGTACACTGCACAAATCTGGCCTTTATGGAAGAGTGGCAAGAAGAAAGTCATTTCTCAAAGATATCCATAAAAAGTGTTGTTTAAAGTTTGCAGCAAGCCACCTGGGAGACACACCAAACATGTGGAAGGTGCTCTGGTCAGAAGAAACCAAAATTGAACTTTTTGGCAACAATGCCAAGCGATATGTTTGGCGTAAAAGCAACACAGCTCATCACCCTGAACACACCATCCCTACTGTCAAACATGGTGGTGGCAGCATCATGGTTTGGGCCTGCTTTTCTTCAGCAGGGACAGGGAAGATGGTTAAAATTGATGGGAAGATGGATGGAGCCAAATAACGGACCATTCTTGAAGAAAACCTGTTGGAGTCTGCAAAAGACCTGAGACTGGTATGGACATTTGTCTTCCAACAAGACAATGATCCAAAACATAAAGCAAAATCTACAATGGAATGGTTCACAAATAAACGTATCCAGGTGTCACACCAGAAGTTCATGTTATACATGTCTCATTTAATGTTGCGCTGAAGTGTCTGGAAGGATGAAGTGCGCAAGTACACTACAATATGGAAGTGCCACACAAGGAATATGATTGGCCAAAAGGTTTGCCGACGCAATGAGGTTAAAAAATATGCGCAGTAGAAAGAAATATATGCTGATAATGGCTAAACCGGCATCCTCCATGTGTACCAATGTAACCCAGATAAAAGGAGTTTTTATATTTACACAGCTGCACTAACTATGTAATAATGATTCAATTACTACTATTGTGAAGTATTTGCACGCTTTATGAGCGCACTTTATGAACAAGGCACTTTTTTCTAAACAAAAATATCCTGAGGTCACTGCATATTTAATGGAATCATGAAAAGTTGTATTGTTTGTAATATGTAATTTGCACTTTATGGAATAATTTGGAGCAATTGTTGTACCCTTATATATACTCACTGTTGTAATAGATTCACTGCTTGAGAAAGGCTCAGCACAAGCCGAAACGTCGCTTGCCATTTGGGTCTGAACTCTGAATTAAAAGCCACATGTTTTCTACTTTAAAAGGAGTGCTGCCTTATTTTTCTTTTATATGGATTCTAGAATTTTGGATATTTTGCTGAGTAGGCCTGTGCACCTGTGATAAAAATATTGTGCTGTTCCATTTTTTGTATTTTGTATCTATATATCTATCTATAGATCTATATGAAAAAGACACAGCAGCACCCTGTGAATGCCAAGACATATGATGTCAATGGAAATAACAACCTCCAAATGCTCTGTCCCTCAGCAAGATGTACTTACAAAAGCGAAGGTTCTTAGCGCATGATTTGGCCAATCCATGTGTGCCCGTCAACCGTGGCAAGGTGACACTTCTCTGACTGGTCCTGTCTAAACCCTTCCATATCTTACTGTATATGCCACTTTCTGGTTAAAAAACCTACTATAATGGACAAACATGTCTCTCCTGGGCTGCAAGCCTCCAATTTGAATGGGCAAGTAGTAATGGTTGACAACACCTGCAGGTTAATGGGAGGAGTGCAAGTGTCAGAGCAGAGGGAGTCACCCCCCCAAAATAGCTATACAAAAAAACCTGACCAGCACCTCCTAAGTGTATAGCTATTTTGGGGGCGTGACTCCCTCAGCTCTGACACTTGCACTTCTCCCATTAACCTGCAGGTGTTCTCAACCACTTCTACTTGCCCATTCAAATTGGAGGCTTAAGGTAATTAACTTGAGTTCTCATCATCTCTCAGAAATAGATTTGGGGGTTCTTCATAAAGGTCTTTCCTTTTGTCCTGATTCTTGTTTTGACACTTTTTCTGCCATTAAGGATCTGCACAATGTGGACACGGTACATTGATGACATATTTTTCATCTGGCAAGGTTCGGCTGAATCTCTGGACCAATTGATTAATGAACTCTATCAAAATGATTTAAATATTCATTTGACACATAAATATGACACAAACTCCATTGAATTTCTGGACGTATTAGTCAAAAGAGATGCGGACAACATACTCCAGACCGACATTTATAGGAAGAGCACAGCGACCAATGCACTGTTACATGCATCTTCGGCCCATCCCTCATCATTAATAAAATCAATCCCAGTAGGTCAATTTTTAAGATTAAGACGCTTATGCTCGACAGAGAGTGATTTTTAATTACGTGCGGAGGAACTCAAATTGAGATTTATCAATAAAGGATATAGTCATCGGAGTGTAAAAAGGGCATATAATAGGGCCAAACACCTACAAAGGAATGATTTACTATACTCTTCCTCTAAACCTACTGGATCTACTGTAGTTCGTTTCATCTCTAACTACCATACGGAAAACCAGAGAATGAGGGATATTTTGGCGAAAGCATGGCCGATTCTTACAGTGGATAAGACGCTATCCATTTATCTTCCCAAAGAACCAAGCATAACTTACCGTAGGTCAAAAAATATCCGGGATATATTGGTGAGGAGTCACTATCATAGTGAAACCAAAACCTTTCTTTCTAAGACACAACAAAAGAAAGGATCTTTTCCATGTGGACATTGCGTAGCTTGTCCCAATATTGACAGAATTGACAGTTTTAGTGATTCTTCGGATGACAAATCTTTTACTATCAGACATCACATTGACTGTGAAGCTAAAGCAGTAATCTATTATGCAATTTGCCCATGTCCGAAAATTTATGTAGGGCTCACCACTCGAGTTCGTGAACACGTAAATGGTATCACTGCTGCAAGGAATGAAGATGAAGTATCCTTTTTAAAAACAATTCCTAAACATTTTAAATTGTTTCATAACTGTGATCCATCATGTCTGAGAGTAAGGGGCATTGATAAAATCCCACCCACAATAAGGGGATGTAATATCAGTCAAAAATTGGCGCAAATGGAAACCAGATGGATATGGACTTTGGATACCATCTACCCACATGGATTAAATGAAAATATTAGCTTTGTTCCATTCCTATGACCATATAGTCATCCGTTTACATATTAGTAATTTTAATTATTTTAATTGTTATTTATTTACATACTTTTTTATCCTTTTTTGTAAGACAGTATGTAATGATGTTTTTATTATATTGATTCTCACTAATTTCGCTTATCTCATATTTAGTTTCCACAACTATCTTCAACATCATTTGCTTATTCAACCTTTGTGAGTCCTTTGGTTCCTGCATCTCCGTCCTTTGTTGCGGTTGATGGAATCGTTCATCTGGACATTGCAAGAGAGAAAGAAAGAAATAATAATAGTAAAAAAGAGAGAGAATATAAGAAGAAAAAATGGAACACAATTTTTATTATTTGCACTTGGCACTATATATAATGTATTGTACTAAAAAATTGCACTAATTGCACTAATTATTTCTCTTTGCATGTTTTACATGCACACTTATCATTTTCAAAATTTAAATTTTTTTTTTTAATTTTTATAATAATTTTATTTTATGATCACAGTCATAATATAATATTTTATAATTTTTCACCTTTTGATGGTTCCATACCATCTCCATATATAATCTTATAAGGTCACGTATATTTCTCTTCTCCTAATCATATCACTTTATATATCCTCTTTTTCTATATTTATTTTTATTATTATTTTTATTTATATCTATTTCTATTTGTATTCATTTTTCTCACTATATCGTTTTTATATCATACTTGCTGAAGAGCCCGGCGCTGCCCGGCCATAGTAACTAACTGTGGTTAGTTATAGAAAATTATAATTATCCTCCATCCCGTAGTCCTGTGCCCATATACCCATCATACATATCCACGATCCCATAGGCCCGTGCCCATATACCCATCATACATATCCTCCATCCCATAGTCGAGTGCCCATATACCCGTCACACATCCTCCATCCCATAGTCCCATGCCCATATACCCATCATACATATTCTCCATCCCATAGTCCCATGCCCATATACCCATCATACATATTCTCCATCCCATAGTCCCATGCCCATATACCCATCATACATATTCGCCATCCCATATTCGAGTGCCCATATACCCATCACTCATCCTTCATCTCATAGTCCCATGCCCATATACCCATCATACATATCCTCCATCCCATAGTCCCGTGCCCATATACCCATCATACATATCCGCCATCTCATAGTCCCGTGCCCATATACCCGTCATACATATCATCCATCCTATAGTCCAGTGCCCATATACCCATCACACATCCTCCATCCCATAGTCCCGTGCCCATATACATATCCACCATCCCATAGTCCCGTGACCATACACCTGTCAAACATATCCTCTATCCCAAAGTCCAGTGCCCATATACCCATCACACATCCTCCATCCCATAGTCCCGTGCCCATATACATATCCACCATAACAAAGTCCTGTGCGCATATACCCGTCATACATATCCTCCATCCCATAGTCCAGTGCCCATATACCCATCACACATCCTCCATCCCATAGTCCCGTTCCCATATACCCATCATACATATCCTCCATCCCATAGTCCGGGGCCCATATACTCATCACACATCCTCCATTCCATAGTCAACCATTATGACATCATAATGAGCGGCGGCAGGGCTTGCAACCTTTGATGATATCAGCGTCGCCATGGCAACCATTGTAACATCATAATGAGGGGCAGGGCTTGATACCCACACACTGCTTCCCCAGTATGCAAATAGGGGCATTGTGACATCACAATGAGGGGAGAGGCTTGACGCGCACACACTTTTTCCCCCAGTATGTAGATAGGGGCAAAATTGTTTCGTGAATTGGAACGCGTGGGGTTAAAATTTCGCCTCACAACATAGCTTAGGACGCTCTCGGGGTCCAGACGTGTGACTGTGCCAAATTTTGTGGCTGTAGCTGCGACGGTGCGGATGCCTATCCCGGACATACACACACACACACAGATACACACATACATACATACACACATACATACACACTTTGAGCTTTATATATTAGATAATTTTTCTTTATATAATTTCTTTATATATATTTATTTTTTCAGCAAGAATCTGTTTGCTTGTCTGCTAAATATCTATCTAAAGCAGGATTTGTGCTAACTTAAGTCTTTTTTCTCTCTTAAGGCCCCTTTACATTTAGCAATGCACCAGCGATCCGACCCGGTCAGGATCGCTGGTGCATCGCTAAATGATCACTAGTGAGCTGTCACACAGGCAGACCTCACAGCGATGCAGTAGCGACGCAGCGCACGATACTCACCTTTCACACACAGCGATCCTGACGTCCTCCCGCCCGCCTCCATGCGTCGCTCGTCGTCACAGCAGGAAGCCCAGCAGGAAGCTGACGACGAGAAATGGAGCCGGACATTCTCGCGCGATCAGCGATGGACAGCGGGGGAGCCGGTCGGAGGTGAGTATCACACATAGCGATATCGCTAGCGATATCGCTATAAAGTCACAAAATTGTTGACGTTATAGCGATATCGCTATGTGTAAAACCCCCATTATACATCTTAATTGTCAGGATTTATTGGTTACCTGACATATGTCCTTCCATGACAAGGGCCGTGCTAATCTAAACTTTTCAATTGTTTGAATTGCCGGTTATCTGTGTGATGTTTACCCTCACCAGGGGTAATGATATATATTTTTTATTCTTTTTTCCTTCTTTTTTATTAGATACCGTTGTACTGATCTTTTCTTTAGGACCTTCTTTTTGCTTATTTCCCTTTTTGTTTATCTGCCGGGACCTGCTGGTCACATGACATAAGCCCACCAATGACAGAGGGCCGGGTAGAACACGCGCTGGTGTCGGCGTCCTGGGGATCTCCGCCCACTGCAGCCACGTCCCCTGGTGCCACGATAATCATTCGCGGCCTCGGGGATCACGTGGGGCTGTTGGGCGGGACCATCCGGTGACGTTGTATGCTGTTGCGCGTCACCTAATACTCGATCCCGCTCCCACTGGCTATTCATTTCATAAATACCTTCTCTGCTTTGGATGACGCCACCCCCTGATGAAGGCAGATGCCGAAACGCGCTTCGGGGACGGGCGCATCCAGGAGAGCTGTCTGCACACTGGCACAAGGTATGGTTTGGGCACCTTAATCATTTGGCACAGCCATTATATATTCTATCCTGAGCGGCATAGATAAATACACAATTCTTTAGGAAGATATTTTTATTTGGAGCCGCACAAAACTCTATACGATTAGTCAATATAGGACTTTGTTTATACTTGCCACTGTGCATTTTTTTTGCCTATTAGGACACTTGTCCATTTTTTGTCCATATAAATTATCCTTAATTACTACCAAAAAAAACCTCTTTTAGTATATGGTTGTATGCCTAAGCACATTATATTTATGTTGCACATTGCACTTTATATATGAATTATCATGTATTTACCTGTGCTTATTTAATTGCACTTTTTTGTATTACCATGGTATGATTTGTTATTTTCTCATTATCTTTTGTAATTTTTATAAAGCTGCATTATAATTGAGTGCATTTTACTTGTGCAGACTGTCTCTGGTGTCACCCCCTTTGGTAATTTTTCCCACCCCTGCATTTATTGTTTGGAAATGATTTTTCAATAAATATTTATAATCTATGCTGGACATTGTTTTCGGTTCTTCTCGTTGTGTTATGGTTTGATACCCGATTTGTCCTTCTTATAATTGTCCATTTGTGCTTCAATAAGGTTTACAAGTTGTCCTTTTTGAATATGCACTTGTTGACCTGAGAATTTTGTTGAATCCAATGTCGACAGCTGTATAGAGGATCCACCAATCACATTAGGTGATGTTACCTCTGACACACCCCCCCTTCAAAGTGACCTTTGCACATGCTTATTTGACATTGCAATACAAAAGATATGGTCAGGATCAACCATTGAAGATATGTACATGTTTTATTTCCTGAAACAATAAGAAGTTAAAGTCAGCAAAATCCCCAGTAGCCAGTGTGAAAATTGCAAGATTTCTATCTTTTATTTTTAAAACAGATTGTGATATGTAAAAAATGGCAAATTAAAAAAAAGAGTCATTTTGACTTCCGTCTGACAAATTTTATGTGTTGGTATACCATTTATTTAAATATAATCTGTCAGCAGCTTTATGTGTACACTATATATTGACAAAAAGCTTCTAATCAATAGTGGGGGCAGGGTTATACAGAGCAGTTTATTAGGAGGCACATGACTTCTAGTCCTGCAGTGATAATCTCCTGCTGATAAATCACTAATTTTATTGAAACAGCAGCACACAGCCTAGTAAATTACACATCTCTGAAATCAAATTCTCAGACCCTACATCATGCTTATCTCAGATTACATAGCAAAAACCTGATGACAGATTCCCTTTAAGGCTGTCTGCATATGTCGCATTTTTCCCCAGTTTTTGCTGTACGGATTTGTCACAAAACCTGAAGGGAACCTTGACGCCAGTGTAAGGAGGTGCCAGGGCCTAGCCCTGTAGATATTGCTGCCGTTATTTACCTTGCTATGATTGACATGTTTCAGTGCATTATATGTAACCTGTATACATGTCTTTGCGGTCATATGACATTATATGGATATATTTGGTAGAGATAGAGCACTTATAGAGAATGGAGACTAGATGGGGGCACTGAGCACATTCATAGTAGAGCACAGCTTTGGGACACAGTTGTAGGACACCTCAGGGTTAACTAAAGGGAGTGTTTAGCCAGAATTTAGCTGAGAGAGACTTCCTGGTGTAATTCAGAGTAGCCGGGGATAGCCTCAGGTAGTGATGAGGAGCAGAATTCCTGACAAGCCTGGCTGGTAGAGACAAGAAGTGGAGTAGAGTCCCTCAGCCATCCTGAGTACAGAAGTGGAGTGTATTGCCTACAGCAGCAGCCAGTGGGGGAGCCACTGGAGCAGTCAGATGGGGACTGGAAGCTGATGTGATAGTGAAGCCAGTCTGTGGAAGAAGTCAGCCTGTATCTGGAAGCTGTTGAGCCAGGGAGATCAGTAGAAGAGTCCCTGTGGAGACGACAGCCAGAGTCTGGGAGCTGTCAAGACAGGGTGTACAGTAGAAAAGCCCCTGTGGAGATGACAGCCAGTGTATGGGAGCTGACCAAGTAGTCGAGTGGGCCACTAGCCGAGTGCATGGACAGGATTACCACAGAGGGATGAACAACCTAGTAGACAGGTACCTTCGTGGGCTGAAGTCGGTCGCAGGAAGAGAGGTCGAAGTGCCGTATTCACCGTGCTCATTGTTTCGTTGTTATTGTGTGGTCCACCAAAGTGTGTCTGAAGAATTGATGTGCAGCTGTAGATGAAGATGTATTGTTGGTACTGTGTCAAGAGTCCTGAAGGTGTGTGGGATGTGCTGTGCCCTGAGGAAAATAAAGTTGAACTGTTTAAAGTTATTCTGGCCTCTGCCTGCAGTCTTTTGAACCCTAGAAGTGAGCAACGTACCAGGGATGAAGCAACCTCCAGCACAGTGAGTACCGGAGAGGCTGATGAGGCTACCCCCCGGCGTCTGATGTATTACACCAGCAAAGTGAATGAGAATCCTGAAGTGTCATAGTCACCTTTCTTATATGTGACTTGCAGATTTGGTGCAATTTCAAATCTGTAGTCTGTCAATTCTTTTAGCATTTTTGCAGCGTTTTTTCACCCATTGACTTCAATGGAGTCAGTTAAAAGCACTATAAAAACTATGTAATAAAATTATTTCGGCTTTACTGTATATTTGTTTTGCTTGTGTTTTTGCGTACATTTTTAGACAGCAGTGACAGCTATAGATCTAGATAATAGATACAGATAGATATAGACAGAAATATATACAGTACATATAATTGCACAACACCCAGACATATTATAAAATTGATCAGCTTTTTATGATTAAATAAATAAATGGAAAATAACACTGTGGGGTCTCTTCCCCCTCACCATGTTTTGTCACTAGTAGAGATAAAGTAGACAGCTGAGAGCTGATATTATCAGGCTGGCAAGATCCATGATTATTGGGCCCTTCCCAGCCTAAAAATGCCAGCCCTTAGTCGCCCCAGAATTTGGGCGCCCCTATTAATGTTAACCTTTTTTCTTTATAACAATTTTGTTTTTTGCCACAGCTATTTCAGTTTCATATATCTAATAACTGATGGACTCAGTTATATTTCTGGATTCAAATGAGGTTTATTGTACTAACAGAAAATGTGCAATCTGCATTTAAACAAAATTTGACCGGTGCAAAAGTAT
This sequence comes from Dendrobates tinctorius, assembly GCF_039654945.1. Classification (NCBI taxonomy): domain Eukaryota; kingdom Metazoa; phylum Chordata; class Amphibia; order Anura; family Dendrobatidae; genus Dendrobates; species Dendrobates tinctorius. The sequence continues at coordinate 59,873,710 of NW_027361697.1, forward strand.
GGGCACCTCAACATAAAAGTGACATTAATATTTCGGAGATCCTCCTTTTGGAAAAATAACAGCCTCTAGTCGCTTCCTGTAGCTATTAATGAGTTCCTGGATGAAGGTATTTGTGACCATTCATGTTTACAAAACAATTCCAGTTCAGTTAAGTTTGATGGTCGCCGAGCATGGACAGCCCGCTTCAAATCATCCCACAGATGTTCAATGATATTCAGGTCTGGGGACTGGGATGGCCGTTCCAGAACATTGTAATTGTTCCTCTGCATGAATACCTGAGTAGATTTGGAGCGGTGTTTTGGATCATTGTCTTGCTGAAATATCCATCCCCTGCATAACTTCAACTTCGTCACTGATTTTTGCACATTATTGTCAAGAATCTGCTGATACTGAGTTGAATCCATGCGACCCTCAACTTTAACAAGATTCCAGGTGCCGGCATTGGCCACACAGCCCCAAAGCATGATGGAACCTCCACCAAATTTTACTGTAGGTAGCAAGTGTTTTTCTTGGAATGCTGTGTTTTTTAGCCTCCATGCATAACGCCTTTTTGTATGACCAAACAACTCCATCTTTGTTTCATCAGTCCACAGGACCTTCTTGCAAAATGTTACTGGCTTGTCCAAATGTGCTTTTGCATACCTCAGGCGACTTTGTTTGTGGCGTACTTGCAGAAACGGCTTCTTTCGCATCACTCTCCCATACAGCTTCTCCTTGTGCAAAGTGCGCTGTATTGTTGACCGATGCACAGTGACACCATCTGCAGCAAGATGATGCTGCAGGTCTTTGGAGGTGGTCTGTGGATTGTCCTTGACTGTTCTCACCATTCTTCTTCTCTGCCTTTCTGATATTTTTCTTGGCCTGCCACTTCTGGGCTTAACAAGAACTGTACCTGTGTTCTTCCATTTCCTTACTATGTTCCTCACAGTGGAAACTGACAGGTTAAGTCTCTGAGCCAACTTTTTGTATCCTTCCCCTGAAAAGCTATGTTGAATAATCTTTGTTTTCAGATCATTTGAGAGTTGTTTTGAGGAGCCCATGATGCCACTCTTCATAGGAGAATCAAATAGGAGAACTACTTGCAAGTGGCCACCTTAAATACCTTTTCTCATGATTTAATACACCTGGCTATGAAGTTCAAAGCTCAATGAGGTTACAAATCCAATTTAGTGCTTCAGGAAGTCAGTAAAAAGTAGTTAGGAGTGTTCAAATCAAGAAAATGGTAAGGGTGCCAATACTTTTGCACCGGTCAAATTTTGTTTAAATGCAGATTGCACATTTTCTGTTAGTACAATAAACCTCATATGAATCCAGAAATATAACTGAGTCCATCAGTTATTAGATATATGAAACTGAAATAGCTGTTGCAAAAACCAAAATTGTTATAAAGAAAAAAGGTTAACATTAATAGGGGTGCCCAAACTTTAACATATGACTGTATCTATCTCTATCTATTATCTATCTCTATAGTTTTCACTGCTGTGAAAAACCCATGCAAAAAACGTAAGCAAAAACACTACAAAAATGTTTGTCTATATGGCTATATGTCTGTTTATATCTATCTCTCTATATGTCTTTCTGTCTGTCTATCTACAGCTATTATCTATCATTCTTGCATTCATTGCTATCCAAAAATAAAGGCAAAAATCGCATCGAAAATGAGGCAAAATTGTTGCAAATAAGCACGTTTTTGCTGCCATGAGATGCAGAAATGGTACCGAAATTTCTATATCCAAATGCTCAACATGTGCACATAGTCCTATCGATCTCTATCTACTATCTATCTCTATAGCATTCATTGCTGTCAAAAAACGCTGCAAAAAATGCATCAGAAACGTGGCAAAAATGCGCGATTTTGCTGCTTTGTTTTTCCTGCCAAGAGATGTAGAAATATTCCCGAAATTTTGTGTCCAAATACTCAATGTGGGCACATAGCCTAACTGTATAGGAGAGCACAACAGACTTTATTTCCTATGCAGAGGGTAGATCATGCAGTATATACTATTTTACACTGGCATTCTATTGTGGATAGACGCCATGCTTGCATGTAGATGTTCTCTGGACAAGTATGCGTTGAACCTGACAGCGCATTCACACACTTGACAAAGAGCATAATTTAGTGCTAAAATGTATATTAAAGACTGTAATGTCAATACAATGACCTTCCTTGGTTGTCTCTAAATAAAACTGTGATTAAAAATATCCTAAATACAAAAAGGGTGTGCGTTTATGGCATCCCATTAAACTAAAAAGTGTAACTTCAACCAAAGGACAAATTAAAGATCCATAATGTAAATGTTACAATTGCAATCATTTTAGTTGCTTAAACATCTGAACCTCCCCCTATAAGGGTATGTGCACACATAGTTTTTTGTCTCTGCGGATTTTGTAGAGAAAACCGCAGGAAATCCGCAGGACAAAGTGCTGCGGTTTTTCTGCGGTTTTTCTGCGGTTTATCTGCGGTTTTGCCCTGCGGTTTTACACCTCATAATGGATGAGGTGTAAAACTGCAGGGTTTCTGCACCAAACAATTGACATGCTGCGGATTGTAAACCGCAGCAAAACCGCGCAGAAAAAAACACAGCATGTGCACAGCTTTTTTTTATTTCCATAGGAAATAAAGGTACTGTACAACGCAGCAGAATCTGCTGCGTTTCTGCAGAGCCAAAAACGCTGCAGAAACGCAGCAGAAACCGCAAAGTGTGCACATACCCTAAAAGATAAATTATGCATAAAAGATATATTATAAATTTGCCATTTTTTTGTTTTCAAACAATTTTATTGTTTTTTTAGAAATAAACAGGGTAGGGAAAGGAAGGTAGGAAGGGAGGGAAGGGAGTGGTGAATAAACAACCTTGTACAGGTACGGAAAAAAAATGTAAAAACTAGAGAACCCACAAATAGGCATAGAATAACATATATCGAATATATATGCCATTTTTAACCACTTTGTCTCTGAGCCATTTTTCACTTGTGACTTAGTTTTTTCTATTGTTCTTCTTCCAAAAGCCATAACTGATTTTATTTCTCTGCTGATATAGCCATATGATGATTTTTTTTTTTTCAGGACAAATTATATATTTAGGCTAAGTGCACAAGTAGCAGAAAATTTCTGCTCAAAAACTTGACTCCCTTCCCAGAAACTGCACCTTTTTTGTCTTCTCGCTTTTGACGCATTTTCGTCGCGGTTTTTGATGCGTTTTTTCCGGCGCGTTTTCAAAACGCATTGAACTAGCCAGAAATGCGGAAAAATCCGTAAAATTAATGAGCATGCTGCGTTTTTTACCACGATGAGTTTTTTTTGCGGTAAAAAACGCCTCAATATGCACAAAAAGTGCAAAATGCATAGAAATTAATGGGAAGTTTATTTTTAGCGGTTTTATAGCGGTTTTATTGTCAAAACCGCTAAAAAAAAACCGCTAAAAATACGCTGTGTGTGAACACAGCCTTAATGACACCATTCACCTTACCATATAATGTATTGAAAAACAGGGGGGAAAAGTTGCAAGAAGGCTGAAGTAGTGGAAAAAGTAACCTGGCCCTGAAGCCAGGACAGATGAGTTACCAGAGTTATTGCTTTATTTTTAAGAATATTTATTTTCTAGATAGATTTAGTTTTTGTTAAGTGTTTTACCTTTTTTGCAATAGCCGTTTGGCATAACTCAAGATTACAAATAATCACTGATAATCAAGATTTTATATGCCGTAGTCCTTGGACCAAACAGGTTTTGTCCTAGGGTTAATGCATACATTATATTGGTTTATCAAAAGGACATAGTAGGAAAAGATATTCTTAAGTCCCACAAAAGTTCACCAGAAAATTATGAGGTCTTAAGTAGAGATGAGCGAATATTTCATTGTTTGGTTTTATTTATTGAATATTTACCGAACATAACCGAACACCATTCAAGGCAATAAGAGGCAAAACAAGCGCAAGCATAACACCTTATAACAGCCCGAAAAGCTGCCAAAACACATCAAATGAGAACCAGGAAAGTGGCCTCAATTCACCCACAGTACAAATTGCAGCATGGCACTGCAGCAATCAGCCAAGCATGAGGTATTAGGTTCTGGGCCAGCATTTACAGCTTTCCATTGAACATCACAGTAGATGACGTGGGTTAGGGATCAGTGTAGGCCTCCTGTGCAGGGACTTCAGATACCACATGCAACAGCTCAACCTACTTTCATGCTCAGCAACACTCAGGTGGCAAAAATATCATATGAATTTTGTAGACTACTATTGTCAGAAAAATCTAAGGGTAGGATAGTAACACGGGTAGTTGACTGCAAGGAAGTGGAGGCCTGACGGTCTCGGAGGCCTACTGCTACAGGCAACAAGCATGATGGAGACCAAAACAAGAGTCTATACATTTACAAAATTAGTGGCAGACACCACCAAAGTGGCATCAATTTCATAGTAACATAGTTATTAAGGTTGAAGGAGGACTTTAAGTCCATCTAGTTCAACCAATATCCTATCCTAATCTTGCCCTAACATGTTGATCCAGAGGAAGGCAAGAAAAAACCCATGTAGCAAACAGTAAGATTCACATTGAGGGAAAAAAATTCCTTCCCAGCTCCACATTCGGCAATCAGACTAGCTCCCTGGATCAACTGTTGTGAACTCTCTCGATCTGACTTCTGAGTCGGGGCTCCCTCTGGTGGTTACTGTGGGTAGTGGAGCTGGTCGAAGTCTGCCACCTGACGACGATGACTGGAAATCAGGGGTTACTGACTGGAGTATTAAGTGAGCAGGCTTCCCTCAGTGGCTGCTGGTGATTAGTTTCTTCCTGTGCATTCTGAGGTCTGCGGTCTCCTGCCTGATCCTGCATTTTTCAGTTAAGTTGTTCGTAATCCTTTGCATCTGATCTGGTTTTGCCTCTTTCAGATTTGCTGTTAGGGTTCAGCTTGCTCCCTGCTGGGGCAGTGCTGGACCCTGCTCCATATGTTACAGCTTGTGTGAGTTTGTTCAGTCCCCTTTTATATTAGTCTTTTTTGCTTTGCTGCCAGTTCACACCAGAATGCTGATATAGTGGGGGAGAGGTCGTGAGACCTCAGTGTTTTTTTGTACATCAGACGTGTTGGATTTTTTAGGGTTATTGTGTGATTGCAGACAGTATCTTTCCTTTCCTATCCTATCTAGTCAGTTTGGGCCCCATTATTTGCTCAGTTTATTCTCTGCCTGCGTTTGTGCCTCATCTTGTCTCACTGACAATATATGTTTGGGGGCTATCTATTCCTTTGGGGTTCAACTCCGGGGCAGTTTAGATTTCACCTTTTTTACTTCAGGATTAGTTAGCTCTCTGGCTGTGCAGAGGCGTCTAGGGCTACTGCTGGTTGTGTTGTTAGGATTAGGGATCTGCAATCCGCTAAGTTGCCAACCATTCTGGTTTCCTGGTGGCCTAGCCTATTCCTGCCATTCTCCTCGGTGACCAGTTCATAACAGAATTACCAGCCTAAACTGTAGATTCTAGGGTACTCGAAAGTAGGAAAGAATTGTAAAAAAAAAAAAAAAAAAAAAGGTGTCAGAATTTAATTAAATATATTTTTTCCTCTTTTTGTCTGGGGCCGTAGGAGGATTTTTTCTTTAATGAAGACTAAGCAATTGTCCGATCACATTGAGCAGCTCGCTGCTGAAGTGCGGGGAATTTCTGCCTGTCTCGCTCAATCATCTGCTGTAGAACCAAAAATGCCTACTCCTGATGTGTTTTCTGGGGATCGGTCAAAATTTTTGAATTTTAAGGATAATTGTAACTTATTTCTTACTTTGAAACCTAACTCATCAGGGAGTTCGGTGCAGCAGGTTAAAATTGTCATCTCCCTGCTGCACGGCAATCTCCCAGGACTGGGCGTTTTCTCTGACACCTGGAGATCCTATTCTGGCTAATGTGGATGTGTTTTTTCAAGCCTTGGGCTTGTTGTATGATGAACCTAATGCTCTTGATCAAGCTGAGAAAACCTTATTGGCATTGAACCAGAGTCAGGATGCTGCAGAGTTATATTGTCAAACTTCCAAAAGTGGGCGGCCCTTATTAAATGGAATGATGATGCACTAGCAGCTCTCTTTCGGAAAGGTCTGGCAGAAACCGTAAAAGATGTTATGGTGGGATTTCCTGTCCTCTCTGGTCTTAACGACTTTATGTCATTAGCCATTCAAATTAATCGATGTTCACGTGAACGCAAAACTACGCAAGAGGCAGTGCTGCCTTTCGAACAAACTTCTGAACCCATGCAATGTGATAGGGTTTTGTCTAGGGCGCAATTTCAAGAGTTTAGAAGGCAAAATAAATTGTGCTTCTTTTGTGGGGACGCCTCTCATACTATTTCTGTCTGCCCTAAATGAGAAAAACTGTTGTGAGTTCATTTTCCCCTTCATTACTGAGGCCTGAGGAACTCCCTCTTCTGGTAAAGAAAGGTAGTGAGCCTGATTGTCAAACACCTGAGGCTGATGATTGTGACTGGCTGAGTGGAGTTACGGACTGGATATAATGCTGCCGACGCCCTTCTGCCCTGCGGGTGATTTCTCTGTGGGATCCTTGGAGACCAGTCTGAATTCCTGCTCCTCCAAAGCTAAGTTTGCTGCTCGGCCTTTTGCTTTTGTGCTTTGACTTTGTTTTTGCTTTGTTTTTCTGGATTTCTGCCATTCCCTGCTGGGGTGTGCTGAATTCATTTAGCTCTGTCTTCTGAAAATACCTGAGTGCTGATTCAGTTTTTGAAGCCTAGCTGCTTCAGGGCCTTTTTCATATCAGCTGGTTGGCTTATGTCTTTGATAGGGTTTTGGCAGATTGCAGACAGCAGCCTTCCTGTCCTTTCCTATCTAGGTAGTTTTGGGGCCCCGTCTTTGCTCAGTCTATCTTTCTGTCTGTGTTAGTATTTTCATCTTGCTTCACCGTCATTATATGTTGGGGGCTGCCTATTGCTTTGGGGTCTGCTCTGGGGAAGTTTAGATTTCCCCTTTCTTTCTTTAGGCCTATGTATTTCTCCGGCTGTGATCGAGGGGTCTAGGGCATCGTAGGAACCCCCCACGGCTACTGCTAGTTGTGTTGATAGGTTCAGGGGTCTGCAATCTGATAGTTGCCAACTTCTCTGGTTTTCTGGACTTAGCTTGTATTTCTGCTTTTGCCTCCTACGGTGACTCATTCATAACAGAATCACCAGCCATACCACAGATTCTAGGGTACTCAATAGCAGGAAAGAATTGTAAAAAAAAAAAAAAAAAGTGTGTATATTTTTTCCTCTATATCTCTGAGGCCGTAGGGGGAATTTTTTTTTTTTCTCTCAATGGAGATAAAGCAATTGTCTGATCGTGTGGACCAGCTCGCTGCGGAATTGCGGGGAATTTCCGCCTACCTTGCTCATTCACATGCTGCTGAACCAAAGATTCCTACACCTGATGTATTTTTTGGGGATCGGTCTAAATTTTTGAATTTCAAAAATAATTGTAAATTATTTTTTGCCTTGAAGCCTAACTTGTCAGGGAGCTCCGCGCAGCAGGTTAAAATTGTCATCTCTTTGCTGCGTGGCGATCCCCAGGATTGGGCGTTTTCTTTGAAACCAGATGATCCTATTCTGACTAATGTGAACGCATTCTTTCAAGCTTTGGGGTTGTTGTATGACGAACCTAATGCCATTGATCAGGCTGAAAAGACCCTGCTGGCATTGAGCCAGGGTCGTGATTCTGCAGAATTGTACTGTCAAAAATTCCGAAAGTGGACAGTGCTTACTACCTGGAATGATAATGCCTTGGCTGCTCTCTTTTGGAAGGGGTTGTCAGAAGCCGTAAAAGATACTATGGTGGGATTTCCTGTTCCCTCTGGTCTTGACGATTCTATGTCATTAGCCATTCAGGTTGATCGGCGTTTGCGCGAACGCAAAGCTGCATGAGAGGTGTTGCCACCTGTTGAACAAATGTCTGAACCTATGCAATGTGATAGAGTTTTTTCCAGAGAACAGCGTCAGGAGTTCAGAAGGCGTAATAAGTTGTGTTTTTTCTGTGGAGATGCCTCGCATATTATTTCTGTCTGTCCCAAACGAGAGAAACGCTTTGCACAGACGTTTTCTGTTGGGGGTGTTCAACCTAAGTTTCTTCTGGCTATTACTCTGATCTGCTCCCTGTCCACATTTTCCGCCAAGGCGTTTGTGGATTCGGGAGCAGCCCTAAACCTAATGGACTTGGATTTTGCTAAACGTTGTGGATTTCCGATGACACCTCTGCAGACGCCTATCCCTTTGAGGGGAATTGATGCTACTCCTTTGGCTAAAAATAAACCCCAGTTTTGGACCCAGGTGGTAATGCGGGTCACCCCAGACCATCAAGAAAATTGCAGATTTCTGGTGTTGCATAATCTGCATGATACTGTTGTTCTGGGGTTTCCCTGGTTACAAATTCATAATCCAGTTTTGGATTGGAAATCTGTTTCTGTGGTGAGTTGGGGTTGTCGGTGTGCCTTTCGTGAGGCTCCGGTGTTTTCCACCTCTCCTCAGTCGCATGATGTTCCTGATTATTTGGCGGACTTTTATGATGTATTTAGTGAGAATGAGTCTGCGTCTCTGCCTCCTCATAGGAGTTATGACTGTGCAATTGAACTGAGCCCGGGGTGTAAATTTCCCAAGGGTCGGCTCTTCAATTTATCTGTACCCGAGCACGAGGCTATGCGATCCTATATTAAGGAGGCGTTGGAGAAGGGTCATATTAGACCATCCTCGTCACCCTTGGGTGCCGGTTTTTTTTTTGTAGCCAAAAAGGATGGATCATTAAGACCTTGTATTGATTATCGTGCCCTCAACAAAATTACTGTTAAATATCAGTATCCGTTACCCCTGATTTCTGATCTATTCTCCAGAGTTAAAGGTGCTTGCTGGTTTACCAAGCTTGACCTCAGGGGGGCGTATAATCTTATTCGCATTAAGCATGGGGATGAATGGAAGACAGCGTTTCATACTCCGGAGGGACATTTTGAGTACCTGGTGATGCCTTTTGGGCTCACTAATGCCCCTTCTGTCTTCCAGTGCTTCATGAACGATATTTTCCGAGATTTTGTCGATAAATTTTTGATTATCTATCTGGATGATATTTTGATCTTCTCCAAGGATTGGGATTCTCATGTGGAACATATTCGGACTGTGTTCCGGATCTTGAGGGAGAATTCCCTGTATGTCAAAGGATCGAAATGCCTTTTTGGAGTACAGAGGATTTCTTTTTTGGGATTTATTTTGTCCCCGTCTACTATTGAAATGGACCCGGCCAAGGTACAGGCCATTTACGATTGGGTTCAGCCCACTTCTTTGAAGGCCATCCAGAAGTTTTTGGGTTTTGCTAATTTTTATTGGAAATTTATAGCAAACTTCTCTAGTATTGCCAAGCCATTGACTGATTTGACTAAGAAGGGTGCTGATGTGTTAAATTGGTCTCCGGAGGCTGTTTCTTCCTTTCAGGAGCTGAAGCGAAGATTCACCTCCGCCCCGGTTTTGCGGCAACCTGATGTCTCACTTCCGTTTCAGGTAGAGGTGGATGCTTCTGAGATTGGTGCAGGAGCTGTTTTGTCCCAAAAGGATCCTGTAACATCTAAAATGAATCCCTGTGCTTTCTTTTCCCGAAAGTTCTCTCCATCTGAACGTAACTATGATGTGGGGAATCGGGAACCGTTGGCCATGAAATGGGCATTTGAGGAGTGGAGACATTGGTTGGAGGGAGCTAAGCATCAAGTCGTGGTCCTCTCTGACCACAAGAATTTGATTTACCTATAGTCGGCTAAGCGCTTGAACCCTAGACAGGCTAGGTGGGCCTTGTTTTTTACACGTTTTGATTTTGTGGTTTCTTTTCTTCCTGGAACTAAGAATGTCAAGGCTGACGCCCTCTCTAGGAGCTTCTTTGCTGATTCTCCTGTGGTGACCAAGCCTGCTACCATCTTAGGCGAAGGGGTAGTTCTTTCTTCCATGTCGCCCGATTTGAGACGTGCTCTGGAAGAGTTCCAGGAGGACAAACCTGAGCGTTGTCCCAGTGGAAAGTTGTATGTTCCTGACCAGTGGAAGAAGAGAGTGATGTCTGAAGTTCATTGCTCTGCTTTGGCTGGTCATCCAGGTATTTTTGGTACTAGAGATCTGGTGAGTCGGTCTTTTTGGTGGCCCTCCTTGTCTTGTGATGTCAGGAATTTTGTGCAGTCCTGTGGGACGTGCTCCCGGTCTAAATCGTGTTCTCGCTTTAGTGGGTTGTTGATGCCTTTGCCTGTCCCCAAGAGGCCATGGACCCATATTTCAATGGATTTCATCTCTGATATGCCTGTCTCTCAAAGGATGACTGTTATTTGGGTGATTTGTGATAGGTTCTCTAAGATGGTTCATCTTGTACCACTCCCTAAGTTGCCGTCTTCCTCTGAATTGGTTCCCCTGTTTTTACAACAGGTGGTTCGCTTGCACGGGATTCCTGAGAACATTGTATCTGACAGAGGAGTCCAGTTTGTGTCTAGATTTTGGAGAACTTTCTGTTCCAAGCTGGGAATTCAGTTGTCCTTCTCCTCTGCTTTTCACCCTCAGACCAATGGGCAGACAGAGAGAACAAACAAGACCTTGGAGTCATATTTGAGATGTTTTATTTCTGCTGATCAGGATGATTGGGTTTCGTTTTTGCCCTTGGCCGAATTTGCTTTAAATAATAGAGCTAGTTCTGCCACTTTGATGTCACCTTTTTTTGTAACTTTGGGTTTCATCCTCGATTTTCTTCAGGGCAGGTGGAGCCCTCTGCCTGCCCAGGTGTTAACACTGTGGTGGAAAGAATGCTCCAGATCTGGGACCAAATGGTGGATAAGTTATCTCTCTCCCAGGAAAAGGCCCAGCGGTTTTCCAACCGACATAGGACCATTGGTCCCCAGTTTATGGTTGGTGATATGGTGTGGTTATCATCAAAAAATATTGCTATGAAGGTGGCTTCTCCTAAGTTTAAGCCTAAATTTATTGGACCTTACAAGATTTTGGAGATTATTAATCCGGTCTCTTTTCGTTTGGCTCTTCCTGTCACATTTAAAATCCATAATGTGTTCCATAAATCTTTGTTGAAGAGGTTTGTTGAACCTGTTGTTCCGGGGGTTGCACCTCCAGACCCTGTATTGGTTGAAGGTAACATGGAATATGAGGCAGAGAAAGTTCTGGATTCCCGTCTGGCTAGACGGAGACTCCAGTATTTGGTTAAGTGGAAGGGTTATGGTCAGGAGAATAATTCCTGGGTCTCTGCCTCTGATATTCATGCCAAAAGTTTGCCTTTCATCGGGCTCACCCTGATCGCCCTGGTGGCGTGGTTGAGGGTTCGGTGACCCCTCCTCAAGGGGGAGGTACTGTTGTGAGTTCATTTTCCCCTTCACTACTGAGGCCCGAGGAATTCCCTCTTCTGGTGAAGAAAGGTAGTGAGCCTGATTGTCAAACACCTGGGGCTGATGATGATGACTGGCTGAGTGGAGTTAGTGACTGGATATAAGGCTGCCGACGCCCTTCTGGCCTGCGGGTGATTTCTCTGTGGACTTCTAGGAAACCAGTCTGATTCCTGCTCATCTAAAGCTAAGATTTCTGCTTTGCCTTTTTGCATTGTGTTTTGTTTTCCTTGCTTTTCTGGATTCTGCCATTCCCTGCTGGGGTGAGCTGAATCTCCTTTTGCCTGTTGCTCTGTCTTCAGAATATTCCTGAGTACTGACATAGCCTTTTTTGAAGCCTAGCGTCTTCAGGGATTTTTTTACTGTCAGTTTGTTGGCTCTTATTTTCATAGGGTTTTTCACGGATTGCAGACAGCAGCCTTCCTGTCCTTTCCTATCTAAGCTAGCTTGGGCCCCGTCTTTGCTCAGTCTATCTTTCTGTCTGTGTTTTGTTCTTTCTTCTTGCTTCACCGTCATTATATGTGGGGGGCTGCCTTTTGCTTTGGGATGTGCTCTGGGGCAGTTAAGATTTCCCTTTCTGTCTTTAGGCTATGTAGTCCTCCGGCTGTGATCGAGGGGCCTAGGGCATCATAGGAGCCCCCCACGGCTACTGCTAGTTGTATTGATAGGTTCAGGGGTCTGCAATCCGATAGCTGCCAACTTCTCTGGTTTTCTGGACTTAGCTAGCATTTCTATTTTTGCCTCCTACGGTGACTCAATCATAACAGGACAGGAAAGGAAAGACACTGTCTGCAATCATGCAAAAAACACAGCAAAAATGTCAAACACTTCTGATAGCAAAAAACTGTGAAGTCACTAGAATTCACCCACTATATCAGCATTCTGGCATATTCTGAAAGCAGAGCAAAAAGAGGCCAATCTAATAAGGGACAAAAAAACAAACTGGCACAAACAGTAACATAAGGATGGAAATTCAGCACAGCCCCAACCGGGGCAGGCTGACCACACAAAACTGAATAGACAAAACCAAATCAAATGTGAACAATAGCAAAGAACACTTAGCTTGAGCATGCAGGGACTGAACTGGAAACTAAGACCTCAGGAGGCAGGAAAAATCACCAGCAGGGATAGAGGGAGTGGGCTGTCTTAAATCCAGTCAGAGACTAAAGATGTCCAATCGTCGTCCTCATTATCAGGTGGCAGGCCTCTGTCAATTAGATCAGCTCGATTACCTCCTGTAACCACCAGAGGGAGCCCGGAAAGAGAACTCACGACTCTTCTGTCAATACAACCAGCTCCACTACCTTCACTAGCAACCAGAGGTAGGCCAGAAAGTGAATTCACAACAGCACTCATACCTATTATACTCTATTGAGCTTTGCACATGTCTGATTTGTTTCCTTGGACCGAATGCTCCACCAAAGACATCAGAAACATGATAAAATTTTGATCTGAGGGTCAGATCAAAATCAGCAATGTAAGTCATGAAATAATAGTATCGCACTCGGATAACATTGGATCGCACTCTGATCAAACTCTGATCAGAAAAATTGGTCCATTTTTTTTGTTCGCAGAGAAATTGAACGTGTGAATGAGCACTTAAAATGAAGTTGGCAGTACACAGGCCTTATATTATGAACAATACAGTGACAGGTGTGTGTACACATATAGCAGTAAAACTCATTCCAGGTGGATTATGAGGCCACTTGAAACCAGTGCCCCACACCTCTAAGTATGTCACTTGTTTAGGAAACCTCCGGTTATGAAGAAAAGCCTTATGTCATTGGGCTTCATATCCTACCCTATCTATACAAAGTGTAACTCTTAAGAGGGGGACTTTCTCCTACTTCCAAAGGCCTCAGTTATTAGGAATCTTAAGGGAGTACATTTTCAAAATGAAAGGTAAACATTGTTTTTACAGAAAAGAAGAATTGCCAGACTAAAAGAAATCTTGTTAAACATCATTAGCAGGTTTATTTTATTTGCTATGATAAGGTTTATTGCTTTGAAGCACTGCCCAAACTAACCTAACCTTTTCACCTCTTGGTACTACTATGCTCCAGCCATAGCATTAGGAACAATCTCATCTCCATATGTGTATGGTATTTACATTTTCACAAAGTACTAGTGAGTATATGTAGTTTTTTTGTCAGCCAGAAATTGCAGTTTGGATTAGCAGTGGATTTTAATATTTCAATTATTTGATTTTTTTTACTAAACTGTTTTAATTTGTTCCATATACTGATATGTTGTGTCCATTTAAAGATTGAATCATATATTTTTAATTGCTAATATCCTCCATAACTTTTGTTGGCTTATGTATAAGCCAAAGTTACTGAGCAAATGTAGTCTCCTGATCGGCGTATGCAAAGACCCTGAAGGTCCTGCATCCTCCAGGCCATGCCATTATTGCTAGGGAGTGAGGAAGGAAGTGCTATTATTATGATTATTGCTTCATGAACTGTACATACACCACTCACAGAGTGATGCTTTTACAGCAATTTGGAAGGAAGAGACACTAATAAACCATCTTTTCCTTCATTGTGGGTAATCTGGCTGTGGTTCTCCATCTAAAAGCTTCTTGATCTTTATACAGCAACTGAATCAGCACAGACATTCTGAAATGTTCTTGCAGAGTCATATGCAGATGACAAGGATGTTTTAAAACATATAGCAGTCTGTATTTAAAGGTGGAGAAGAAGGCTAACAACCCCTCTGAAGACCACTGGTTTTAATGTGTACAAAATGTATTGTATTACATGCTTTTATCCTCCTGGAGGCTGCAGTTCCTGTTAGTCAGGAGTGACAGGGTTAACTGTAGGGCCGACCCATAGTTGAGGAGCAGGTTCCTCATAGCAGGTAAGTTGAGGCTCCTAATCTGGAAGAACTAAAGAAGGTCACAGTGTTTGCCAGACCTGGAGATGAGAATGAAGAATATGGGGTCAGCTGCCAGGCTGGGGCACACCAGTAAGTAAGAGCTCTCTAGTGAGAGCTTCCTTTCATTATCCACGAGAGTGCAGCAAGGGTATAGTGGCACAGTGTAACACATTGAATCATGTTTCCCTGTACCAGGATCATACGATCTCAGGTTCAAGTCCCCTAGGGGAACAAAAAAATAATTAAACACATTAAATAACAAAAATACAGCTGAAAAAAGGGCAGCACCATTTACCTGCCCAGGTCTCTGAACAAAAATGCACTACACAATGCAACCAGCCCATAGAGCAAGATGTTGACAATACAGGTGCAAAATACTAAATAAACAGCCACTCACAGCCTACCAATTAATGGAGGGGGTGACTGTTTAGTATATTTTTGCACAATAGAGGCCTGTATAGGTAATGCATAGTGTCTGGTTCACAGCCTATTAGTCATGCCCATACTTTTCGATTAGGCAGGCTGACCAGCACTCTCTCAATGCATCCCAAAGTGAACATCCCTGTATACAAGACCAAACGTGCTGGGATGGCTGCACCCTGAAAAACATAGTGCACAAAATACATATAAAGAGTGAGGTATTGGTCGATATTTTTGCCAAAATATGCAAGCTCGCAACCCAACACCAAGGATCCCCACGCTTGCAAGTCCTATCACTAAACTAATAGCAACGCCACAAAAGAGGACTGAAAAATCCTCCGCTCACAGCCTACCAATTATTGGAGGGGGTGACTGCTTAGTATGTGTTTGCACAATAGAGGCCTGTATAGGGCGTGTTCACATGAAGGTAATGCATAGTGTTATAATGATGCAGATGTCAGCAGGTTGCAGGATGCAGTGATGTACAGTAGGCAGAGCAAGGGTTAACAATTTTAATTAACAGGGGAATACTCCATGCAGGGAGGCAAGCAGTTAAAGGGAGGACAAAAAACAGTTCAGATGCAAAAAAGATGTGCAGAGTCAATGAAAACAGGAGAAAAAATAGTAGCAGTTCATGTTAGATCAACTTAGCCTTTCAGTCATCTTCCAGGCCATGGCAATTACAGAGTAGGCGATGACTCCAACAATAGCTGGCACGGGGTTGTTCCAGTGGGGTCCTGTAGCAATGATGGTCCATCTTCTGGCAGCAGCCGTTAGTGTCCAGTACCTTCCACTGAGCCCCTAGTCCATATGCTGCAGGTGCTGACAAGGGTGCGTACCACAGTACTGTACGAGCCCAACATGGCTCAGCAAACTATACACTGGCAAAATCACGGTGCAAGTGTCTATCCCATACCCGGTTCTCTCTTTGAGGCACGAGCGCTGTAATCACGGTCAAGAAGCACACGGGACTTCGCACTCTGCCAGCTACCAGGCATGCTGCACTCCTCTCTCTGTGTTGCGCGCTGCCTGTTCCCACCAAGATTGAAGCGCCGACAACAGCTTACATGATGTTTCTTAAACGAGATACTGCAGACCATGGTCCGACGATGAGGGCAGAAGCGAACAGTCTTGAACTCTGCCCTGACTCTTAGGCTGGCGTGCAATGCTTAGCTGAACAGGGCTCCCAGCTCTTTCCTTATTACTGCGGTGAGATCCAGCAGCATCCTGGCATCAGATCGGACATCGTTGCGGCCCGGTTGTGCATCCCCCCGTAGCCCGCTGTGCACACACCTTGCCTCTGTCACCATCTGCAGGAAACTGCCCAATACTGCGCATGCTTTTACTTATAACTGCGCCTGTTATGAATGAGTCACCGAAAGAGGAAAAAACAAAAATACAAGTTAAGTCCAGAAAACCGGAGAGGCTGGTAGCTATCGGATTGCAGACCTCTGATCCTATCCACAACAACTAACAGCAGCTGTGGGGGGTTCCTACGATGCCCTAGACCCCTCGATCACAGCGGAGAACTAAATAGGCCTAAAGAAAGAAAGGGGAAATCTAAACTGCCCCAGAGCAGACCCCAAAGCAATAGGCAGCCCCCAACATATAATGACGGTGAAGCAAGATGAAAACACTAACACAGATAGAAAGATAGGTTGAGCAAACGATGGGGCCCAAGCTAACTAAAAAGGACAGGATAGAAAAGATGCTGTCTGCCATCCGTAAAAAACCCTACCAAAAAATGTCCCAACCGTCTGATAGGAAAAACAGGCCCTGAAGTCGCTAGGACTTCAAAATGACTATATCAGCACTCAGGTAAATTCTGAATACAGAGCAAAGAGACAAACTGATCAGAGACAAAATTGGAACTCAGCACACCCCCGACCGGGGATGGCTGAACTCCAAAAAACAAGGTAAAAAAAACAAAACTAATAAGTTCAATAGCAGAGCAAAAACTTATCTTTGGGAAGAAGGAATCAGACTGGTCTCCAAGAATCCAGCAGAGAAATCATCAGCGACTCAGAAGGGCGTCCAGACATCATCTACCAGATCAGGTGTTTGGTAATCAGCCTCACTACCTTCCTTCACCAGAAGAGGGAGTTCATCAGACATCGACGGTGAAGGGTAAAATGAACTCACAACAGTACCTCCCCCTTGAGGAGGGGTCACCGAGCCCTCATCCACGCCACCAGGGCGATCAAGATGGGCCCGATGAAAGGCACGAACCAATCTTTCGGCATGAATATCGGATGCAGGGACCCAAGAATTATCCTCCTGGCCATAACCCTTCCATTTAACCAAATACTGGAGTCTCCGTCTAGCCAGGCGAGAATCCAGTATCTTCTCAACCTCATATTCCACATTACCTTCAACCAATTCCGGGTCAGGAGGTGCCACCACAGGAACTACTGGCTCCACAAACCTCTTTAACAGAGACTTATGAAACACGTTATGGATCTTAAATGCAACAGGAAGAGCCAATCGAAAAGAGACTGGATTAAGAATCTCCAAAATCTTGTAAGGTCCAATAAATCTAGGTTTAAACTTTGGAGAAGCCACCTTCATAGCGATATTCTTTGATGACAACCAAACCATATCACCCACCTTAAACTGGGGACCAATGGTCCTATGCCGGTTGGAAAACCGCTGGGCCTTTTCCTGGGATAGAGACAACTTATCCACCACTTGGTCCCAGATCTGGTGCATTCTCTCCACCACAGTGTCAACACCTTGGCAGGCAGAAGGCTCCACCTGCCCTGAAGAGAATCAAGGATGAAACCCAAAGTTACAAAAAAAAGGTGACATCAAAGTGGCAGAACTAGCTCTATTATTTAAAGCAAATTCGGCAAAGGGTAAAAATGAAACCCAATCATCCTGATCAGCAGAAATAAAACATCTCAAATACGACTCCAAAGTCTGGTTTGTTCTCTCCGTCTGCCCATTGGTCTGAGGGTGAAACGCAGAGGAGAAGGACAACTGAATTCCCAGCTTGGAACAGAAAGTCCTCCAAAATCTAGACACACACTGAACTCCTCTGTCAGATACAATGTTCTCAGGAATCCCGTGCAAGCGAACCACCTGTTGCAAAAGCAAGGGCACCAACTCTGAGGAAGATGGCAACTTATGGAGTGGTACAAGATGGACCTTCTTAGAGAATCTATCACAAATCACCCAAATAACAGTCATTCTCTGAGAGACAGGCATATCAGAGATAAAATCCATTGAAATATGGGTCCATGGCCTCCTGGGCACCGGCAAAGGCATCAACAACCCACTAGAGCGAGAACAAGGTTTAGACCGAGAGCAAGTCCCACAGGACTGCACAAAATTCCTGACATCACGGGATAAGGCGGGCCACCAAAAAGACCGACTCACCAAATCTCTAGTACCAAAAATACCTGGATGACCAGCCAATGCAGAGCAATGAACTTCAGACATCACTCTCTTCCTCCACTGGTCAGGAACATATAATTTTCCAATGGGACAACGCTCAGGTTTGTCCTCCTGAAACTCTTCCAGAGCACGTCTCAAATCGGGCGAGATGGCAGAAAGAACTACCCCCTCACCTAAGATGGTAGCAGGCTTGGTCACAACAAGAGAATCAGCAAAGAAACTCCTAGAGAGGGCGTCAGCCTTGACATTCTTAGTGCCCGGAAGAAAAGAGACCACAAAATCAAAACGTGTGAAAAACAAGGCCCACCTAGCCTGTCTAGGATTCAAGCGCTTAGCCGACTCCAGGTAAATCAAATTTTTGTGGTCAGTAAGGACCACGACTTGGTGTTTGGCTCCCTCCAACCAATGTCTCCACTCCTCAAATGCCCATTTCATGGCCAACAGTTCCCGATTCCCCACATCATAGTTATGTTCGGATGGGGAGAACTTTCGGGAAAAGAAAGCACAGGGATTCATTTTAGATGTTACAGGATCTTTTTGGGACAAAACAGCTACTGCACCAATCTCAGAAGCGTCCACCTCTACCTGAAACGGGAGTGAGACATCAGGTTGCCGCAAAACCGGAGCAGAAGTGAACCTTCGCTTCAGCTCCTGGAAGGAAGAAACAGCCTCCGGAGACCAATTCAGCACATCAGCACCCTTCTTAGTCAAATCAGTCAATGGTTTGGCAATACCAGAAAAATTAGCTATAAATTTCCGATAAAAATTAGCAAAACCCAAAAACTTCTGGAGGCCCTTCAAAGAAGTGGGCTGAACCCAATCATAAATGGCCTGTACATTGGCCGGGTCCATTTCAATAGTTGACGGAGACAAAATAAATCCCAAAAATGAAATCCTCTGTACACCAAAAAGGCATTTCGATCCCTTGACATAAAGGGAATTCTCCCTCAAAATCCGGAACACAGTCCGAACATGTTCCACATGAGAGTCCCAATCCTTGGAAAAGATCAAAATATCATCCTGATAGATGATCAAAAATTTATCCACCAAGTCTCGGAAAATATTCATGAAGCACTGGAAGACAGAAGGGGCATTAGTGAGCCCAAAAGGCATCACCAGGTACTCAAAATGTCCCTCCGGAGTATTAAACGCCGTCTTCCATTCATCCCCATGCTTAATGCGAATAAGATTATACGCCCCCCTGAGGTCAAGCTTTGTAAACCAGCAAGCACCTTTAACTCTGGAGAATAGATCAGAAATCAAGGGTAACGGATACTAATATTTAACAGTAATTTTGTTGAGGGAACGACAGTCAATACAAGGCCTTAATGACCCATCTTTCTAAGCCACGAAAAAAAAAACAGCACCTAAGGGTGAAGAGGATGGTCTAATATGACCCTTCTCCAATGACTCCTTAATATAGGATCGCATAGCCTCGTGCTCAGGTACAGATAAATTGAAAAGTCGACCCTTGGGAAATTTACACCCAGGGCTCAGCTCAATTGCACAGTCATAACTCCTATGAGGAGGCAAAGACGCAGACTCATTCTCACTAAATACATCATAAAAATCAGCCAAATAGTCAGGAACATCAATCGACTGGGAAGAGGTGGAGAAAACAGGAGCATCACTAAGGGCACACCGACAACCCCAACTCACCACAGACACAGATTTCCAATCCAAAACTGGATTATGGATTTGCAACCAGGGAAACCCCAGAACAATGGTATCATGCAAATTATGCAACACCAAAAATCTGCAATTCTCTTGATGGTCTGGGGCGACCCGCATTACCACCTGGGTCCAAAACTGAGGTTTATTCTTCGCCAAAGGAGTAGCATCAATACCCCTCAAAGGGATAGGCGTCCGCAGAGGTGTCATAGGAAATCCACAACGTTTAGCAAAATCCAAGTCCATCAGGTTCAGAGCTGCTCCCGAATCCACAAAAGCCTTAGCGGAAAATGTGGACAGGGAGCAGATCAGAGTAATTGCCAGAAGAAACTTAGGTTGAACACCACCCACAGCAAATGTGTGTGCAAAACGTTTCTCTTGTTTAGGGCCGGCAGAAATGATATGCGAGGCATCACCACAGAAGAAACACAGCTTATTACGCCTTCTGAACTCCTGACGCTGCGCCCCAGACAAAACTCTTTCACATTGCATAGGTTCAGACATTTGTTCAACTGGTGGCAACACCTCTCATGCAGTTTTGCGTTCACGCAAAGGCCGATCAACTTTAATGGCTAATGACATAGAATTGTCAAGACCAGAGGAACAGGAAATCCCACCATAGTATCTTTTATGGTTTCTGACAAAGCCCTTCCGAAAGAGAGCTGCCAAGGTACCATCATTCCAGGTAGTAAGGACCGCCCACTTTCGGAATTTTTGATAGTACAACTCTGCAGAATCCTGACCCTGGCTCAATGCCAACAGGGCCTTTTCAGCCTGATCAATAGCATTAGGTTCATCATACAACAACCCCAAAGCTTTAAAAAATGCGTTCACATTAGTAAGAATAGGATCATCAGGTTTCAAAGAAAACGCCCAATCCTGGGGATCGCCGCTCAGCAAAGAGATAACAATTTTAACCTGCTGCGCGGAGCTCCCCGACGAGTTAGGCTTCAAGGCAAAAAATAATTTACAATTATTCTTAAAATTCAAAAATTTAGACCGATCCCCAAAAAACACATCAGGAGTAGGGATCTTTGGTTCAGCAGCATGTGAATGAGCAAGATAGGCGGAAATTCCCCGCACTTCAGCAGTGAGCTGCTCCACACGATCAGACAATTGCTTCATCTCCATTGCGAAAGAAGAAAAAATTCCCCCTGCGGCCTCAGAGACATAGAGGAAAAAAATATACACAAAAAAAAAATATTCTGACAAACTCTTTTTTTTTTTACAATTCTTTCCTGCTATTGAGTACCCTAGGATCTGCGGTATGGCTGGTGATTCTGTTATGAATGAGTCACTGAAGGAGGAAAAAACAAAAATACAAGCTAAGTCCAGAAAACCGGAGAGGTCGGTAGCTATTGGATTGCAGACCCCTGATCCTATCCACAACAACTAACAGTAGCCGTGGGGGGTTCCTACGATGCCCTAGACCCCTCGATCACAGCCGGAGAACTAAATAGGCCTAAAGAAAGAAAGGGGAAATCTAAACTGCCCCAGAGCAGACCCCAAAGCAATAGGCAGCCCCCAACATATAATGACGGTGAAGCAAGATGAAAACACTAACACAGATAGAAAGATAGGTTGAGCAAACGATGGGGCCCAAGCTAACTAAAAAGGACAGGATAGAAAAGATGCTGTCTGCAATCCGTAAAAAACCCTACCAAAAAATGTCCCAACTGTCTGATAGGAAAAACAGGCCCTGAAGTCGCTAGGACTTCAAAATGACTATATCAGCACTCAGGTAAATTCTGAAGACAGAGCAAAGAGACAAACTGATCAGGGACAAAAATGGAACTCAGCACACCCCCGACCGGGGATGGCTGAACTCCAAAAAACAAGGTAAACAAACAAAACAAAACTAATCCAGCAGAGAAATCACCAGAGACTCAGAAGGGCGTCGGCTGCCTTATATCCAGTCAGCAGTTCCTGTTACCCAGTCATCATCTACCAGATCAGGTGTTTGGTAATCAGCCTCACTACCTTCCTTCACCAGAAGAGGGAGTTCATCAGACCGACGGTGAAGGGGAAAATGAACTCACAACACGCGCCTCCAGCTTCGGCGAGCCGGTCCTTTTTGCCTTCCCCCGGGAAACAAGGGACACATCCTCAACAGTTCCGGACCTGACTCCGCACAGGTACCCGCAGCCCTGTCTTCCTCCTCACACAGACACTATGCATTACCTTCATGTGAACACTGCCCTATACAGGCCTCTGTTGTGCAAACACATACAGATGTGGTAAAAATTGTTAGTACCCCTCATTTAATGACAGAAAAAACACAATGGTCACAGAAATAACTTGAATCTGACAAAAGTAATAATAAATCAAAAATCTATGAAAATGAACAAATGAAAGTCAGACATTGCTTTTCAACCATGCTTCCACAGAATTTAAAAAAATAAAACTCATGAAATAGCTCCTGACAAAGCTGTATTGCGCAGCGATACGCGTGGGGTTCTCCCACATATGGAGCGCCCCGCGGGGCCTGGGGGTACTCAGTACCAGGCCCGTCAGCTTCCATCGGGGATGGTGTCACGGCGGCGGCGACCCGGTCCGTGGCCCAGAGGCGTCCAGTAATAAAATAAAGGGAAGTTGTGTGGTATTTATGTGGTAAAAATGAAAATAAAGTTATTAGATGGTGAAGTACGTGATGCCACCTGTGGTATTCTAGTCAGAGGTGACCAGCGCTGTGGTGTTGCTTCTCTGGGATGGATGTTGGGTGCAGCTATGATGCTGTAGCCCTCCACAGGTAGGGCTGTAGTCCCAGGGCAAAGATGTTAAATAAATAGTAAAAATGGCTGTAAACGTTGGGGGGCAGATAAATGAGAGAAAGACACAGAGAGGTGCAGTTTCTTTACGTTTTACTGGTAATTGGTTGTAGTCCGGAGTACCACATACCGGTGATGGAATGAGTCCGGCTCGCCTGGAGGCATTCAGGAGATCCACCTTGCCAGGTCGGGATTTAGGACCTTCCTTTCTGCGCTTTGTGTGTGGGTCTCCACTGTATATAACTATGCTGCGACCCTCTATTCATGATGGTTTCACTAACCTGTACGGCTGTCAGCGTGAGCCTATTCCTCGGGTACCATTCTCTTCACCGTCGGCCCCAGGCTCCTTATCCGCTGGCGTGCCCTCAAGTGTTCAATGTGCACAGGAATTTACAATCCCCTGTACTTTCAGATTCGGCTATCAGGGCGAACAGTTCCTGTCAGCCTAGGACTCTGATGTCCCTTTTCTTCTATTAGCGCTTCACTCAGGGGTCTGCTACAGTATATGCAGTATTTTAGCTTCCCCAGAGTCTCTCAGTTTCTGCTCTTGTCCTATTCCTTCTTCACAGATCAGCTCCCTGTCTTCATCTGACAGGATCTTCCAGAAAGATCTTGTTACCTCACATCCTCACGTTTAACTCATCATTTCTCCTCACAGCTCACAGCTGCTTCGTTTCCATGGCAACCCCCTCAGCTGATTTCTAGCTGACTCACCAACCCCCTCTGCTGGCCAGAATTTATAAGGCATCTCCCTTTTCTGACTTGCAGCAGGAAATTGTGATTCAATTTATTACCTGGCATGGGGGGCCCCTTTCTGCCTCCCAGCATGACTTTACCCATTAGAGGGAGGTAATGTCACTGTGACAACCGGACTCTGGTGTGTCACATTCCCCCCAGTTAAGTTCAGTACTCCTGGACTGAGGAAACACAACAAGAATTGTTAACAACAGCAATTAATGCAAATCTACAAAGTCTTAAAAATGTAAAAATGATCAAAAACCAGACAAGAAAAAGAAAACAATAGCACAGTTACTGCAGCAACCAGTCCTTACGTTGCTGTCCAGGAATTGTCTTTGTGCTTGTACCTGGAGTTTGGTTGGTGGGAACCGCCTTAACCCACTTTGTGTGTCATCCCTGGGCGTCGCTACAGGGCACTCTGTAGATGGGCCTGTTTTTCGGCCATGCTGGCAGCTTATTTCTAAGGCCTTTTTGGAGTAACTATTTACAAATACAGTTCTGACCACACATAGTCCTGTGGCCCAATTGTCCTTTAACTGGTTATTGTGAATACTTTAAAAAAGGTTCATACAGTAAGTCTCTGTAGGCTCTCATGCTTAACGGTTACTACTATACATTCTTATTACTTTATTTACATTACGCAATCTCTGTAACGGGCAGGGATCTGACCTCTAGTACTACGAGTGAATCTACGCAGTATAGGTATTTCTGATGACCTCACCTGTTCTCTGATGTCTACTGTTGGTGCACTAGTCACTACGCTATAAGTAGACTTGTGTAAGATAGGTATTCTAGACTGCCTTCTCTCTACTCCTAGACTCACCATGAGATTGTCAGATTCACTGTTAGCAGGGGACAGATTTCCGCATTCCACAGCAGATGTGGCATCTGTTACTGGAGCCATTTCATTTAGAATCTCTTCTTCAACTGGTGCAGTAGGCTGATGAAAGGTTAGTACTGGTACCACTATTGCCTGATTTACTTGTGTCCACGTCCGAAGAAATTCTCCAAGTATGGTTTAAATCTTTTTTTCCACCTCTTCTACCGATTGTGGAGTGTCTTGGACTTCTTTCTTGTCCTTCAATTGATCAGGGCACATCTTTTGATGATCTCTTGAGACTGCTTCAAAGGTTTCTCCTCCATCTTTGCTGATTATACATACTTTGGTGTTATTAAAGTCTGAAGGCATCATGGTGTATGGCTCTGCTTCCCACTGGTCATCTAGTTTGTGAACACGTCTCTTTCTTTTTAGTACTTGTTCTCCTGGTGTCAAGGGAAATGCAGGGGCGTGTTGGTTGTAATTTCTTTCCTGCATCTGTCTTGCTTGGGACAGACTTTTCTCCACACATTCTTGCACTTTGCGGTATTGTTGCTGCCACTCTGTATTCCAGTCTCCATCTGGTGATGTTGTCTCTGGTGTTAAGACTCCCATGTCCAAATCAATGGGTAACTTGCCAGGTCTCGCTCTCATAAAGTAGGCTGGAGTGCAATTTGTAGAGTCTATCGGTATATGATTATATAGATCTACCAGATCTGGCAACTTCTCTGGCCACTGGTTTCGTTCTTCCAGAGGTAAGGTCTTCAATAAGTCAATGACCACCTGGTTCATCTTCTCACACATGCCATTTGTCTGTGGATGGTACGGTGTCGTTCTGATTTTCTTGCAAGCGTACATGTAACAGAACTCCTGAAACACTTCTGCCTCAAAAGCTGGACCTTGGTCGGTGAGCACTTGTTCAGGGTATCCATGCGGTCGACAAAAGTGTTGATGAATTGCCTTGGCTGCTGTCTTCGCTGTTTGGTCTTTAACAGGCACAACTACCAAGAACCTTGAGTAATGGTCCACGATGGTCAGAGCATAGGTGTAGCCATTCCTACTCAGAGTTAACTTCACGTATTCCAAGGCTACCAGTTCAAGCGGCTGCTTTGTGATGATCGGCTGTAATGGGACTCGCTGGCTGTTTCGGTCTTTTCTGCGCAGGTTGCATGGGCCACATTCTCAGCACCACTTCTCAATGAAACTCCTCATGCCAGCCCAGTAGAATCTTTCACGAAGTAGGATCTCCAACTTCTTCCACCCGAAGTGTCCTGCTCCATTGTGGTACGCCTCTAAGACCATTGGCGCATCCCTCTTTGGGACTACCACCTGCAAGACCAGTTCGTATGTCCGCGAGTTGATGTTCCTCCGACACAGTTTACCCTCGTAGATGAACAGCTTGCCTCTCTCCTTCCATAGCTGCTGTGCTTCCTGTGAGTCATCTGGACCAGGGTGTGCATCATCTTCTGCCAGGCACTCCTTTACTAGGCGAACAGCTTGTTCACTATCTTGTGTCTCTGCCCACTCATGATGGGGTAATGGGTTAAATGTTACCTCTCATACGACAAAGCGCTTATTCCTCACTCCTTGAGAGCGCTGGGCTTCAATTGGGCGGTGGAAGGCTGGTAACTCGATTTCTTCGAGTTCTTTTGGATCTTCTCCCCCGTCTGGTGAATTAGGCATCCTGGACAACGCATCCGCATTAGCGTTCTTATGTCCTGCTCGGTACTTGATGGTGAACTCGTAGTTGGACAGCTGGGCCATCCATCGCTGCTCAAGTGCCCCAAGCTTTGCCGTTTCAAGGTGGGTTAGCGGATTATTGTCCATGTAGATGGTGAACTTTGCAGAAGCCAAGTAGTGCTTGAAGCGCTCTGTTACCGCCCAGACTATGGCGAGGAACTGCAGCTTAAAGGAACTGTAGTTGTCGGGGTTCCTCTCAGTGGGACGAAGCTTCCTGCTGGCGTAGGCAATCACTCTCTCTCTGCCTCTCTGCACTTGTGACAGCACTGTCCCCAATCCCACGTTGCTGACGTCAGTGTAAAGTACAAATGGTTGGTCATAGTCAGGGTAGGCCAGGACCTCATCTCCTGTGAGGGCCAGTTTCAACTTGGTGAAGGACTCTTCTATCCTTTTGTTCCACTCAAATGGAAGATTTTTGTTCTTGGCCTTCTTGGATTGGCCCACTAGAAGATCTTGCAGCGGTGCTGCTATCTTGGTGAAGTTCTTGATAAATCTTCGGTAGTAGCCTACTAACCAAAGAAATTGCCTCACTTCATGGATAGTGCTGGGTCTTTGCCAGTCCCAGATAATGGTGACTTTGTTAGGATCGGGTGCCACACCTTCCGAACTCACCACATGGCCTAGATACTGCACCTTAAGTTTCAAAAGGTGACATTTGGACGGTTTTATTTTCAGGCCAAAGTTTGACAAGGCTTCGAATACCTCGGCTAGGTGCTTCAAATGGTCTTCGTAGGTTTTGGAGAAGACGATGATGTCATCCAGGTACAGCAGAACGGTTTCAAAGTTTTTATGTCCAAGGCAGCATTCCATTAACCGCTGAAATGTTCCTGGTGCATTGCTGAGCCCGAACGGCATGTAGTTAAACTCGCAGAGGCCCATTGGTGTTGTAAACACCGTCTTCTCTTTGTCTGCCTCTGCCACAAGAACCTGCCAATACCCACTGGTGTGATCTAAGGTAGAGAAATAATTAGCAGTTCTCAGTGCAGCTAGTGATTCCTCAATTCTAGGCAATGGGTACGCGTCTTTATGTGTAATGCTGTTAATCCGCCTGTAGTCTACACACATTCTCATAGTACCGTCTTTCTTCTTAACGAGGACTAAGGGAGCTGCCCAGAGGCTACAACTATCTCTGATTACCCCAGCCTCCTTCATCTCTCGTAACATACTCTTAGCACATTGGTAGTGTGCTGGGGTATAGGCCGGTATCTCTCTTTAATGGGTGGATGATCTCGGGTGAGGATATAATGTTGGACCCCTTTTGCCTGCCCAAAATCTAGGAGATGCTTGCTGAAGACACGTTCAAATTCTCGAGCCACCTGGTAAGCCCCATGCTTTTGGTGTGAAGGGGTGGAGTCAGTGTCTATGTGTAGCTGCTGACACCAATCCTCCTGCTGCCCTTCAGAGGCATTCTCTTCCACCTTGTCAGATGGAAGCAAGGGTTCTAGTGCCTCGATTGCATTGTTACCGATGGTGAACAATTTAGCAAGGGTGGCATACTGGGGTAACTGGACCTCTCTCTCCCCACAATTTAAGATGCATATTGGTACTCTCCCCTTGCGGACATCAACTACCCCTCTGGCTGTCAGGATAGTGGGCCTACTATCAGAATACATGGGTTCTACCAAGGCTTGGTATTCTTGACCCCTTAGGCCTGTTGCTGCCCGACACCAAATTAACATTTCACTTCTGGGAGGTACTGCAATGGGGAAAGGATCACTTACTCTGACGCTGCCAACTTCTCCACCAGACAGCTCTACCTGTTGTCTCTGCATCAGGGCTCTGATCTCCTTTTGCAGGACCCGTTGCTGACTGGAGCTGGCGGTCTCGGCTACCTGTTGTAACAAAACAATAATTTCTCCAAGACAATTTTCAATTACCTTAGTGCCTAAAGTGATCATAGGATGGCATTCTCGTTTGTCAATATCAACTATTATCAAACCTTGCGATTGCAATTCTAGTCTGCCAATCTTGATGGTCACCTCTTTATATCCCATCTGAGGCAAGGGCTGACCATTGCTGGCAAAAATGGTAAGGTCTTTTTCTGGGCTATGAGTAATGTCTGAATCAGCCCAGTACTGCTTAAAAAGAACATATGGTATCGTTGTCACCTGGGAACTGGTGTCCAGTAAAGCGTTCATCGTAAAACCTTCAATCACAACATGCAAGACTGGTCGTCCTCCTACGTACTTGTCTCGCCAATTTGGGGGGCCTGGTCGTCTTACTCCTGGGGGTTAGCCCTTTGCCCCAGGGGTTGCTTGTTTTAATGACAGTATCTTGCTAGGTAGTCCGGAGTACCACATACAGGTGATGGA
The DNA here is from genome assembly GCF_039654945.1 of Dendrobates tinctorius. Taxonomy (NCBI): domain Eukaryota; kingdom Metazoa; phylum Chordata; class Amphibia; order Anura; family Dendrobatidae; genus Dendrobates; species Dendrobates tinctorius. The sequence continues at coordinate 59,901,812 of NW_027361697.1, forward strand.
ATGAGTCCGGCTCGCCTGGAGGCATTCAGGAGATCCACCTTGCCAGGTGGGGATTTAGGACCTTCCTTTCTGCGCTTTGTGTGTGGGTCTCCGCTGTATATAACTATTCTGCGACCCTCTATTCGTGATGGTTTCACTAACCTGTACGGCTGTCAGCATGAGCCTATTCCTCGGGTACCATTCTCTTCACCGTCAGCCCCGGGCTCCTTATCCGCTGGCGTGCCCTCAGGTGTTCAATGTGCACAGGAATTTACAATCCCCTGTACTTTCAGATTCGGCTATCAGGGCATACAGTTCCTGTCAGCCTAGGACTCTGATGTCCCTTTTCTTCTATTAGCGCTTCACTCAGGGGTCTGTTTTTTGCAGTATTTTAGCTTCCCCAGAGTCTCTCAGTCTCTGCTCGTGTCCTATTCCTTCTTCACAGATCATCTCCCTGTCTTCATCTGACAGGATCTTCCAGAAAGATCTTGTTACCTCACATCCTCACGTTTAGCTGTCATCAGTTCTCTTCACAGCTCACAGCTGCTTCGCTTCCATGACAACCCCCTCAGCTGATTTCTAGCTGACTCACCAACCCCCTCTGCTGGCCAGAATTTATAAGGCATCTCCCTTTTCTGACTTACAGCAGGAAATTGTGATTAAATTTATTACCTGACATGGGGTCCCCTTTCTGCCTCCAAGCATGACTTTACCCATTAGAGGGAGGTAATGTCACTGTGACAACCGTATTCTGGGGTGTCACACATACCTCCTGGTGCATGTGGTTTGACTGCCCAATTGGGCTTTATGATGGCTCCTTTGCGCTGAGCTACTTTGGTAGCTATCATTATATTCACATTCCTCTTCATGAAGATTTATTTTCAGAACCATTAGTGTGCTTCAGCTTGTGCTTGTGCTTTTGTGCTCTTTTCTTGCAAAACCAGCATGCACATATACACGTTTTTGTCTTTTTATTTTTGATATCCATATCATGCAATTCCTATACAACTTTTTATTAGGCTCATTTTCAAGTGACTCCAGGAATTCTGTGAACAGGCGATTAAATGGGTATGTGCTCATGTTATATGTGATTAGCAGCATGGGGATTTTTTCCTCTATATGGCACTTTGCACTTTACAGACCACTATGGATCTAGGTGGATATATGCTTATCCACTGATATATTTTTCACTTTACCATTACCTGTATCCATTCCTTTATTCCTGTATTTGTGTGTATTTCACTTGGGTATACATTCCTTCCTCTTACTTGTATTTTGTTTGTCTATTTATCTATGATATGAATTTACTTAATAAAATTTATTTTTTATTTATGATATATCTCTCTTTGTGAGTGGTGTATTCAGGATACTTTGTATACACTTTTTGGTCTGATTATATATTGTTAGCCTTATAGGATTGTGCAGTATGATCAGTTACCAGTATTTCTTGAAAGAGGATATCTATGATTTATGGTATTATTACTATTTAAAGTTTGTGGAGCTTTGTATAAATATTGTCCCATGCCAGAGATATAATTTTCAGGGGTACGTTTGGATCATCATGCCGTATATCGGTTTTAGATGTTTTTAATGTTTGTTGTTTGTCCAGGGTTTTTGCAATAAAGATTTTGTAATATTGTCTTATATTAGGTGTGCACACCATTTTTTGTTAGGTCTTTTTTTTCTCCTTGTTTTTTAGATTCAAGATATTTCTGTGACTATTGTGGAGTTTTTCTGTCATTATACGAGGGGTACCAACAATTTTGAGCATGTGTCTACTAAGGCTACTTTCACATATCAGTTTTTTGCCGTCAGGCAGGATCCGGCTATTTTTAGAAAAAAACGGATCCGGCGTAAATTTTGGAGAACTGTAGAAACGGATCCGTTTTTCTGCCGGATCCGTCTAGCAGGTTATATCTGTTTCCTGGGGGCTGGCCAATTGGATCTGAGCATGCGCAGACTTAAATAAACGGATCCGGTGGCTGGATCCGTCTTTTTCTGGATCCGGCGCATTCCGGCGCCCATAGACTTTCATTGTGGCAAAAAGCCGGAAGCGTCGGATCCGGCGCTTCCGGCTTTTTTGCCGGAGACAAAAAACGTTACAGTAGCCATTTTTTCCAGACACCGGAATGAGGCAAATAGCCGGATCCAGCAAAAAACGGATGAACCGCAATGCCATCCGGCACGATCCGGCGTTAATACAAGTCAATGGGGAAAAACCGGATCCAGCATTGCATTTTGCCGGATCCGGTTTTACAAAAAAAAGCCAGATCTCGCCTGACGGCGCAAAACGGATGTGTGAAAGAGGCCTTAGCAGTCACCCCCTCCATTAATTGGTAGGCTGTGAGTGGCTGTTTGTTTAGTATTTTGCCCCTGTAATGCCAACATCTTTGCTACATGGGCTGGCTGCATCCTGTAGTACATTTGTTTAGAGACCTGGACAGGGATGCAGTGCTGCTTTTTTTCATCTGTATTTTTAAAATATAAAGTTAATTAACATGTACAGTAAATGCTGTAATGAGAGAAAAGAATCATAACACAAAAATTATGGGATGTTTTTTGATCTTCACTAGAGTTGAGCGAAACGGGTCGAAAAAATTCAAAAGTCGCCGACTTTTGGCAAAGTCGGGTTTCATGAAACGAAACCCGACCCTAGGATGAGGTCGGCCACGAGGTCGGCGACTTACGCGCCAAAGTCGCGTTTCAAAAGTTTGTTTTGCGCTCTTTTTCAGCCAATCAGGATCCACGGACACTGTGGGCAACGTGATGACATAGGCACGGGTCACCACCATCTTTCAGAAGGGCATGCAAGTGATTGGCTTGCTTTGGTGGGCGTCACAGGGGGTATAAAAGGGCGTGCACGCCGACCGCCATCTTACTTCTGCCGAACTTAGTATAGGGAGAGGTTGCTGCTGATTCTGTAGGGAGAGCGTTAGGCAGGGAAGAAGACAAAAAAACTGCTTCTGCTGCTAGCGATTTGGCCTGCACAACACACCAGTCACTGTGTGTGCAGTGCAAGGGGAGGCTATATAGTGGTGTATCAGTGGTGTTGGTTGTTGGGCTGCCTTTTAAGGCTTCCTGACAGGCTGGCATTGCTGTTTACCACTGCTCCGCAAACTGCTTTTTTAAAAGCAATCCCAATTTTTTTTTTGTCCTGCTGAGAAGAAAAAAAAACTGCTTCTGCTGCTAGCAATTTGGCCTGCACAACACACCAGTCACTGCGTGTGCAGTGCAAGGGGAGGCTATATAGTGGTGTATCAGTGGTGTTGGTTGTTGGGCTGCCTTTTAAGGCTTCCTGACAGGCTGGCATTGCTGTTTACCCACTGCTCCGCAAACTGCTTTTTTAAAAGCAATCCAATCTCCCTTATCCTCTAGTCACTTTTGTCACAGCTGTGCCATCGAGCCTGTCACATAGCGCTCAGATATCAGTGGGCCTCACACAATCCAAAATTGTCCACTGTCCACAAGTGTGTGCAGAAATTCAAAATCTCCCTTATCCTCTAGTCACTTTTGTCACAGCTGTGCCATCGAGCCTGTCACAAAGCGCTCAGATATCAGTGGGCCTCACACAATCCAAAAGTGTCCACAAGTGTGTGCAGAAATTCAAAATCTCCCTTATCCTCTAGTCACTTTTGTCACAGCTGTGCCATCGAGCCTGTCACATAGCGCTCAGATATCAGTGGGCCTCACACAATCCAAAAGTGTCCAGTGTCCAAAAGTGTGTGCAGAGATTCAAAATCTCCCTTATCCTCTAGTCACTTTTGTCACAGCTGTGCCATCGAGCCTGTCACATAGCGCTCAGATATCAGTGGGCCTCACACAATCCAAAATTGTCCACTGTCCACAAGTGTGTGCAGAAATTCAAAATCTCCCTTATCCTCTAGTCACTTTTGTCACAGCTGTGCCATCGAGCCTGTCACAAAGCGCTCAGATATCAGTGGGCCTCACACAATCCAAAAGTGTCCACAAGTGTGTGCAGAAATTCAAAATCTCCCTTATCCTCTAGTCACTTTTGTCACAGCTGTGCCATCGAGCCTGTCACATAGCGCTCAGATATCAGTGGGCCTCACACAATCCAAAAGTGTCCAGTGTCCAAAAGTGTGTGCAGAGATTCAAAATCTCCCTTATCCTCTAGTCACTTTTGTCACAGCAGTGCCATCGAGCCTGTCACATAGCGCTCAGATATCAGTGGGCCTCACACAATCCAAAAGTGTCCACTGTCCACAAGTGTGTGCAGAAATTCAAAATCTCCCTTATCCTCTAGTCACTTTTGTCACAGCTGAGCCATCGAGCCTGTCACATAGCGCTCAGATATCAGTGGGCCTCACACAATCCAAAAGTGTCCACTGTCCACAAGTGTGTGCAGAAATTCAAAATCTCCCTTATCCTCTAGTCACTTTTGTCACAGCAGTGCCATCGAGCCTGTCACATAGTGCTCAGATATCAGTGGGCCTCACACAATCCAAAAGTGTCCAGTGTCCAAAAGTGTGTGCAGAGATTCAAAATCTCCCTTATCCTCTAGTCACTTTTGTCACAGCTGTGCCATCGAGCCTGTCACATAGCGCTCAGATATTCATTGGGCCTCACACAATCCAAAAGTGTCCAGTGTCCAAAAGTGTGTGCAGAAATTCAAAATCTCCCTTATCCTCTAGTCACTTTTGTCACAGCTGTGCCATCGAGCCTGTCACATAGCGCTCAGATATCAGTGGGCCTCACACAATCCAAAAGTGTCCACTGTCCACAAGTGTGTGCAGAAATTCAAAATCTCCCTTATCCTCTAGTCACTTTTGTCACAGCTGTGCCATCGAGCCTGTCACATAGCGCTCAGATATCAGTGGGCCTCACACAATCCAAAAGTGTCCACTGTCCACAAGTGTGTGCAGAAATTCAAAATCTCCCTTATCCTCTAGTCACTTTTGTCACAGCTGTGCCATCGAGCCTGTCACATAGCGCTCAGATATCAGTGGGCCTCACACAATCCAAAAGTGTCCAGTGTCCAAAAGTGTGTGCAGAGATTCAAAATCTCCCTTATCCTCTAGTCACTTTTGTCACAGCAGTGCCATCGAGCCTGTCACATAGCGCTCAGATATCAGTGGGCCTCACACAATCCAAAAGTGTCCACTGTCCACAAGTGTGTGCAGAAATTCAAAATCTCCCTTATCCTCTAGTCACTTTTGTCACAGCAGTGCCATCGAGCCTGTCACATAGCGCTCAGATATCAGTGGGCCTCACACAATCCAAAAGTGTCCACTGTCCACAAGTGTGTGCAGAAATTCAAAATCTCCCTTATCCTCTAGTCACTTTTGTCACAGCTGTGCCATCGAGCCTGTCACATAGCGCTCAGATATCAGTGGGCCTCACACAATCCAAAAGTGTCCAGTGTCCAAAAGTGTGTGCAGAGATTCAAAATCTCCCTTATCCTCTAGTCACTTTTGTCACAGCTGTGCCATCGAGCCTGTCACATAGTGCTCAGATATCAGTGGGCCTCACACAATCCAAAAGTGTCCACTGTCCACAAGTGTGTGCAGAAATTCAAAATCTCCCTTATCCTCTAGTCACTTTTGTCACAGCTGTGCCATCGAGCCTGTCACATAGCGCTCAGATATCAGTGGGCCTCACACAATCCAAAAGTGTCCACTGTCCACAAGTGTGTGCAGAGATTCAAAATCTCCCTTATCCTCTAGTCACTTTTGTCACAGCTGTGCCATCGAGCCTGTCACATAGCGCTCAGATATCAGTGGGCCTCACACAATCCAAAAGTGTCCAGTGTCCAAAAGTGTGTGCAGAGATTCAAAATCTCCCTTATCCTCTAGTCACTTTTGTCACAGCTGTGCCATCGAGCCTGTCACATAGCGCTCAGATATCAGTGGGCCTCACACAATCCAAAAGTGTCCAGTGTCCAAAAGTGTGTGCAGAGATTCAAAATCTCCCTTATCCTCTAGTCACTTTTGTCACAGCTGTGCCATCGAGCCTGTCACATAGCGCTCAGATATTCATTGGGCCTCACACAATCCAAAAGTGTCCAGTGTCCAAAAGTGTGTGCAGAAATTCAAAATCTCCCCTGTCCTATAGACACCTTGTACCTTGTTTTACATTACTATATAGTTTGTTGGATTTTGTCTACATTTCTACCAAAAATGAGGAAGGCTGGTGGAAGAGGCCGTGGAATTGGGCGGGGGTTGGCAGCTGGTAATGATGGTGTTGGTGGTGGATCTGATGGTAGTGGCAAGAGCAAAATAGGACCGAATGCAGGAGGTGCTGACCCTGCGTCATCGTCTGGCTACATAAGGCCTCGAACGCTTAGTTTTCTAGGAGTTGGCAAACCGCTTTTAAAGCCAGAGCATCAGGAAAAAGTTTTGTCTTACATTGCTGACTCAGCCTCCAGCTCTATCGCCTCCTCTTCTTCAGTTGTAAAAAGTAAAAGCACTGAGTCGTCATTGGAGGCTCATGTTCATGAACCACACCTTTCCTTGTGTCCTTCACCCCAACCAAGATTGAAGGATGACGCAGGCCATACTACTGATTACTCCATGGAGCTGTTTTCACATACCATGCCTGGATTATCAAGTCAAATGGTGAATTACCCAGGCCAAGATGAATCTGACATGGAGTGCACTGATGCACAGCCGCTGATGGATGATTCTGCTGGTACATTCACTCAGAGCACTACATTGTCCTCGCAGTGTACAGAGCCAGATTCTGACCCTGATGAGACTCAGGTGCCCCTTCCCGCACACTATACCACCATACACGGTGACACAGAGGAAGGTGCACATGACATAGAAGAGGAGGTGATGGATGACCCAGTTGTTGACCCAGATTGGCATCCATTGGGGGAAGAGGGTGCTGCTTCCAATAGCTCAGATGAGGAGCATCCACAGCAGACATCGACATCGCAACAGCTGTTATCTGGCAGGCCCGGAGCACTCCAAAGACAGGTTCCAAACATCAAAAGAGTTGCTGGACAGCTTGTCCAGAGGGTCAAAAGATCACAGCGTGCTAGGCCGCAAAATGTCTGCCAAAGTAGGAAGAGTGCAGTGTGGCACTTTTTTGAACAAAATCCTCATGATCAGGCCAAGGTTATCTGTAAGAAGTGCGCAAAGACCTTTAGCCGAGGGAAAAATCTGAAAAATTTGAATACCAGTTGCATGCTTAGACATTTAACCAGCATGCACTTGCAAGCGTGGACACAACACCAAACCTCAAGTGCCACATGTGCAACTGATCACAACGAAGGTAGTCAGCAACGCTACATTGTTTCCCCCACTGTAAGCCCACCGGTTAGCACAGCAGCAAATGTTGAGGTGTCGTTGCAAGGCCACAGCAGTCAGGGAATCCCACTGTTATATCAACGAAAGACTGATTCTAGGCCATCAGAAAGAACACCAACTCCATCACCATCATCAATCCTCTCTCAGTCCGCCCTGTCCACCGCTACTTCCACCATATGCAGCTCTCAAGTCCAGCTCACCCTCCCAGACACTATGAGTAGGTCAAGAAAGTACTCAGTCTCTCATCCGCGTACACTGGGTTTGAACGCCCACATTGCCAAACTAATCTCATTTGAGATGATGCCCTTTCGGTTGGTGGAAAGCACAGCTTTCCGCAAACTCATGGCCTATGCAGTACCACGCTATGACCTACCCAGTCGCCACTTCTTCTCTCGCAAAGCCATCCCAGCCCTCCACCATCATGTGAAAGACCGCATTGTCCATGCACTCAAGCAGTCAGTGAGCGGAAAGGTGCACCTCACAACTGATGCATGGTCCAGTCGGCATGGCCAGGGCCGTTACGTGTCCATCACTGCGCAGTGGGTTAATGTGGTGGATGCAGGGTCCACAGGGGACAGCGGTGGTGGGACAGTGCTGCCTAGCCCACGGTATTGGAAACAGTTGGCTGTAGGCGTTCGACCCTCCTCCTCCTCCTCCTCCTCCAGAAGCGAAAGCTCGTCCACAGAGCGCAGTCGTACGAGCACTCCATCTGCAGCTGCCACTGTTGCACACGATGTGTCCCCCTATCGAGCAGCTAGTGGAAAGCGTCAGCAGGCTGTGTTGCAGATGATGTATTTGGGCGACAGACACACCGCCGAGGTGCTGGCCGAGTACTTGAAGCGACAAACTGAGTCATGGCTGGGCAGTGTACATCTTGAGGCAGGCAAGGTAGTTAGTGATAACGGCCGTAATTTTGTGGCAGCCATAGCCCTTTCAAAACTCAGCCACATACCTTGCTTGGCTCACACCTTGAACCTGGTGGTGCAGTGCTTCCTCAAAAATTATCCGGAGTTAACAGCCCTGCTCCAGAAGGTGCGAAGACTGTGCGCACATCCGCCGGTCGCCTGTACACTCCGTTCGTATGCAGAAGCTGCAGCGATTGCTCCACCTTCCCAACCACCGCCTCATTATCGACATTGCAACAAGGTGGAACTCCACCCTGCACATGGTGGAGCGGCTGTGCGAGCAGAGGCAGGCCATAATGCATTTGTGGGAGGATACACGGCCAGGCACTTTGAGAGCAGACATGGAGTTGACAGGTGTGCAATGGTCGAAGCTGAAAGACCTTTGTAAAGTCCTTCAGTGTTTTGAGGAATGCACACGGCTGGTAAGAGCAGACGACGCCATCCTAAGCATGAGCATCCCACTTATGCGTCTGCTCATGCAAACTTTGACGCACCTTAAGAAGCAGGCGTCTGCAGCCAATGTTGATGAGGAGGAAGAGGAGGAGGGAATCCTTGATGACATTCAGCCATTGTCTGCTCAGGGATCTCTCCTGGACGAGGTGGAGGAAGAAGAGGAGGAGGAGGAGGAGGATGATGGGGATGATTACTTAGGGGAGGAGGATGCATCTCGTGGGGCAAGTGAAAATGTTGGCGTGGCAAGGTCTGGTACAGGGTTTGTGCGTGACTGGAGGGATGTGGATTTGCCAGAAAGTGCTCCTCCACCCAGCACTCGCAGTGCATCATTGACACCGGGAACATTGGCCCACATGTCAGATTATGCCTTGCGGATCCTAAAAAGGGACCCCCGCACTGCCAAAATGATGAACGATGACGACTACTGGTTGGCCAGCATCCTGGATCCACGCTATAAAGGCAAATTACAAAACATCATGCCACAGGAGAACCTTGACCTAATATTGGCTAATAAACAAGCAACTCTGGTAAATCGGTTGCTTGAGGCATTCCCAGCACACAGCAGCGGTGATGGTTCTCACACGAGCCATACGGGCCGGGGGCAGCTTGGCAGAGGTGTTCATGGTGCACACAGCAGAAGTGGCGTTGGAGACAGGGGTTTCATGACAATGTTGTGGACTGATTTTTCAAATACCGCTCACACAACTGGTAATACTGCATCGATGGAAAGTGACAGGAGACAGCAGTTGTCAACTATGGTTACAAACTACTTTTCCTCCCATATCGATGTTCTCCCACATAGGTCATTCCCCTTTGACTATTGGGCCGCTAAACTGGACACCTGGCCAGAATTGGCCCAATATGCCTTACAGGAGCTCGCTTGCCCAGCTGCAAGTGTGCTATCGGAAAGAGTCTTCAGTGCAGCTGGATCAATCCTGACAGAAAAAAGGACCCGTCTGTCAACCCAAAATGTGGATGATCTAACCTTCATTAAAATGAACCACACATGGGTTTCCAAGGATTTTGTCCCACCTTCCCCTGATGACACATAGGGTGACAGAAAAATGGCTTGCTTTGGTCCACCTCTTCCTGGTACTTCACCTATTTCGCCTTTTGCATCAGCTGAATGTCCAACATCAACATATGCCACTTTCTAAAACTCCCTAACTGTGCTGCCTCCCCCCCCATGGCCGGGGTCACCACCTAGCGCACGACACCGTGCGAGTGCCGTTGCCCTGGACAGGTGGGTAGGCCGACTCTTGGGCGCGGGCACTGGCACAGGGTCCCTCATAGTGCAATCAAGTGTCTCTGACGGTGGTGGTGCACACCCGCCGTCAGACACACCGCTGTACTATGAGGGGCCCAGTGCCAGTACCGACGCCCACGAGTGGGCCCCCCTTGCTTGGGCAGGGCCCCAGCATTTGCAATCTTTACCTCTCCCTGCTCCTCCGCTGTGTAATCTGGGCCGTCAAATCCATACTGTGCCTGACACTGTCTGAGCCTGCCTACTGAGACATATATTTTGAATGTGTACGCTATCCATACATGTTATCTGGGGATACGGTACCCTTTCTAACCTTTGTGCAATCACGTGCAATCCATACTGGGCCTAACACCGTCTGAGCCTGCCTCCTGAGACATATATTTTGAATGTGTATGCTATCCATACATGTTATCCAGGGATACGGTACCCTTTCTAACCTTTGTGCAATCACGTGCAATCCATACTGGGCCTAACACCGTCTGAGCCTGCCTCATGCTGTATAGACATATATTTTGAATGTGTACGCTATCCATACATGTTATCCAGGGATACGGTACCCTTTCTAACCTTTGTGCAATCACGTGCAATCCATACTGGGCCTAACACCGTCTGAGCCTGCCTCCTGAGACATATATTTTGAATGTGTACGCTATCCATACATGTTATCCAGGGATACGGTACCCTTTCTAACCTTTGTGCAATCACGTGCAATCCATACTGGGCCTAACACCGTCTGAGACTGCCTCATGCTGTATAGACATATATATTGAATGTGTACGCTATCCATACATGTTATCCAGGGATACGGTACCCTTTCTAACCTTTGTGCAATCACGTGCAATCCATACTGGGCCTAACACCGTCTGAGCCTGCCTCATGCTGTATAGACATATATTTTGAATGTGTACGCTATCCATACATGTTATCCGGGGATACGGTACCCTTTCTAACCTTTGTGCAATCACGTGCAATCCATACTGGGCCTAACACCGTCTGAGCCTGCCTCCTGAGACATATATTTTGAATGTGTACGCTATCCATACATGTTATCCAGGGATACGGTACCCTTTCTAACCTTTGTGCAATCATGTGCAATCCATACTGGGCCTAACACCGTCTGAGCCTGCCTCCTGAGACATATATTTTGAATGTGTACGCTATCCATACATGTTATCCAGGGATACGGTACCCTTTCTAACCTTTGTGCAATCACGTGCAATCCATACTGGGCCTAACACCGTCTGAGCCTGCCTCATGCTGTATAGACATATATTTTGAATGTGTACGCTATCCATACATGTTATCCGGGGATACGGTACCCTTTCTAACCTTTGTGCAATCACGTGCAATCCATACTGGGCCTAACACCGTCTGAGCCTGCCTCCTGAGACATATATTTTGAATGTGTACGCTATCCATACATGTTATCTGGGGATACGGTACCCTTTCTCACCTTTGTGCAATCACGTGTAATCCATACTGGGCGTGAGAACGGCTGGCGAGCTGTTAAGCAAGCTACAGCACCTGTCCAGACAAGTACAGGGATTCCCTAGCGAGGAGACTTATTTGATTGTTTTCAATGTTGGGACAGCAATTTTTGGGGAGCACTATACTGTGGAGAATGATAGATGGGGCCCACCATACACTGGAACATTCCAAAGGTGGACATCAGACACTGGAGCAGCATTTACAGGGCCCATTATATACTAGAGCATTAGAAATGGGGCCCATTATGTTTGGAGCATTATTTGGGCCCATAAGACAGTGGAGCTTCATCCATGGGGACCAACATATACTGTAGCATTATGTGGAGCTCATCATATACTGTTTCAAACATTATATGGGACCAATGATTCTGTATGGAGAAATAGATGGGCCTCATCATGAGATGTAAAAAGTGAGGTATTTTTCATTGTACTATACCGATATTTCTCTGCCGTATCGGAGCATGATGAGTTGTGGTATGTGTTAAAGGGGGGCTCTTTCGCCCAGGGCACATGAAAACCTGCAGCCAGCCCTCCCCCCCCCCACAACTTTAGCCAAATAACCCCCATTTTTCAGTGCGTAACTTGTATTATGAAGTTAATTAAGGTTGACAAGCTTAAGTAAGAAGAATTGATGCTTTTGGCATTCAAATGGGCACTGTAGGTGTGTTTCCTGTCCTCCTCTCACTGCCGACTTTTATTCCCCATTGACTTACATTGGGTTTCGTGTTTCGGGACGACCCCGACTTTTCCCTATAATCGGATGATCTTGCTCGACCCGACTTTTGGAAAAGTCGGGTTTCACGAAACGAAACGCGACCCTAAAAAACCAAAAGTCGCTCAACTCTAATCTTCACATCTACCTTATAAAATGCAATAAAAAAATTATTGAAATATTATTTGTAGTCTGAGTTGGTATCAATGAAATCACCAGCTCGATGTGCAAAAAATCTATCCCTAACAAAGTTTTATTGCTGGAAACATTAAAGCTTTATGAGTCTTGCACAAAGTTTGACAAAAAAACAAAATTTTATTTTTTTACCAGCTTCTGAACTTTTTTTTTATCACTTATACAAAATGAAATGTTTAAAAGATTGACAGTGCTGTAATTATACTTGCTTTAAAAATCGTGTTACCTTGTCATTTTACTATGCAATCTACACTGTAAAAACAAAACCCAAAAAAACAATGGTTTGATTGCACTTTTTACCATTTAGTCACATTTCCCTTTTTTCCATTGTTCCCGCACATTATATTTTAAAATGGACGGTGTCATTCAAAACTACAAGACGTCCTACAAAAAACAAAACTACATATAGCTATGCTGGCTCTAGAAAGAGGAATAGAGAAAACATGCAAGTAAAAAAATTAAAAATAGGCAAGATGTTAATTTTAATTGAGCAAGAACCATGTAAGTGTAACTGAGAGCACCCATCAATAAGCCATCAAAAGTAAAATATTTTGTTGTTCTTGGTTATGACATTTACGCATATAATAGAAGATAAAACATTAGTGTGTGAGATTTCGTTTTGTACATGTTACTTATACCTACTGTATAATAGTTGATACACCAAAATATTACAGTGAAATGTCAGGTTATTGTGTTGTGCAATCCTCACTACTGACTGTGTGTGTGAACAATTCCTCCATCTCTAGTTTTTGGACTTTTCATATAAGCAGCTGGGACATTTCGGATGTTATCAGTAGATGCTTGCTTTTCCACTTGAAATAGTGTACGTTTCCCAGCTGTGGAGAATGGCTTTCTGTCACATTAGTCAACACACTATTGGTGCAGCTGTGCTGTTGAAGTTTTATGAAACTTTGGCAAGACATGGATGACGGCGCGATTGTGAACAAATTCATGGAGGCTGACGAATAAAAATGCAAAAATTAGATTACATTTCAGGCATATTCATGAAAATTGCAAATCTAATTTCATTAACTACTTATCATCCATACAGATGAGTTTTCTATCATGACTTGGAGGTATCGCTTCCTAACTACATTAGTTAAATCTTGCAGAAATCATTTCAATTATTAATATGTACACAGCTCCATTCTTTTTTACCTTTCCTCTTGGCTAATAACATCCCAAGGTGCCATAATACCATGTATGACATACTAAAAAATGGGAAAACATTCTTTGATCTGAGGTTCTTAAAAATGTGTCTGTTAAATACAATGACAAATGTACAGCTAGTGATGACTGAAGAAATTTGAGTGGAATAGAATTCTACTCAAATTTTACAAAAAGCCATAATCACTAAAATGTCAATTTTTTTTAATCATTTGCTTCGACGCAGAATCTCCAAAATGGCAGTTACTGGCCACCATTTTTCTGAGCCATAGTAGGCCACCAAAAGGTGACATAATAAAAAAAATCATTATACTCAGCTTACTGCTCCCCTCTTTGTCCCCTCCGTTACTCACCACCACCCTTCTCAACATGTTCTGATCTCCTCTGCTTGCAATAGAGTCTTCTGGTCTCCTGCACTGTGCCAGACTTCCAGGTGTCATGGTACCCAAGGAAGGTTCTGCACATGCATGCGGAAGGACACAGTGCCTGTTGTGATGTCATGATGATGATGACATCAACCTCACCAGTACACAACCATCCCGGACGCCCATGACACCTGGAAGTCCATGCATAGTGTGACGGTAAGGCAGATTCCAATGTAAGTGGCAGGGGATCAGAAAATGCAGCGAGGACCTGAGTATCGTAGGGGCCAGAGAGGTGAGTGGAGGGTGAGTATAACAATGTTCATATTTTTACATGTTACATTTATTATGCTATAGGATCTGTAGAGACCCCAGAGCATAATAAGGGACATTAACCCCTTCACGACACCTTGGACGTATAGGTGCGTAGAATGTCATCTTCCCCTGTTTGTTGCGGGCTCCGTCGATGAGCCTGCAAATTTTCCGACACATGTCAGCTGATTTCATAACAGCCGCGGATGTTAACATGTTAAATGCCGCTGTCAATCTCTGACTGCAACACTAAACGTGATTACGCCGGAAGCTTGTCACAAACCCCGCCCATTGGTGCCTGTATCACATGACTGCAGGTCGTTGATGGGTTGGCATGACAACCTTGGGTATGCAAGAGACCCCTGTTGCTGTCATTGCCTGACAGCTATGAGTGCTGCCCAGTGGCTGGCATTCATAGCAGGTGGTCATTCTAGCAACACACAGCAGGGCTGCAGGTGGTGAAGGGGTTATATTTGCAGAGAATAACTTCTTCACAATCAAATTTCCAGGGTTAAAACTGACAAATTTGAATTTTGCCTGATCCGCTAATCTCTAATTGCAGCATGCAAACAAATATCTGAATTACAGCTTATAAATAATGGAAAGGTTTTATATCAGCATGATTTTAAAAGATGAAAAAAATGAGAATGTCTGTTGGTTTAAAAAAAATTGCAATGTCAGCAATGTTGTGCTGGTTTTGTTTTAACACTTTTCACTGTAAGGCGGAAATAACAATTTTGCATTTTTTTTTCATATTTTGGGGGGTAGACAAAGTTATAAAAAAAAGGTAAATCCTAGTATTTTTAATATTTTTTTTCAACATTCCAGTTATGTAAAGTCTTAAAGTATCTGACTTACCAAACTGTTTTTTACGTTGTAGATTTTTTAAATTTAATTTAATGACTAATGACATAGAGAAAGATCGTTTCAGCCCTGCCTTTGGCAGACTTGGGGACAACTGATTGCATTGCAAGGTACATGGAATGACAGAAGTTTTTCATAAAACTGGGTTGCTCAGATCTTTTCCTATTGGGAGAAATAGGGGCCATGCAAAGTCCTTGAGATGTATTGACATAGCATGGATTGAGAGTTTGAACCTTCCCTGATTGATAATAAAATACTAATATATAGCAATACGTGATATTATTATTGTAATATATGTAAAATAAACAAATCTTTTGGTTTCTACATGTAACCTGCTGAATTTATAGGAAAAGTTACAATATGTGATGGAATCATTTTCATAGATTTCTGGGACTTTCTGTCCTTCTGTACGAGCTGTACAAGTGTCACTGTGGGAATGTTACATCTGGTAAGTAAGATAATGTTTCACAGGTCTCTATTAGAGTCAAGTAAATATAACTTTGTCTTTATGCCACTAATAATTAAACAGAATGGTAACCGACCCCTCACTAGTTCTGATCCTCCAGTTGTTGATTTCTAGCTAAATTGTGCTTAAATTCAACACTTGAGACAATAAAGTGATAACCTGAATTAGCCCTTTCAGACTGAAAACTGAGTATTAAGCCCCGTCACACATAGCGATCTCGCTAGCGAGATCGCTGCTGAGTCACAAGTTTTGTGACGCAACAGTGATCTCACCAGCGAGATCGCTGTGTGTGACAGCTATCAGCGACCAGCCCCCCTGCTGGGTATCGCTGATCGCTGTAGAAACCTCTGGACATTTTTGGGGTCGCTTGTCTCCCGCTGGCCAGCACGCATCGCTGCGTGTGACATGTGGGAGACCAGCGAGCAGGAGCTGGTAACTAGGGTAAACGCAGGGTCTCTAAGGGGTGCGCAGCGCCTAGAAACCCGATGTGTACCTTAGTTACCAGCGCGCTGATGCAGGGAGCTGGTAACCAAGGTACACATCGGGTTTCTAAGTGACGCACGCCCCTTAGAAACCTGATGTGTACCTTAGTTACCAGCTCCCTGCATCAGCATGCTGGTAACTAAAGTACACAGCGACGCCGCGCGCTCGGCGTCGCTGGTGCTGATCGCTGGTGAAGCTGCCTGTTTGACAGCTCCCCAGCGATCATGTAGCGACTCACCAGCGATCCTGACACATTGATATCGTTGTCGGGATCGCTGGTGAGTCACTATGTGTGACAGGGCCCTAACACATACAGGTATATGACCATTTTATGTCCAATCAGGCAAAAAATGGTGATCATAAATGACAATTTGATCTGATTGAAATCTGTTTCATCTGACGGAAAATTCATCTGACGGAAAATTCATCTGAGGCCTCTTTCACACGTCAGTGTCTCCAGTACGTGTGGTGACAGTTTTCACACTTAGGCTGAAGCCACACTAGTGAATAAATCGGTCGAATGCAATGCAATAAAAAATCGCATTGCATTCGTCCCAATGTTATTCTATGGTTTAGCTCCCATCATCCGATTTTTTGTCGGATCTTTTCCTCAGACCGAGACAATCGCAGCATGCTGCGATTGTCACCGATTTTCGGATCGGATTCGCCAATGCAAGTCTATGGGTGCGATAAAAAATCAGATTACAAACGGACCACCAGTGTGACTTGCGATAAAATCGCAAGACTTCTCCAGGTCAACAGGAAATAGCATCAGGCATTGGTTGGTAGCTTTGGGATGCAAATTTCACTTGCAGCATAGAAAAAAACCAGGAAGAACGCTTCCACGGAGTCCTCCATGATGTCCACACCAGTGAATGTCGAAATGCTGATAGTTCTGGTCCAGGAGAGGCCAGAACTATGGGACCAGAGAGATCCCCACTATGCTGACCGGGCACGCAAGGAGGCAGCATGGAGAAGAATCTGTTCCCAGATGTTCAGTGGTCATGCAGCAAGACCTCGGGAGGAGCAGGAGCAAATTAGTAAGTTAAATATTCCCCCAAAAAATTGATTTGACTGTAAAAATGTGGACACATAATAAAAAAGGCAAATGTAATATGCTCAATGTAAGTTACAATATGTGGCCTCCTTGCTCAAATATCTTTACCAAATTACTACGCCATTAATGTCTGCATATTTTCAACATCTAAATTACACCTCCCTGACTGGTGGCCCCATTACTATTTTCGGACAAAAATTGCAATCCTTAGCTAATTGTTCTTCCACCAAATGCAGTGCTCTCCTTGTTTTTTGGTCCGTATTTTAGCCAGTATATATCTTCTTTTTTTAAATCAAAATATAATAGATGTTCGCATCCATACATCATTACCCCAGGTTTTTCTACATTTTGTTTTAAAGTAGGTTGGTTAGAAGGTCCTTGGTAGTAGGCCTCAACCTGTTACTCATTTTTGGAGTATGGTGTAGAGCCATCAGAAATCGAATTCATATAAGTTTAAAAATGGGTGCCTAAGCATATGTAAACCGTTGATAACATAGCTAAATGCGTGTTCTTAAATCCCGTGTTTTGTTTTACATTGTAGTGACTTATGTGATGAGGCATTGGCGCAGCTGTAGGGACACATATAGGAGGGAGAGACAGCTGAGGGCCCGTAGTGGAGCGGCCGGAACCACCAAGAGGAAATACCTCTACTTTGACTGCCTACATTTCCTTGCTCCTGTGATGGATCTGAGGCTGTAAGTGCAGGGTTTACTTTTGTACTTTGTATTTTCTCAATGCAAAATATTAATGTTTTTTTTTTTTTTTACATTGTAGCACCGAGTCAAACCTCACAGAGAGGGAGACGGGTTCCGACTCTGAGGTGGTGATAGATCCAGTGTCTGATGTTGCTGCAGGGTCAGGCCCTTCTGCAGAACTTCCCAGAGCCACACCCCCACCACCAAGATCACCACCACCAGAATCTGGTAGCCAGGCAGCACAACATGACGACCAGGGCAACAGTAGCAGCCCCACCATGCCACTGGATACCTCTCCACAGCCTTCTGCCCTACCACGACGAGGCCGGCGCAGGAGAGAAGGAGTAGCTTCGGGAACAAGGAGGCAGGTTGACCGAGGTGTCTTGGACTACTTGTCCACAGCTGCTCATGATGATGGGGAGGAGGCTTATGGGCGCAGTCTGGCACAGTACTTGAGGGCAATTCCCCATGGGTACAGGCTGCGTACCAGAGGGGCTCTACAAATCGTTTTAGATGCCAGCACACCACCCAATAATCCCTGCACTGTGTTTCAGTTTTTGGAAAGGTGGCAGCTGTCGGAGGAAAATCAAATGGATAGGCTGGTTGGACGTGATGTGACAAGTCAACCATCCTTGGAACCTCTTCCTCCTCCTCCTCCTGCACGGGTGCCCACACCTCCACCACGGGTGCCAACACCTCCGCCTCAGCCTGCACACATACAGAATGTGGCTCCACAGGTCCAATATATGGGCCAGGGTGCACATGCACAATATGGCCACTATAACTTACCCAATGTTGGAGGGTGGCCCCTACATGGGTATGTTAGACATGGCCATATTGGGGGATATGGGCAATTTGGCCAGCCCTACCAGGACTACCTCCAGCAATTTCCAAATTACCCATACCCAAACCCCCAAATTGATCCTGCCAGGATGCAACAGATGCCAGAGCCAACTGGCAGCGCACAAGGGGACAGAGATGTGGCCCAGCAACCAAGGCCAAATGTCCAAACAGGACCCCCACCTTCACCACCCCAACCTACCATGACTTGTAGGTTTTCCTTTGGGACTTTTTTTTGTTTGGGTTTTATACAGTATGTATATTTTTTGTGTCTGAATGTTACCTAATAATGTGCTGCTAACATTATGCCATATGATACTAATATGGTTATTTTCTTTCGGCATTCAAAAAAAAGAAAAACAAGTAATAAACTAATCAAAATTCACAATGTGTGCCTGTTCATGTTCTCTAATGTGTTAGATACATCTAACACACTAAAGTAATCACAAAAACACACAAAAGGGCAAGCAAAAAATCTTTATGAGAACGCAACACAACTAAACCACTACATAGATAAGGCATCATCTTGCCAGGGAGTAGCACCTTGAGGTGTAAGAAAATAAGTAGTGAACACATCACGTACTTTGAGTCCCGAGATGGGATGACGGGGTGGGAATACATGTGTCCTAGGCCTAGACACATTTGCAGACTCAACTTCAGCATCATCATGTGAGGGGCAATCATGAATTCGTGTGAAGTTATGTAGGACCACACAGGCTTTAATATCTTCATTGACATTAGCTTCACTCAGCTGAATGGCGGACTGTAGGACCCTCCATTTGGCCGAAAGAATACCAAAGGCGCACTCCACCAGTAGCCGAGCACGTGATAGGCGCAAGTTAAATATTCGACGCCGGTGGTCAAGGGTTCGTCATGTGTATGGCCTCATGACATGTCTGGTCAATTGAAACGCCTCATCTGCTACAAGAGCATAATGCACCGGTTCCAGGTTTGAGTTTGGAAGCTGACGTGGTGGTGATGGTAGGTCCAGCTGATTATTACGCAGCCGTCGACCCATAATGGAAGAATTGAAGACTCTGGAGTCCCCAGTTCTTCCATAGGCCCCAATATCTACAATTATAAACCTGTAGTGAGTGTCGACCCGGGCCAACAACACTACAGAAAAATATTGTTTATAATTATAGAATTGGGACCCTGAGTTCGGCGGCTTACGCACACGGATGTGCTTCCAATCCAGGGCTCCAAAACATTGTGGAAACTGGCACGTGGCCTCAAAACCATGGGAGATACGCAACGAGTCTGCCATTTTGGGCGCCGGCATTACCACATGATGGAGTCTGGACCAGATTTCGGAGCAAGTAGACCGGACAATGCCAGATATTGTTGATTTCCTGATTAAAAATACTAAATGCAGACCAGCATATGAAAGGCTAGTTGAAAGGAAGCTGAAAAAAAAAAAACATGAGTACACAGCCCAACAAACAACAGATAAAGCTTAAATCACATTTAGAGTCTATCAATTCTAAAGTATGCATGATCAACATTAAATTACATGCCATGGCTTGGTTCAGTAATACACAAGCATATGTTTCTTGGGAAATGTGCTTGTAAATATATATTACATGGCTAAAATCTATAATATTCAAGGTCTGGAAATGAAATATGCTGCTTCACACATCATCAACATATTGCTTTAAGACATACCGTAAGGTGAGGAGAAGCCGCTCCTCTGCAGAAATAGCTTTGCGCATCCTCGCATCCTGAAACGTGATACCAGGGCGTACAATCTCCACCATAATATCAAATGTAGCAAGGCTCATCCGACAATATTGAAAGAACTTCTCCGATGGCTATGCAGAGATGTATAGAGATGGTGGAAATGGCCTTTGGATATCCTACGCACCAAAAGCGGATGGACCCACATTCGTCTACGCCTCTTCGGATCCAAAATCACAGGGTATTGCTCACCAAAACATCGGGATATAACCCAATAGAAAAGAACGCGTTCAGTGGTGTTAAAAGTCAGCCTGTCTGTCATGTTTGGCACAAAGCAGAGATAACAAAATCCAAGCACTGACTCTATGGCAAAGGTAGCAGGCTCACACCTGTTGGAGAGCCCATAAATATAGGGCGGGATGATTATTTAAATTAGTTTCAGGCCTAAAAACCGTTATTTGTCCATTTTGCAAGGCTCCTATAAAAAATCGCCAGACAGATGTCAAACGGATGCTTAGATACGAATAAAATCGGATCATCGCTGGAAATTCAGATCACAGATGGATCCATGGTCAAGAAACCTTTGTGCGATTTCAGTCAGTAAAAATTGGACCGATTTTTTAATCGTTGTGTATGACTCCAGCCTGACCGGAGAAACTGATACACATAGACCCACTCAAATGAATGGGTCTGTGCACATGTCAGTGTGTATCCAGGGACCGTGTGTCCTAGTGACCCACATGTCGACATGTCCATTTTTTACCATCAACACAAGCCGCAAAACGTCCCACACACGTGCACACGGAGAACAGACATTGATGTCATCCATGTGACACACATCGGCATCGGGGAAGAAGGGCTACAGTAAGCGCTGCTGCCTGGTGGCAGGTGCTGAAGACGGCTCTCATCATTCTCCACTGCTCTGCTGGCAATCAGCGCGAGCAGAGGAGAATGATTAGAGTTATATTAAAGTCAGAATGATGACAGCAGGTGGGGGCTTTTGGGACTTTTACTCCCATTATCCGACACCTGCTGCCACTAATAACAGTGACAGCAGGAGCAGATGATCGGGGTATTCCTCACCCGCCGCCTGCCATATAGCAAAATAAATTAATGAAAAACCTGGCGTTGGTTCCCCCTATTGTCTTTAGCCAACCAGAGCAAAACTCAAAGCTGGGGGCTGCAACCCTCAGCTGTCAGCTTCAGCAAAGTTGGTTATCATGAATAGAGGGGGCCCCACACTGTTTTTTTAAATAAGTTAAATAAATAATTTTTAAAAAGGCATGGGGTCCCACCCATTTTTGACAACCAGTCTTGCTAAAGCTCACAGCTGGGGTCTGGTATACTCAGGCTGGTAAGGGGCCATTAATATAGGCTCTCCAGCCTAAAAACAGCAGCCTGCAGCTGCCCAGAAAAAGCGCATCCATTAGATGCACCAATTCTGGCGCTTTGCCGGCTCTTCCCACTTGCCGTGTAGAGGTGGCAAGTGAAGATCATATTTGTGGGGTTAATGTCACCTTTGTATTGTCAGGTGACATCAAGCCCATGGCTTGGTAGTGGAGAGGCATCTATAAGACATCTATCCATTACTAATCCTATAGTTATACCTGTATGGTAAATAAAGACACAGCAAGAATAAAGTCCTTTAATTGAAAAAATGACACAGACTCCTTTAATAATCTCAATTAAACCATACTTACGACCTCGCCTAATTCCACCAAAGTCTTTGATCTCCTGTAATAAAGGTAAATTATAAAAAATCAATATACCATACCTGTGCCTCTTTCTGTCCCATGCCGTAATCCATGTCTGGGTGCTAAATAGTTTTCAGCCTTGACGGTGACAAGATGCGACCGTCCAGGCTGAAAACCACTGGTGAATGAGCAACTGAGAGTGCAGCATCATTGACCAGCGGTGACATCATCACTGGCACCTTCCCATGGTCCTGAGGTCACTGCAGTTCAGCACGGCCTCGATGATGTCACTGCTTCATGACCGGAGGTATTTTCGGTTTTGCGTTTACATTTTTTGTTCCCCTTCTTCTCAGAGTCATAGCTTTTTTATTTTTCCATCGATATGGCCATGTGAGGGCTTGTTTTTTTGTGGGACGAGTTGTACTTTTGAATGACATCATTGGTTATACCATGTTGTGTGCTAGAAAACGGGGAAAAAATCCAAGTGCGGTGAAATTGCAAAAAAGTTCAATCCCACACTTGTTTTTTGTTTGGCTTTTTTACTATGTTCACTAAATGCTAAAACTGACCTGCCATTATGATTCTCCAGGTCATTACGAGTTCATAGACTCCATATAGAAGTAGAAAAGCTACTGACCAAAAACAAGCAGGGATCACCAAAACAGTGTAATAAATTTTATTAGACAACCATAGACGACACCAATATAAAAACAATTAAAAGTCATAACACATGACAAATTATACACAAGGCTCCTAATAAAGCCAAAAAGACATCCCCCATACACCTAAGAAAATGGCTAGGCAGTTAAATAAAAATAGTACAAATAACCTAAAGAGAGCAGTGTGTAATTTGATGCAAAAATTGTAGTAATTGAGTCAAAGAGACAACAATGTCCACATCCTCTATCACTAACAATAATGACAGTAGTTCAAACATACACAATTCAATGTAATATAAATGCTGCTGATGATATGCATATAAGGTGTCCTTATATGAAAAGATAGAATGTGGACTTGAGCCTTGTCCAAAAATACTGCAGCGAAAATACAAATGAAGATAAGTGGACAAGCTGAAATAAAGCCAAAGTGAATGAGAACCATGCATTACATCATCTAACGATAGAGGCACAAAATGCTCTGCAAGAGATACATAAAAAATACTGCCCGCAATATCCTGATAACATTCTTACATATGGGGGAGCTTGTGGAGTGCCCTGCCTGACGTGTGTCGCCACCGCAGGGTGGCTTCGTCAGGGGCTAGAGGGTATGTGCACTGGAAGTCATATATATACATATCCTAATAAACGTAATAAATAGCAGCTGAGAGGCTTTACCTAATCAGACGCATTGTATGGAAGCGCGAGGACGCATCATCAGACAGGGGCCGGATGCATGACCCGTGACTCCCCACTCCTTCCGGGTAGAGGCAGGAGAGATGGAATGACTCATATTGCACATGTGCAGAAAGCATGGTGGTCATAGTAACCAGAGGACGCTGATGTTTAACCAGAATCCAATATAGTGAAACATTCAACATATGTTACCACTCACCATTATGCAAATGTGGAAAAGATAATCGCCCCAGTGGTCCTTGAATCTGATTGAATATATAAAGTGAGGGCTAAATAACGCGCCCTTGCAATGGGATCAGATATATGAACAGCCAGGCATGGTTATTTCTGAATAAATGCACCTGTGATCATTACAGGTGCCCATCATGAACAGACCATGCTGTGCTTACGGCAAGTGAGACTTAATCATTGTAGTGACCAAGAAAGACGCTGGTCATTATAGTAGATACCCATACTGGATCATTTAGTCATGAGAATTGAAACAAGTCCCCGTTACTAAGATGCGGGGAAATATAACAGCAAACGCACACGCCGACACTCCACACAATCAAACGCACACAGAATATAATCAAGCGGTAGTGTACACAATAGTGAACATATTGTCTCCCGAAAGAATAAACCAACGGAAGGTCAGACAATGTGAACAACGCCTCTAATGATAAAATACCAAATGAGCATGGGATAGCCTGTAAAACAAAAAACCTTAATCAAAAAAAGAACAAATGCTAGTATGGTAGAGCTTCTGAAAATAGGGGGATTCCCCAGACATATCGGTAACAGAGATAACAAAAAAACAAACAATGGTAGTGTTTTTATAAAACACCAAAATAGAAAAAATTATCCATTCAAAATATTGAAACCAGACACGCAAGATAAGACGAATATCACATGTTCAGGCACAAGGAAAAGACCAATTGTTGAAAATTGCAAAAAATGAATCCCAAATTGATGCACTAGAAAGCAGCAAATAACTACCATGCCTACAAAAAATACCGCTGATCATATTAAAATTCAATTGATCGCAGACACGAATATATCACTAAGAGAATGGCAAAAATAGATGTCGATGTCCCAGAAAAGTTTTTTTCAGAATAATTAACAATGTCACATCCAAATGAAAGCAGTGTAGATAGGGACAAGTAAACGAGTTATAATTTGACGAAACATCGCAGCTCATACAGAGATCACTAGTCGTTCATAGTGTGAATCACCCCATAATATCTGGAAAAGGCTACACATAAGGATCAAGGTCATTTTATTATCAGGTTATGCATCACAAATAGAGCAAAGACGAAGTCCAATAATAAGATGGTAGTTAGAGAATTGCTAAGTAGAATAAAAAATAAATACAAGTCCACAGATTCTCAATCATTACCAAAAATTTCCCATTTGTAGTGGGTGTATACCAGGTGCAACACCAAGTGGTACTGAAAATGTTGCAAAAAATAGTAGCCAGTGATGGTATAAAAAATAAACCACAAGGTACCTTAAAAACATTGACCCAAAAAAATGGCCAATCGATGATGTGTGGAAAAACAGCTCTTATTTTAAAAAATGTGGTACCATAACAAGAGAAGAATAGACAACTTTCATTGTATGTCACAGATACATGCAGTGAATTACTCCTAGTGTTCCCTGAAACAGAGTCCCAAATGGCATGTGCACATACCCCAATGGTATATAGCCCTAAAAGAGTATACCGAAGACAGTCTGACCTGGAAGCTATAAAGATCCAGGAAAGAAAAATCCAGATATACTATAAAGCCAATTCCAAGCCGACCTAGGTCCGCTAAGTCTAGTTCATAGACTCCAAACATGTATAGGTTCTTTTTTATCTAAGTGGTGAAAAAAAATTTCAATTTGTTAAAAAAAAATTGCACCATTTTCTGATACCCGTAGCATCTCCATTTTTTGTGATCTCGGGTTAGGTGAGGGCTTATTTTTTGCGTGCCGAGCTGATGTTTTTAATGATACCATTTTGGTGCAGATATGATCTTTTGATCGCCCATTATTGCATTTTAAATACATAATTGCATTTTACAAAAAAGACATAATTCTGGCGGTCTGAATTTTTTTCTCGCTACGCAATTTAGCGATCAGGTTAATCCTTTTTTTTATTGATAGATCGGGCAATTCTGAATGCGGCAATACCAAATATGTGTATGTGTGATTTTTTTATTGTTTTATTTTGAATGGGGCGAAAGGGGGTGATTTGAATTTCTTTTTTTCTATATTTTTAAAGATATTTTTTTTTACTTTTGGCATGCTTCAATAGCCTCTATGGGAGACTAGAAGCTGCCATAACTCGATCGGCTCTGCTACATAGAGGCAATAATCAGCTTGCCTGTATGTAGAATTACTCACTTGCTATAAGTGCCGACCACTGGTTGGCGCTGACAGCAAGCCGGCAGTGACAACCATAGAGGTTTCCGGGAGATCTCTGATTGTCAATCCTATGAACCGGTGACCCATGATCATGTGTTGGAGGTCACCGGTGGGCGGAATTCCGGTCCAATGGCAGGAAGCGCGACTTAAATAGTAAGTCTTGGGGGACCCCATTTCTCTTTCCTCTGGTATGCTAGAAATCTGACCTTTTTTTAGTGAATAACGGTGATCGCAACACTGGGGATGGTAATAACCAACGGGAATCATGTTCTCCAGGGACTCAGCTAACCCGGGTAGCTGTGACCCTGGAGATTTTCTAACGCTGGGGGACACTATATCCTTATTTCTCAGTGCCATTAAAAAGCAGCGTTTAGGAATAAGCACCCTTAACTGCCGCCATTACAAGGCGTATCGGCGGTCGTAATATGTCACCTAGGCAGGGGCAGACACTGACAGCTTGGGACCCCTGTGCAAGAAATGTGTCTGGGCCCCCCGTCCTTTTATGGCAACGAAGCTTACATATTTTTCCCCATTAGTATGGATGAAATACGCTGCAAGAACAATACCTAACAAAAGCATGGCAAAAATGTAGAAAAAAATAAATGCATTTTACACAACTTTCTTTCTGCCAACACATTAGGATATGCAGCAGAATTTTCTCTTGCAAATCCTGAACACATGCACATAGCCTTCTCCTGTGTCCCCATTGTTCATTATAAGTCCTTGATAGCATCAAAATGAATTTGGGGATGGGAGAAGACGCTGTCAGGTACTGAGCATCCTCTGCCACCTCCCAATTCATTACAAGTTCCTGACAGCATCTTCTCCCACCTTTCAGTTCAATATAAAGTGTCCCAAGCTACTTATCACCTCCTCTCCCACTCACCAATAAATTTTAAGTACACGATAGCATCACAATTAATTCTGAAATGGAGGATGACACTATCAGGAGCTTAGCATCCTCCCACACCATCCAATTCATTTTATATAAATATCGAACGTCTTCCTTCCCCTCCCTTGTTCGTAAGTGTATTATAAGTCCACCTTCCTCCCATCCCAATCCCCCACATCTCTCATTGTCCTCCCCCCGCATCCCATCATTGTCCTCTCCCCCACCTCCATCATTACCCTCTCCATCACCTCCATCATTGCCTTCTCCACCACCTCCATCAGTGCCATCTCCACCACCCCAATCATTGCCCTTTCCTACACCTCCATCATTCCCCTCAGCACCACCTCCATCATTGTTCTTCCCCTCCACCCCCATTATTGTCCACTCCACCACCTCCATGATTGCCTTCTCCCCCACCACCCCCATTATTGCCCTTTCCACCACCTCCATCATTGCTTTCTCCCCCATCAACCCCATCATTGCCTTTTCCACCACCTCCATCATTGATTTCTCCACTCCACCCCCATCATTGCCCTCTCCAACACCATCGTCCTCTGTGGCACAGCCACGTGCTGATTGTTGACATCATCCATCCGTGCTGCTGTGTCAGCCAGGAAGTGCGGCCAGGAAGCAGGATGGATCCCTGCTCCGCTCCGCTACCATTTTCTCCTGTACGCAGCAGAGCTGCAGGGATTGCTCCCTGCCCACTGCACATGAGGGAAATCTGTCCAGGGGCCCCTCAGGGCTGGATAAACAGGCCAGATTGCCCTCAGTGTTAGCTGCCCTGCAGGGGACCCCTCCACTCTTGGGCCCCGGTGCAACTGCACTAGATGCACATGCGGTATGTCCGCCCCTGCACCTTGGCACGTTGACTCAATAAGGTTGGTCTGGAAACAATAAAATGCAATAGGATCTTAACTTGGAAAAAAAGATATCAAATTATTGGGAGAATTTCTCACCTGGGAGGGTTGTGTGACTATAACCACATAGTATAATGATGAAATTGAACAAGCCATAACCCTAACAGGCTAACTAAGGTCTGAAACCTTGATCAAAGTTATCTGAGCACACAAATCTCCAAGGGTGCACAAACATTCGCTTTGGTCCATTTTCCTTTTAGTAATTTTTAAAATGTAAAAAATGACTATATACTGTATTGTCTAAAATAGAAAGAAAGTATGTCATCTTTAACTTTAGGCCTTTCAGATATCATTTCATCTCCAACTTGCTTAACTATTCACAATAACAGTAATTTTGACCAGAGGTGTTCAAACTTTTACATATCATTATATCAACAATTCTTTTTTTTCAGTTAATTACAATACTCATTTTTATACAACATAATCTTCTTTATACAATTTCCTTTGTTATCAGAAAACTTTATATTTTTTGCATTTTTTCCTTTAGATTTACCTTCTCAAAACCTGGTTCTGGAATAAAGCATGGAATCTCTAAAGATTGAGAACATCTGCAAAGAGTTTGTATGTTCTTCCTGTATTTGTGTGGATTTCTTCCGTGTTCTCCAGTTTCTTCACACACTCCAAATACATGCAGATGGGGATAGTGATGATGTCTGTAAAGTGCTGTTTTATTCGTGGCGCTAAATAAGTGAGTAAAATAAGTAAAAATAAAATATGACCTGCTCTGAAGTACACGGTGGCAGCTGTACACACTGAATAGAGCTGCACTTTTATGGCTTTTAGCTCTAGCAGCCATTGGAGCAAACAACAGCTGATCAGTACAAGTGACAGATGTAGGTCCTCCACCCATATCATACTGATGATTTATCTTAATGACTAGACAACCTCTTTAACTCATAAATATAAAAACCTTGACTATAAACACTTATATTTCTTATTACATGTTCTCAATGTTCATAGTTTCCACTTACGATATATATTCAACATATTCCGGAAAAAAGGTATTGAGAAAGTACATTTCAAGCAAAAGTGAAAGCAAAAAAAAAACTTTACAAATTCTGTAAAATAAAATATAGATATACAAGAATAAAACAAAGATGTACCAAGAAAATGATGCTATATCGAAATGTGTAGAAATTCATTTAAAATCCTTTAAAAGTGAGCTCAATAATTGTGTATAGATTTGCAGAAGTCAACGAATCACTTTAAACCTCTCTTCTAGTAGACAACACATTCTTAGATTTGTAACGATTTACAGGCTTTTATAGAGTTAAATTGACATATCTTTCATTTTCTAAAAATTGGAGAGTATGTGTATATTTTTTTCAATCTTCCAACATGTCAAAGAAAATAGTATCAATGGGGTCTGGGCACTGTGACCTCCACTGATCACTAGAAAAGAAAGTACCATGGTTCTTATCCAAGAACTGGGTCTATTTGGCTTTTATCATGAAAATATTAGGAATTCAGAATTATGCTCTTGAGGTCAACATTAATGTCAATAGTATGGTTTGGTGACAGAGAAATATCCAGATTATGAGCAGATGAGGCATAGTGGTAAAAGAATGTTTCACATCCCAATACTTTTAAAAATCATTTTTTGAATTTGATCTGAAAAGTTTCATTAACAAATATTATACAAAGTATATTTGAACCCTACTTTATTTTATTATTAAATATTTAGATCAAATGTTAAATGCATTATAATATTTTATTGAAATATTATATATGTAGAGCTAGCATACCAAAGTAGTCTATGAATATGCGGTCTCACAGCAATCATTCGGATAACTGGTGAATATATTGTGGTTGAAACGTGGAAAAAACTAAAATTATAGTTAAAACAGAGTTTCTCAAAGCAAATATGTGGACATTATTGTAATTCACTTTTGATATTTTTAAACCTAATCATAAAACAGAGCTCTATAATTCAGAGTCATGAATGTAAAGCAGTTGTTCTCAATATGCCCTTGGTTGACCAATTTTCAACAATATTAGTACATATATTGGTATCAATGGGAATATTGCACAAGCAAAACCATTGGTATAGAATTTCGCCTTTTTTGTGGACAAAGGGACTGATAAGACATCTTTTATTTCAGTCATTAACTATTGACTCCTCTCCTCTACTTCAAAGAGTCAACATTCAGAACAAGAGAGAGGTCTCCTGGGTGCATTTGACTCTCTCGGGTTGCAGAACATTGTGTGGTCCCTCCAGGAGTGAAGTTACCAATCATCTTTCTTTTATGGTGTGTCCCTTGATTAAGGCTAAAGACATTTCAATAGAAGATCTTTCATCACTTCTTCCAAAATGCCCCAGCTTAATAACCATGCTACTATTCTTCCTCTCCTTTCAGTATGAGAGTTTGTGCTAGTATATTTACTTTAATCAGTTTTCATTAAGAATTCCTTGAAAGAAGTTCTGTTTATTCACATCCATAAGATGTTAGTGTTGGCTCATCAAAGCTGATCCTACAAGTGGAGCCACAAGTCATTTTTGGTCGCAGAGGTAGCAGTTATTATACTGCTACAAGGACTGATTATCACTCATGCATAGCTTCTCCAGTTTTTCTAAATTTGGTATTAAGAAAAAAGTAAAGAAAACTGTCAAAAAGGCAGATGTGGTTAATAAGGAGGTTTCTTAATTCCATTACCATTCAATCATTTTATACAATCTGGCAACAGCTTAGATGACTTAAGGCCCTGTCACACTAAGCGATATCGCTAGCAATATCGCTATAACGTCACTGGTTTTTGTGACGTTATAGCGATATTGCTAGCGATATCGCTATGTCTAATACTTACCTCCGACCGCTCCCCCGCTGGTTATCGCTGACCACACGAGAACGTCCTGGACTGTTTCTCTTCATCAGCTTCCTGCTGGGCTTCCTGCTGTGGAGACGAGCGACGCGTGGAAGCGGGCGGGGGGACTTCAGGATCGCCTCGTCTGACAGGTAAGTAAAGACCCCCGACCACTGTGATGTCGCTGGTGAGATCTGCCTGTGTGGCAGCTCACTAGCGACCACTTAGCGATGCACCAGCGATCCTGACCGCGTCATATCGCTGGTCGGGATCGCTGGTGCATCGCTAAGTGTGACAGTACCTTTAGTTACTTTACCTAAAGGGTGTTTGGACCCATATTTTCCCTTTAGAGTAATAAGGTGATTCTTTAATGTGTTTGGTCTTGTGCTGTTATATATTTAATCCTTTACTGTGTCTGATGTACTTGTTAATTACAAAACAAATTAAATTATTCCCAAAAACTGTGGAGAAGAAATATTTTACTAATTAAACAAGAGAAGGTAGTATTGACAAACACTACTATTCTTACATCTTGTCTAGATACTACTGCTCAATTATACAGAGCAAGTCCCAGAAAAATGTTACATCATTTTCATAGCCAAAAATATGTATGAGAAACCAAAGTAGATTTTAAAAACCTCACTTTTTCTAAAAATCCCCAAAACATTTCAAACATAAGCTAACTACTTAAAACACATCATAATAGAATAAATAAGAATAATACACATAATAATCTTTGATAATCAGAGTTGGTCTCAATGGTTAGAGGTTTCAAAAAATGGTCCAGACACGTTTCACCTGGGATTTAATGGGTTTTATGAAGGAACCACATTAAGCCAAAAATCCTATGACATAAATATTATTGTTTGTCTTGTCATGTAGTCAGAATATACATTAGGGGAAATAAGTATATGATCCCTTGCTGATTTTGTAAGTTTCCCACTGACCAAGCCATTAACAGTCTATAATTTTAATGGTATGTTAATTTTAACATTGAGAGATAGAATATCAAAAATAAAATCCAGAAAATCACATTGTATAAATTATATCAATTTTTTTGTATTTGCAATGATAAATAAGAATTTGATCCCCTACCAACCATTAAGAGTTCTGGCTCCTACAGACCAGTTAAGGCCCCATCACACTAAACAATATCACTAGCAATATCGCTGTAACATCACTGGTTTTGTGGTGCAGCAGTGATATTGCTAGCGATATCGCTATGTCTGATACTTACCTCCGACCGGCTCCCCTGCTGATTATCGTTGATCGCGCAAGAACGGCCTGGGCCATTTCTCATCGTCAGCTTCCTGCTGGGCTTCCTGCTGTGGAGACGAGCGACGCGTGTACACGGGTGGGAGGACGTCAGGATCGCCTCGACTGACAGTTAAGTAGCGACCCCCAACCGCTGCTATGTCGCTGGTGAGATCTGCCTGTGTGGCAGCTCACTAGTGACCACTTAGCGATGCACCAGCGATCCATATCGTTGTCGGGATCGCTGGTGCATCGCTAAGTGTGACAGTACCTTTAGACGCTCCTAATCAACTTGATACCTGCATTAAAAACAGTTATCTTGCATAGTGCCCTTTATAGAAGACTTTTGTCCACAGACTCAATTAATCAGTCAGATTCTAATCTCTACAACATGGGCAAGACCAAAGAGGTTTATAAGGATGTCAGGGACAAGATCATAGACCTGCACAAAGCTGAAATAAACTACAAAACCATAAGTAAGACGCTTGGTGAGAAGGAGACAACTGTAAGTGCAATAGTAAGAAAATGGAAGAAATACAAAATGACTGTCAAGCGACATTGATCTGGGGCACCATACAAAATTTCACCTTGTGGGGTATCCTTGATCATGAGGAAGGTGAGAGATCAGCCTAAAACTACACAGTGGGAACTTGTTAATGATCTCAAGGCAGCTGGGACCACAATCACCTAGAAAACCATTGCTAACACATTACGCCGTAAAAGTTTAAAATCCTACAGTGCCTGCATGGTCCCCTGCTAAAGAAGGCACATGTGCAGGCCCGTCGGAAGTTTGCCAGTGAACACTTGGATGATGCTGTGAGTGATTGGGAGAAGGTGCTGTGGTCAGATGAGACAAAAATTGAGCTATTGGGAGAAGGTGCTGTGGTCAGATGAGACAAAAATTGAGCTATTTGGCATTTACTCAACTCGCCGTGTTTTGAGGAAGAGAAATGATGGTTATGACCCAAAGAACAGTGTCTCAACTGTGAAGCATGGAGATGGAAGCATTATGTTTTGGGGGTGTTTCTCTGCTAAGGGCACAGGATTACTTCACCGCATCAATGGGAAAATGGATGGAGCCATGTACCGTAAAATCCTGAGTGACAACCTCTTTCCCTTCTCCAGGACATTAAAAATGGGTCATGGCTGGGTCTTCCAGCAAGACAATGACCCAAAAAACATACAGCCAAGACAACAAAGGAGTGGCTCAGAAAGAAGCACATTAAGGTAATGGAGTGGAACACCACCCCCACTGTCAAGCATGGAGGTGGAAACATTATGTTTTGGGGGTATTTCTATGCTAAGGGCACAGGACTATTTCACCGCATCAGTGGGAGAATGGATGGTGCTATGTACCGTAAAATCCTGAATGACAACCTCCTTCCCTCCACCAGGACATTAAAAATGGGTCGTGGCTGGGTCTTCGAGCAAGACAATGACCCAAAACATACAGCCAAGGCAACAAAGGAGTGGCTCAAAAAGAAGCACATTAAAGTCATGGAGTGGCCTAGCCAGTCTCCAGACCTTAATCCCATAGAAAACTTATGGAAGGAGTTAAAGCTCCGAGTTGCCAAGTGACAGCCTCAAAATCTTAATGTTTTAGAGATGATCTGCAAAGAGGAGTGGACCAAAATTCCTCCTGACGTGCGCAAAACTCATCATCAACTACAAAAAAGTCTGACTGCTGTGCTTGCCAACAAGGGTTTTGCCAACAAGTATTAAGTCTTGTTTGCCAGAGGGATCAAATTCTTATTTCTCACTGCAAAATGCAAATAAATGTATATAATTTATACAATGTGATTTTCTGGATTTTACTTTTGATATTCTGTCTATGAATGTTAAAATTAACCTACCCTTAAAATTCTAGACTGCTTATGTCTTTGTCAGTGGGCAAACTTACAAAATCAGCAAGGGATCAAATACTTATTTCCCTCACTGAACAATGGTACATGAAAACATCAAAAATAATACTGTATATATTAAGATCTATAAGACTAAAAAAAAAAAAAATAAATAATAAACACATCCTTCCCAAATCTTACAGAATGATGATATATGATAGTTCAGAAGGCCCCTATGCTACAGAAGATACTTCAATACTTTTGAATACTTAACAAATTGCTTAAAGTGTTTTACTCTGGAGCCAAGGAAAAAGGTGAGTATATAAACTCCATGTGTCACAACATTCAATCCTGCTACATCTTCTTTACTTTGAGAGGGTCATTCAATGGTAAGAAGAACATTGTAAGCAAGCCCACATGGCATATGGAAATGTGAATGCTTCCAGTACATCTCTAGACAATTTCTTAGATGTCAGTCACAGATACAACATGGCTCTGAAGAAGAAGTGTTTTCTCCTAGTCAGTGTACAGTAGGAATAATATGGTCTTTGCTTTGCTTTCAGTGTAATCTCTATGGAACAAAATGCCGATAAAGTTTCCATTGTACGTACATTTTTAGGCTATGTTCCCATGGCCAGTAATCATCAGTTAGAATGGATCCAGCAGTAATCCGTTGACAAAATAGATGTGCAGACACCACTTTTTTGTCTGTTTTTAAAAAACTGATTTCAGCCGGATCTGTTTTTTAACATTGAAGTCTATGGAAAACGAAATAGCCTTCTGTTTTCATCTATTTGCAACGGATCGACTTAGGATCTTTTTCAAATGAAAGAAAACCAGATGGCTATTTAAAGAATCTGTTTTCCATAGACTTCAATTTTTTAATAAAGGATACAGCTGAAATCGTTTTTTTAAAAACGGACTAAAAAAGTGGTGTCTGCACATCTATTTTGACAACGGATTACTGCTGGAACCAATTCTAAGGCCACATGCACACAGTGAGTTTTTGGTGAGCTTTTAACCCCAGTATTTGTAAGCCAAAGCCAGGAGTGGAGCAATCAGAGGAAAAGTATAACAGAAACACGTCACCACTTCTGAATTTATCACCCACTCCTGGTTTTGGCTTACAAATACTGGGGTAAAAAAAATCACCAAATACTGAATGTGTGCATGTGGCCTAACAGATGATTACCGGACATGGGAACATAGACTGGCTTGTATGTTTTCTTTTCCGTTAATAACTGGTCAGTTCTTTCTACATGACATTACAGCTGTGATGGAGATCGCTGGATGACTTAAATGGGTGGAGGGTCTTTATTGTAAGTAACAATTTCATCTAAATACATGAACAATCGTAAAAATGTAAACTATACATAAAGTGCACTATTCTTACAAAGTGACATCCATAAACAGCATTTTTCAGAACACATAAATTTAGTAATATGACACATCCACTGTGAGCAGACTTGACGATACATACAAAGGAAAGACTATAACTACTTTCTGCATCCCTCCTTCACTTGTAATGTCTGGATGAAGCACTTTTGTGAAAAGTGGGGGACGTGAAGTGAATCCCTTGCAAGCTTTCAAGGTGAAATATACAGTAGAAAAATGATCCAGCAATTCCAAAAATAAAATACAGTCTTTATTTAAAGTAGGATCCATTCAAGAGGATCTGTCACCGGTTTTCACATTACAAACTGCTTACTTTTAAAATCCTTGTTAGAGCGGCTGTCTATTCCTTGAGTTAACTGAGCATTGCAATAAAATCCCAATTAGAGCTGAACTCTCACTTTACAACTTTCACAAAGGTTCATGCTGCCATTCTGGGATGGAAGTTCAAATTAAGAACTCAGTAGTTCTTTAAGATTGAGATGTATTTATTAATGTCACCAACTTGACTTGATTACCAACAGACAATATTTTATAAGGACACATACAGTATCTACATATCTACATCCCATAATTCTGATAAGAAGTCATCAGCTGCATTCACTGGAAACTGTAAAATGATGATAATCAAAGTCAAAATAATCCGTAGAAGTGTCTTCAGCCTTCAAAAAAAACATGGATGCTTTATCATTTTTTTTTTAAGAGCAGGCCAAAAAAGTTCCCTATTTTTATGGACTGGCAACCTTGTAGCGAAACCTGTTGACAGATCTGATCTAAAACATGATACTGATTCACTAATGATACTTATTACTATAACAAGCACCACCATGCACTTGTGGGTTCTAACTTTTACATGGTATGGTGCATTCCAGGATATTATTTAACCCTTTCACAGCAGAGCCTGTTTTCGCCTTCGCGACAAGGCCAATTTTTACAACTATGACCAGTGTCAATTTATGTGGTAATAACTCTGGGACACTGCAACGTATTCCAGTAATTCTGAGAATGTTTTTTCTTGACATATTGTACTTTAGGATAGTGGTAAAATTTGTTCAATATGACTTGAGTTTATTTCTGAAAATATTGGAAATTTGGCAAAAATTTAGAAAATTTAGCAATTTTCAAACTTTTAATCTTTATGCCATTAAACCAGAGAGATATTTTACACAAAACAGTTAATAAATAACATTTCCCACATGTCAAAGTCACATGAGCACAATTTTTTAAACATAATTTTTTAATTAGGAAGTAAGAAGGGTTAAAAGTTGACCAGAGATTTCTTATTTTTCCAACATTTACAAAGCCAATTTTTTTAGGGACCACATCACATTTGAAGTGACTTTGAGGAGCCTATATGAGAGAAAATACTCAAAAGTGACACCATTCTAAAAACTGCACCATCAAACTGTTCAAAACCACATGCAAAGAGTATATTAACCCTTCAGGTGCTTCACAGGAACTAAAGCAAACTGGAAGGAAAAAATGAAAGTTTTACTTTATCCCCAAAAAATTTAACTTTAGTCCCAAATTGTTTATTTTTACAAGGGTAACAGGAAAAAAATGCACCATAAAATTTGTCGTACAATTTCTCCTGAGCACGCTGATATTCCATGTGTGGTAGAAAACTACTGTTTGGGCGCACAGCAGAGCTCGGAAGGGAAGGAGCACCATTTGACTTTTAAAATGCAAATTCATCTAAGTGAGTAGTGAGTATTTTCAAACCTCAAACAATTCACAGAATTGTACAACATTGGGCTGAGTAAATAAAATATTACCATTTTTCCACTAAAATGTTGCTTTGACCCTAAGTATGTAGTTTTCAAAAGAGGTAATAGGAGAAAACAAACAGAACAATTTATTACGCAATTTCTCTTGAGTATGCCAATACCTCATAAGTGGTTGAAAACTACTTTTGAGTCACAATGCAAAGCTCAGAAGGGAAAGAGGGCCATATTACAGAGCAGACTTTGTCGTTATGATAAGCAGGTGCCATGACTCACTGGGAGAGCCCCTGAGGTGCTAGAACAGCAGAACCCCTATAAGGGACCCCATTTTACAAACTACACCTCTCAATGAATTAATCTAGGGGTGCAGTGATTATATTGACACCACTAGAGTTGAGCGACTTTTGGTTTTTTAGGGTCGCGTTTCGTTTCGTGAAACCCGACTTTTCCAAAAGTCGGGTCGAGCAAGATCGTCCGATTATAGGGAAAAGTCGGGGTCGTCCCGAAACACGAAACCCAATGTAAGTCAATGGGGAATAAAAGTCGGCAGTGAGAGGAGGACAGGAAACACACCTACAGTGCCCATTTGAATGCCAAAAGCATCAATTCTTCTTACTTATGCTTGTCAACCTTAATTAACTTCATAATACAAGTTACACACTGAAAAATGGGGGTTATTTGGCTAAATTTGTGGGGGGGGAGGGCTGGCTGCAGGTTTTCATGTGCCCTGGGCGAAAGAGCGCCCCTTTAACACATACCACAACTCATCATGCTCCGATACGGCAGAGAAATAGCGGTATAGTACAATGAAAAATACCTCACTTTTTACATCTCATGACGAGGCCCATCTATTTCTCCATACAAAATCATTGGTCCCATATAATGTTTGAAACAGTATATGATGAGCTCCACATAATGCTACAGTATATGTTGGTCCCACTGTCTTATGGGCCCAAATAATGCTCCAAACATAATGGGCCCCATTTCTAATGCTCTAGTGTATAATGGGCCCTGTAAATGCTGCTCCAGTGTCTGATGTCCACCTTTGGAATGTTCCAGTGTATGGTGGGCCCCATCTATCATTCTCCAGAGTATAGTGCTCCCCAAAAATTGCTGTGCCAACATTGAAAACAATCAAATAAGTCTCCTCGCTAGGGAATCCCTGTACTTGTCTGGACAGGTGCTGTAGCTTGCTTAACAGCTCGCCAGCCGTTCTCACGCCCAGTATGGATTGCACGTGATTGCACAAAGGTTAGAAAGGGTACCGTATCCCTGGATAACATGTATGGATAGCGTACACATTCAAAATATATGTCTATACAGCATGAGGCAGGCTCAGACGGTGTTAGGCCCAGTATGGATTGCACGTCATTGCACAAAGGTTAGAAAGGGTACCGTATCCCCGGATAACATGTATGGATAGCGTACACATTCAAAATATATGTCTATACAGCATGAGGCAGGCTCAGACGGTGTTAGGCCCAGTATGGGTTGCACGTCATTGCACAAAGGTTAGAAAGGGTACCGTATCCCCGGATAACATGTATGGATAGCGTACACATTCAAAATATATGTCTATACAGCATGAGGCAGGCTCAGACGGTGTTAGGCCCAGTATGGATTGCACGTCATTGCACAAAGGTTAGAAAGGGTACCGTATCCCCGGATAACATGTATGGATAGCGTACACATTCAAAATATATGTCTATACAGCATGAGGCAGGCTCAGACGGTGTTAGGCCCAGTATGGATTGCACGTCATTGCACAAAGGTTAGAAGGGGTACCGTATCCCCGGATAACATGTATGGATAGCGTACACATTCAAAATATATGTCTATACAGCATGAGGCAGGCTCAGATGGTGTTAGGCCCAGTATGGATTGCACGTCATTGCACAAAGGTTAGAAAGGGTACCGTATCCCCGGATAACATGTATGGATAGCGTACACATTCAAAATATATGTCTATACAGCATGAGGCAGGCTCAGACGGTGTTAGGCCCAGTATGGATTGCACGTCACTGCACAAAGGTTAGAAAGGGTACCGTATCCCCGGATAACATGTATGGATAGCGTACACATTCAAAATATATGTCTATACAGCATGAGGCAGGCTCAGACGGTGTTAGGCCCAGTATGGATTGCACGTCATTGCACAAAGGTTAGAAAGGGTACCGTATCCCCGGATAACATGTATGGATAGCGTACACATTCAAAATATATGTCTATACAGCATGAGGCAGGCTCAGACGGTGTTAGGCCCAGTATGGATTGCACGTCATTGCACAAAGGTTAGAAAGGGTACCGTATCCCCGGATAACATGTATGGATTACGTACACATTCAAAATATATGTCTATACAGCATGAGGCAGGCTCAGACGGTGTTAGGCCCAGTATGGATTGCACGTCATTGCACAAAGGTTAGAAAGGGTACCGTATCCCCGGATAACATGTATGGATAGCGTACACATTCAAAATATATGTCTATACAGCATGAGGCAGGCTCAGATGGTGTTAGGCCCAGTATGGATTGCACGTCATTGCACAAAGGTTAGAAGGGGTACCGTATCCCCGGATAACATGTATGGATAGCGTACACATTCAAAATATATGTCTATACAGCATGAGGCAGGCTCAGACGGTGTTAGGCCCAGTATGGATTGCACGTCATTGCACAAAGGTTAGAAAGGGTACCGTATCCCCGGATAACATGTATGGATAGCGTACACATTCAAAATATATGTCTATACAGCATGAGGCAGGCTCAGACGGTGTTAGGCCCAGTATGGATTGCACGTCATTGCACAAAGGTTAGAAAGGGTACCGTATCCCCGGATAACATGTATGGATAGCGTACACATTCAAAATATATGTCTATACAGCATGAGGCAGGCTCAGACGGTGTTAGGCCCAGTATGGATTGCACGTCATTGCACAAAGGTTAGAAAGGGTACCGTATCCCTGGATAACATGTATGGATAGCGTACACATTCAAAATATATGTCTCAGGAGGCAGGCTCAGACGGTGTCAGGCACAGTATGGATTTGACGGCCCAGATTACACAGCGGAGGAGCAGGGAGAGGTAAAGATTGCAAATGCTGGGGCCCTGGCCAAGCAAGGGGGGCCCACTCGTGGGCGTCGGTACTGGCACTGGGCCCCTCATAGTACAGTGGTGTGTCTGACGGCGGGTGTGCACCACCACCGTCAGAGACACTTGATTGCACTATGAGGGACCATGTGCCAGTGCCCGTGCCCAAGAGTCGGCCTACCCACCTGTCCAGGGCAACGGCACTCGCACGGTGTCGTGCGGTAGGTGGTGACCCCGGCCATGGGGGGGGAGGCAGCACAGTTATGGAGTTTTAGAAAGTGGCATATGTTGATGTTGGACATTCAGCTGATGCAAAAGGCGAAATAGGTGAAGTACCAGGAAGAGGTGGACCAAAGCAAGCCATTTTTCTGTCACCCTATGTGTCATCAGGGGAAGGTGGGACAAAATCCTTGGAAACCCATGCGTGGTTCATTTTAATGAAGGTTAGATCATCCACATTTTGGGTTGACAGACGGGTCCTTTTTTCTGTCAGGATTGATCCAGCTGCACTGAAGACTCTTTCCGATAGCACACTTGCAGCTGGGCAAGCGAGCTCCTGTAAGGCATATTGGGCCAATTCAGACCAGGTGTCCAGTTTAGCGGCCCAATAGTGAAAGGGGAATGACCTGTGTGGGAGAACATCGATATGGGAGGAAAAGTAGTTTGTAACCATAGTTGACAACTGCTGTCTCCTGTCACTTTCCATCGATGCAGTATTACCAGTTGTGTGAGCGGTATT
Source organism: Dendrobates tinctorius (assembly GCF_039654945.1). Lineage (NCBI taxonomy): Eukaryota > Metazoa > Chordata > Amphibia > Anura > Dendrobatidae > Dendrobates > Dendrobates tinctorius. The sequence goes on from NW_027361697.1 coordinate 59,942,086, forward strand.
TGAAAAATCAGTCCACAACATTGTCATGAAACCCCTGTCTCCAACGCCACTTCTGCTGTGTGCACCACGAACACCTCTGCCAAGCTGCCCCCGGCCCGTACGGCTCTTGTGAGAACCATCACCGCTGCTGTGTGCTGGGAATGCCTCAAGCAACCGATTTACCAGAGTTGCTTGTTTATTAGCCAATATTAGGTCAAGGTTCTCCTGTGGCATGATGTTTTGTAATTTGCCTTTATAGCGTGGATCCAGGATGCTGGCCAACCAGTAGTCGTCATCGTTCATCATTTTGGCAATGCGGGGGTCCCTTTTTAGGATCCGCAAGGCATAATCTGACATGTGAGCCAATGTTCCCGGTGTCAATGATGCACTGCGAGTGCTGGGTGGAGGAGCACTTTCTGGAAATCCACATCCCTCCAGTCATGCACAAACCCTGTACCAGACCTTGCCACGCCAACATTTTCACTTGCCCCACGAGATGCATCCTCCTCCCCTAAGTAATCATCCCCATCATCCTCCTCCTCCTCCTCCTCTTCTTCCTCCACCTCGTCCAGGAGAGGTCCCTGAGCAGACAATGGCTGAATGTCATCAAGGATTCCCTCCTCCTCTTCCTCCTCATCAACATTGGCTGCAGACGCCTGCTCCTTAAGGTGCGTCAAAGTTTGCATGAGCAGACGCATAAGTGGGATGCTCATGCTTAGGATGGCGTCGTCTGCGCTTACCAGCCGTGTGCATTCCTCAAAACACTGAAGGACTTTACAAAGGTCTTTCAGCTTCGACCACTGCACGCCTGTCAACTCCATGTCTGCTCTCAAAGTGTCTGGCCTTGTATCCTCCCACAAATGCATTATGGCCTGCCTCTGCTCGCACAGCCGCTCCACCATGTGCAGGGTGGAGTTCCACCTTGTTGCAATGTCGATAATGAGGCGGTGGTTGGGAAGGTGGAGCACTCGCTGCAGCTTCTGCATACGAACGGAGTGTACAGGCGACCGGCGGATGTGCGCGCACAGTCTTCGCACCTTCTGGAGCAGGGCTGTTAACTCCGGATAATTTTTGAGGAAGCACTGCACCACCAGGTTCAAGGTGTGAGCCAAGCAAATTATGTGGCTGAGTTTTGAAAGGGCTATGGCTGCCACAAAATTACGGCCGTTATCACTAACTACCTTGCCTGCCTCAAAATGTACACTGCCCAGCCATGACTCAGTTTGTCGCTTCAAGTACTCGGCCAGCACCTCGGCGGTGTGTCTGTCGCCCAAACACATCATCTGCAACACAGCCTGCTGACGCTTTCCACTAGCTGCTCGATAGGGGGACACATCGTGTGCAACAGTGGCAGCTGCAGATGGAGTGCTCGTACGACTGCGCTCTGTGGACGAGCTTTCGCTTCTGGAGGAGGAGGAGGAGGAGGAGGGTCGAACGCCTACAGCCAACTGTTTCCTATACCGTGGGCTAGGCAACACTGTCCCACCACCGATGTCCCCTGTGGACCCTGCATCCACCACATTAACCCAGTGCGCAGTGATGGACATGTAACGGCCCTGGCCATGCCGACTGGACCATGCATCAGTTGTGAGGTGCACCTTTCCGCTCACTGACTGCTTGAGTGCATGGACAATGCGGTCTTTCACATGATGGTGGAGGGCTGGGATGGCTTTGCGAGAGAAGAAGTGGCGACTGGGTAGGTCATAGCGTGGTACTGCATAGGCCATGAGTTCGCGGAAAGCTGTGCTTTCCACCAACCGAAAGGGCATCATCTCAAACGAGATTAGTTTGGCAATGTGGGCGTTCAAACCCAGTGTACGCGGATGAGAGACTGAGTACTTTCTTGACCTACTCATAGTGTCTGGGAGGCTGAGCTGGACTTGAGAGCTGCATATGGTGGAAGTAGCGGTGGACAGGGCGGACTGAGAGAGGGTTGATGATGGTGATGGAGTTGGTGTTCTTTCTGATGGCCTAGAATCAGTATTTCGTTGATATAACAGTGGGATTCCCTGACTGCTGTGGCCTTGCAACGACACCTCAACATTTGCTGCTGTGCTAACCGGTGGGCTTACAGTGGGGGAAACAATGTAGCGTTGCTGACTACCTTCGTTGTGATCAGTTGCACATGTGGCACTTGAGGTTTGGTGTTGTGTCCACGCTTGCAAGTGCATGCTGGTTAAATGTCTAAGCATGCAACTGGTATTCAAATTTTTCAGATTTTTCCCTCGGCTAAAGGTCTTTGCGCACTTCTTACAGATAACCTTGGCCTGATCATGAGGATTTTGTTCAAAAAAGTGCCACACTGCACTCTTCCTACTTTGGCAGACATTTTGCGGCCTAGCACGCTGTGATCTTTTGACCCTCTGGACAAGCTGTCCAGCAACTCTTTTGATGTTTGGAACCTGTCTTTGGAGTGCTCCGGGCCTGCCAGATAACAGCTGTTGCGATGTCGATGTCTGCTGTGGATGCTCCTCATCTGAGCTATTGGAAGCAGCACCCTCTTCCCCCAATGGATGCCAATCTGGGTCAACAACTGGGTCATCCATCACCTCCTCTTCTATGTCATGTGCACCTTCCTCTGTGTCACCGTGTATGGTGGTATAGTGTGCGGGAAGGGGCACCTGAGTCTCATCAGTGTCAGAATCTGGCTCTGTACACTGCAAGGACAATGTAGTGCTCTGAGTGAATGTACCAGCAGAATCATCCATCAGCGGCTGTGCATCAGTGCACTCCATGTCAGATTCATCTTGGCCTGGGTAATTCACCATTTGACTTGATAATCCAGGCATGGTATGTGAAAACAGCTCCATGGAGTAATCAGTAGTATGGCCTGCGTCATCCTTCAATCTTGGTTAGGGTGAAGGACACAAGGAAAGGTGTGGTTCATGAACATGAGCCTCCAATGACGACTCAGTGCTTTTACTTTTTACAACTGAAGAAGAGGAGGCGATAGAGCTGGAGGCTGAGTCAGCAATGTAAGACAAAACTTTTTCCTGATGCTCTGCCTTTAAAAGCGGTTTGCCAACTCCTAGAAAACTAAGCGTTCGAGGCCTTATGTAGCCAGACGATGACGCAGGGTCAGCACCTCCTGCATTCGGTCCTATTTTGCTCTTGCCACTACCATCAGATCCACCACCAACACCATCATTACCAGCTACCAACCCCCGCCCAATTCCACGGCCTCTTCCACCAGCCTTCCTCATTTTTGGTAGAAATGTAGACAAAATCCAACAAACTATATAGTAATGTAAAACAAGGTACAAGGTGTCTATAGGACAGGGGAGTTTTAGAATTTCTGCACACACTTGTGGACAGTGGACACTTGTGGATTGTGTGAGGCCCACTGATATCTGAGCGCTATGTGACACGCTCGATGGCACAGCTGCCTGTGACCAAAGTGACGAGAGGATAATGGAGATTTTGAATCTCTGCGTACACTTTTGGACACTGGACACTTGTGGATTGTGTGAGGCCCACTGATATCTGAGCGCTATGTGACACGCTCGATGGCACAGCTGCCTGTGACCAAAGTGACGAGAGGATAATGGAGATTTTGAATCTCTGCGTACACTTTTGGACACTGGACACTTGTGGATTGTGTGAGGCCCACTGATATCTGAGCGCTATGTGACACGCTCGATGGCACAGCTGCCTGTGACCAAAGTGACGAGAGGATAATGGAGATTTTGAATCTCTGCGTACACTTTTGGACACTGGACACTTGTGGATGGTGTGAGGCCCACTGATATCTGAGCGCTATGTGACACGCTCGATGGCACAGCTGCCTGTGACCAAAGTGACGAGAGGATAATGGAGATTTTGAATCTCTGCGTACATTTTTGGACACTGGACACTTGTGGATGGTGTGAGGCCCACTGATATCTGAGCGCTATGTGACACGCTCGATGGCACAGCTGCCTGTGACCAAAGTGACGAGAGGATAAGGGAGATTGGATTGCTTTTAAAAAAGCAGTTTGCGGAGCAGTGGGTAAACAGCAATGCCAGCGTGTCAGGAAGCCTTAAAAGGCAGCCCAACAACCAACACCACTGATACACCACAATATAGCCTCCCCTTGCACTGCACACACAGTGACTTGTGTGTTGTGCAGGCCAAAACGCTAGCAGCAGAAGCAGTTTTTTTGTCTTCTTCCCTGCCTAACGCTCTCCCTACAGAAACAGCAGCAACCTCTCCCTATACTAAGATCGGCAGAAGTAAGATGGCGGTCGGCGTGCACGCCCTTTTATACCCCCTGTGACGCCCACCAAAGCAAGCCAATCACTTGCATGCCCTTCTGAAAGATGGTGGTGACCCGTGCCTATGTCATCACGTTGCCCACAGTGTCCGTGGATCCTGATTGGCTGAAAAAGAGCGCAAAACAAACTTTTGAAACGCGACTTTGGCGCGTAAGTCGCCGACCTCGTGGCCGACCTCATCCTAGGGTCGGGTTTCGTTTCATGAAACCCGACTTTGCCAAAAGTCGGCAACTTTTGATTTTTTTCGACCCGTTTCGCTCAACTCTAGACACCACAAGTGTGTCGCAGAATTTTATACCATTGGACGGTAAAGAAAAAATAATAAAACTTTTGACACAAGAAAATGTTTTAGCCCCAGATTTAACATTTTCACAAGGGGAAATGGGTAAAAATTACACCAAAATGTGTCACACAATTTCTGCTGAATATGGCAATACCCCATACAGTGGGGAAAAAAGTATTTAGTCAGTCAGCAATAGTGCAAGTTCCACCACTTAAAAAGATGAGAGGCATCTGTAATTTACATCATAGGTAGACCTCAACTATGGGAGACAAACTGAGAAAAAAAAATCCAGAAAATCACATTGTCTGTTTTTTTTTTCATTTTATTTGCATATTATGGTGGAAAATAAGTATTTGGTCAGAAACAAAATTTCATCTCAATACTTTGTGATATATCCTTTGTTGGCAATGACAGAGGTTAAAGGTTTTCTGTAAGTCTTCACAAGGTTGCCACACACTGTTGTTGGTATGTTGGCCCATTCCTCCATGCAGATCTCCTCTAGAGCAGTGATGTTTTTGGTTTTTCGCTTGGCAACACAGACTTTCAACTCCCTCCTAAGGTTTTCTATAGGGTTGAGATCTGGAGACTGGCTAGGCCACTCCAGGACCTTGAAATGCTTCTTACGAAGCCACTCCTTCGTTGCCCTGGCGGTGTGCTTTGGATCATTGTCATGTTGAAAGACCCAGCCACGTTTCATCTTCAATGCCCTTGCTGATGGAAGGAGGTTTGCACTCAAAATCTCACGATACATGGCCCCATTCATTCTTTCATGTACCCGGATCAGTCGCCCTGGCCCCTTTGCAGAGAAACAGCCCCAAAGCATGATGTTTCCACCACCATGCTTTACAGTAGGTATGGTGTTTGATGGATGCAACTCAGTATTCTTTTTCCTCCAAACACGACAAGTTGTGTTTCTACCAAACAGTTCCAGTTTGGTTTCATCAGACCATAGGACATTCTCCCAAAACTCCTCTGGATCATCCAAATGCTCTCTAGCAAACTTCAGACGGGCCCGGCCATGTACAGGCTTAAGCAGTGGGACACGTCTGGCACTGCAGGATCTGAGTCCATGGTGGCGTAGTGTGTTACTTATGGTAGGCCTTGTTACATTGGTCCCAGCTCTCTGCAGTTCATTCACTAGGTCCCCCCGTGCGGTTTTGGGATTTTTGCTCACCGTTCTTGTGATCATTCTGACCCCACAGGGTGGGATTTTGCGTGGAGAACCAGATCGAGGGAGATTATCAGTGGTCTTGTATGTCTTCCATTTTCTAATTATTGCTCCCAGAGTTGATTTCTTCACTCCAAGCTGGTTGGCTATTGCAGATTCAGTCTTCCCAGCCTGGTGCAGGGCTACAATTTTGTTTCTGGTGTCCTTTGACAGCTCTTTGGTCTTCACCATAGTGGAGTTTGGAGTCAGACTGTTTGAGGGTGTGCACAGGTGTCTTTTTATACTGATAACAAGTTTAAACAGGTGCCATTACTACAGGTAATGAGTGGAGGAAAGAGGAGACTCTTAAAGAAGAAGTTACAGGTCTGTGAGAGCCAGAAATCTTGATTGCTTGTTTCTGACCAAATACTTATTTTCCACCATAATATGCAAATAAAATGAAAAAAAACAGACAATGTGATTTTCTGGATTTTTTTTTCTCAGTTTGTCTCCCATAGTTGAGGTCTACCTATTATGTAAATTACAGACGCCTCTCATCTTTTTAAGTGGTGGAACTTGCACTATTGCTGACTGACTAAATACTTTTTTTCCTCACTGTATGTGTATCTCCAATACTGCTTAGTCACACGGCGAGACTCGGGATAGACAGAGCGCTTTTTCCTCTTGAAGAAAAAATTATTGTAGAATAGTTTGTGGAATCTACAGTATATACAGAGCCCCTAAGTGCCAGAAGAGCAGAATCCCCCCTCAACTGACCCCATTTTGGAAATTATACCCTTCTGGAAATTTATCTACAGATGTAGTGACAATTTTGACTCTATGAGTGTTTTTCAGAAAAAAGCAGCAGTGGATGTTGCTGAGTGAAAATTGCAAATCTTCCATTGTAGTTCCCACTACATTGTAATGCCCAGTACCTTGTAGGACCCATATATTATGCCCAGCTCGGGCTTCTGGAGACATGCATCTGTAAATTAGGTGGGCTCTCATCACTACAGAAACATGCCAAACATGTGAATGCTGGGTGCGGTTTAGGCACACTGGGGCTGAGAAGGGAGGGGGCATTTGGATTTGGGTAGCACAGAATTTATTGGATTTCTTTTTTGGGGTGAGGTGCCATTTCACTTTTCCAGAGACTTTGTGCTACCAGTAACGTGGAAGCCCACCATATTGCCATTAACAGATGATGGACCTAAGTGAGGACTTGCCTTTTTTGTGAATTCAGTTAAATCTTTTATATGGAACATTTGAGCACTTATTTTGGGGTTTCCATCTAAATCTCCGAATTACATGATTCAGATGAAACACCCAATGGATCCATTCGCTATAATAAGGCAGCAAAGTTACTCTGAACTCAGCCTGGCCTCTGTTCAGTGGCGTGCTTCTTGTCAGAAGCGCACAAAACCATGTCTGACCACGCTTTCATGCAATCCTAAAAGTACGGACACCACCAGACGGTGTCCATAGTTCCTCCGTCTGCCTCATTATAGAGAATCTCCCGCCAGGGGTTCCATGTGAATCACATATTTCAGATATTGCCTTACTGCAATCTTTGGGAGGCAGAATGAAAAAATGAACAACAGGTGAAGAATTGTTTTTTTTTTTAACTTTTAACGACACTCCTCATGCGGTATAAGTAATTAGGCGACGTTATTTTTTTACAGTGATACCAGATTTATATTTTATGTATTTTTTTTTTATGTTTGGCTGCTTTCACACACAAAAGACAAGTTTTTGCATTGCTATATTTTGAGAGCTATAATTTTTCCATATTTCTGCCAACAGAGTTATGTGAGGTCTTGGTTTTTGCAGGATAAGTTGACGTTTTTATTGGTACCATTTTCAGGCACGTGACATTTTTTGATTGCTTTCTATTCCAATTTTTCAGAGTCAGTATGAACAAAACCAGCAATTCAGAATTTGTTTTTTCAGGTTTTTTGATGCCTTTTACCGTGTTGTAAAATTAATAAGGCAGTTTTATTCTTCGGACCAGTACAATTACAGCGGTATCACATTTATACCTTTTTTTATGTACTGACGCTTTTGCACAATAAAAACTAATTTTTAGAAAAAATTATAGTTTATACATAATTTTATTAGGAGAGTTATAACTTTTTTATTTCTCTGCTGATGGAGTTGTATTGTGGCTTGCTTTTTGTAGGACAAGATGATGTTTTCAGCGGTACCATTTTTAAGTACATTAGTTTTTTTTATCACATTTTATTACCCTTTTTTCCTGTGATATGATGAAAATAGTTTTTTGCCACATTTTTTATTTTTAAAGTGTTCATTGAAAGGGTTAACTGTTGCGACAGTTTCATAGATCAGGTCGTTCCAGACCCATTAATACCAAATACGTGCTTTTTTTTGCTTGTTTTTACATAAATATATGGAACATATTTATCAGTGCAATATTTTTTCTTTTTTTTCTTTATTTTGTAATTTACTTTTTTAAATATTTTTAAAAACATTTTTCACTTTTTTTTATCTTTTTTGACTTAGCCCCTGTATGGAACTTCAACTTTATATGCCTGATTACTGGTCTCATGCATTGCAATACACATGTACTGAAATGCATGAGAACTGTCAGTTTTAGGGCTCTTACCCATATGTGAGAAAGAGAAGTTCTGATATCAGGACCGGAAAAACGGACGAGTGTCATGCGAGTGTCATGCGAGTACAATGCGAGTGGCATGCGATTTTTTAAACGGAACCTGCGTATGCAATCCATATGCAATGCTTTTTTTTCTCTGGAACTATTTTTGTACAATCATTTACAGGACCAGTTACAGTGTTATATGCCACAGAATGGTAAGGTATCTGTAAAAAACAAATGGCAAAGGCATGGTCCGATGCTGTGCGATTTTTTTTCTCGCATCCATTGACTTGCATTAGCGAGTCTCATCCGAGATACGCAGCAAATTATAGCATGCTGAGATTTTTTTCTCAGACCAATTTCAGCCGAGAAAACAATCGCAAATGAGATGTAACCCATTGAATAACATTGGTCAGAGTGCTATCCTATTTTTTCTCGGATTGCACTCGTCCATTTTTCTCGAAAAAATGAGTATGAGCCCTTACTGGCAGATTGCCTCTTAGACTCAACTGCTGGCTGAGTCTAACAGGACACCATACCTGGCTGACCTGGATGTCCTCACATGACCTCCGGCTGCCATGAAAACACTCGGCTCACCAATGATCACGTCAAGGAGGAATTGGAAAGGTAGGAGACGGACAGCTTATTTTCTAAAATAGTGACTTGTAGGATTGCTGCTTCCAACAGGTGGCACTATAGAGTTCAAGTCTTCTTCCTCTCTGAACAAACAATTTGCATATTAATTTTCCCAGAGGAGCATTGTACGGTGATTAAGCCTCCTTACGTTGGCATGCCAGAGCTGGTATGTCACTCTCCACAAGGAGAAACTTTGCTCCTTAGACCTCAGTCCAGAGCCTCTCACCTAGCTAAGGGTCCCGTTTCACTTAGCAACGCACCAGTGATCCCGACAACGATACGACCTGGTAAGGATCGCTGGTGCATTGCTAAATGGTCACTAGTAAGCTGCCAAAAAGGCAGATCTCTTCAGCAATGCAGCAACAATCCGGCGATCCCTGTAATGACCTCGCTGGTCGGTGGTACTTTGTCACACAGCATCTTTTCAGACGATTCCTGCCTGCGTCCCTGAATTCAGCGTTGCCAACGAGGTCGCTCGTTGACGTCAAACACAGCGATGCGTGATGGCCAGCTGGTCGCCAACGACGAAAAAATGGCCCAGGACATTCGAGCACGATTAGCGATATCCAGCGAGGGGGCCAGTCGCCGCTGCATGACATATGAAGCGAGATCGCTGGCAAGGTCGCTGTTGCATCACAAAATCAGTGACGCTTCAGCTATCTCGCTAGCGATCTCACTGTGTGAGAAAGAGGCATAAGTTCTCATACTTTGCACTGACGAGGGGCAATGCCCCAAAACACCGTGTCTGCAAATTGAGATTCTTATTTGGCTTTTAAGCCAGGAACACACTACCATGTGTGATGTGAGAAAATCACACGAGGCTCTCGCATCAACACCTGGCACTGCCACCGGCACTCGGACCGGAGCTGCGGCTGCATGTATTTCTATGCAGCCACAGCTCCAGTCCTGAGTGCCGGCGGCAGTGCCGTGTGTTGATGCGAGAGACTCGTGCGAGTTTCTTGCATCACACACAGTAGTGTGATCCTGGGCTTATCCTAAATCACATTTCAAGCCTTGTTAAAGGGTCGATATTGACTTTTAGGATTGCTGCTTCCAACAGATGGCGATGCTGAGTTCAAGTCTTCTTTCTTTATAGACAATTTGCATATAAAAAGTGAAAGCTTGGTTCTAATATCAGATTTAAAAACTGATCTGTGTCCTATATAAAAGCCAAATCTAGATCTTAAAAATATTATAAAGGCTATGATGAAAAAAATAAGACACTTTGCTGCAGAAATTTCTGTGATTGAAAATCTATTTCCTAAATCTCAATAGGGAGGTTGTTTCTGCACCATTCATGGAACAGTCACAAACATTTGCAATATTTCAATATACCTTTAGGTCCCTTACTCTATTTTTTTATACTTATTGTCTACGTTACACATTTATATACACATCACTACATAATCCAATAAAGGATTTTACACCATTTTTAAATTATGGCATATCATTGCATTTTTATATTTTTTGAACATCAAAAACACAGTAGTTCTTTCTAAATCATGTTTAATATTTTTAGCGCAAGATGAAATAAAATATATATCGGTCATGCTTTTAAAAATGCATCACGATCCCCAAATCTTAATAAACAACACCTGTTATTTGACATATCCGTAATTCTTCTCATTTACCTTTTAGGGTAAAAAAAAACTGTGATTTTTCACACACGGCAAAATAACATGTTTCAACTCTCTAAACGAAATTAGCCATCCAGATAAACCTTCAAAGGAGCCGTACAACTCGTTAGTATAATATTTCTTTAAAATGTCAATAAGCAAGTCTGACTTGTGAATGGCAAATCGTAGGTGTTAGGAGGAGGGCAGGAGAATTCCCAGAGGTTCTAATCCAGCACGTTTCTGAATCAGAGCAACGTCTGTTATAAATTAATGAAACTGTGTCTGGCAACTCTCATTTTCATATTCTTTCAGGATGATGACAAGGGAATGCAAAACATAAATATCTGTTAAAAGTCAGACTTTAACAAGTGAGTTACATGGGATACATTTTTATTGGACTCACTTAAAAAACAATAATGCATTTTTTTCAAACTGACATATGAAATTGCCTTCTTTATTTTTTTCTTTATTTCTTTGGTTGAAATCCTTCGGTAGTTTTGGAACATTAAGTTGAACTCGTTTTAACATTTATTTTATTTTTTTTGAGAAAAAAAGCCCAGCATGGTCTTAAAATAAAAATTCTTTGATTATTTAATCCTTATTCACTTTTGTTTTGATTTCATTTGATTGAAGAAAAATTTATACAGCTTTGTTTAGTATGCTTACATTGTAAAAATCAATGATATACTGAGCACTTAAGAATTTTACTAAATTGGACAACTTGTCTTTTTGTTCACATCTTAGGTGCATTTGATTGTAATCTGCTGCAAGGTCTACAGTTTCCTTAAGCATTGATTGACAGTTATTACCCTCAACTGTCTAATTTGCATGTATGTTCAACTTGATGGATCACATAAGTTGTATCTTGTGAGATAATTTGCTACCAAATACTTGTGTTGCCTTGTAGCCTCAAAAAAGTCCAATATTACGGTTAATTGTTTTCAGCTTTGACTTTGGGGGAACAGCTGTACTAATTGATGTTAATTAATTGTAATTCATGGACAAATCCACAGCTGTAGATTAACTAATGTCTCAGAATTACTAACTATTGTTCTTCGGAACCCTGCTAGCAAAACGAGCTTGTATAAGTTATATGCAGATAGGAAGGTCAGAATAAGGAGAGGAAATTTGTCGTTTATGGTTTAAAAAATATCTTTTTTTTCCAAGAATTGGAAGATAAGTCTAAGCAATTGATAACACTGATAAAGCTGTTGGACCTTGAACAGACTCATAGAAGAGAGGTTAGCTGAATCTCTATATGTGAGGTGGTGGGAAATGTGGATTCCTAGGTATTTTGAAGGCAAAGTTAAAAAAAATGAAAGTCGGTTCTGTAGTTGAGAGAGTGATGAGGCACATTTTGAAAACTCTTCCTTGGATTACTGAGTTTAGAAAGCTTGTCCAGTGGTTAGTGCTTTGCTAGGGGTCCTGGGTGCAAGTCCCACAAGAACAACATCGGCAAGAAGACTGTATGTTCTCCCCATGTTTACTTTGATTTCCTCCCACATTGCAAAGACATACTTATTGGGAAGTTAGATTGAGAATCAGGGGAACAGTGATGATGACGTATTTTAGACATTGTGGAATATGATGGTGCTTTATAATGTTTAACAATATTGAATAGTTCTTGGAAACTCCTGTTGTCTGCCCTATTATAGGTTAGAATGAGCAGTAAAATCAGTTTGTTTTTGCCCAGCTTAAAACATCTTCTAAGTATGTAGGATATCTTGCCTTACATAAGTAAATAAAATCACTTTTATATAAAACATCTGAACTGCTTATCAGAATATACAATTTTAAGTTGCTGCAGAACCGAGAACTGTGCATTATTTTCCCAAGTCTCTTTGGAACACAGGGGATTTACATAGATTGACACCCAATTCAAAGACTTGGATCAGCAAACTTATAAACTTCAGGTCTTGGACCACCCATTATCACTTGCTAAAACACAGTTCTGCATCATTTCATATCAACTCCTGAAGCTCACCACTTGCAAGGGGAAATAAGTTCAAGATGTGGGACTGACAATATCATGAGGGGCTCGCCCTCCTCCTCACCCTCACCTCTCATTCCTCTTCCACCTCAGAATCAAGTATGTTTACAACTACTTGGTAATTTTAAGTCTATGAAATCATTTGCCTGGTGTGAAAGGGGAAAGTATAAAGAGCCAAAGTAAATGTGCACATTGCCAAGAAGGAAAAAAGAAAAGGATTTAGAATAGGAGAAGAGAATAATTTGGTGCATGCAGTGCATTATATATAAGACCCCAGTGATCTGGGCCTTTTAGTTGTGGTCTGGTGAACGTTGACTCCTGGGAGCTAAGCAATATTGTGCTGGTTTCCTAGAAAGGATTCCAAGGCAGCAATTTTATATAAAGACCTAAAGGAACTTCATGTACAGACAGGAAAAACGATAGACCAAGGCATCGCTGACAAAGCCCAACGTGAAATGGACTTATGTTGAAAGCATTAGGATGTTTCAAGCGTAATAGGAGGGAAAAATATTCTCAAAACAAACTGTAGAGGAGCAACAGATGTGGAGGACACATAGAAATCATGTCATATGCTAAGAAGATACAAAATGAAATATAACGCGAAATCATAAATAATATATGTATAAATGTAGGTAAAAATGGTTTAAGTGTAAATCAGACATGTCAGGAACTTTTAATTTCCTGGATTTATATTGAAATTATCTATAGCTTTGAGGTTATATATAGTGTAAAGTTGTTTTCTAAGATTGTTGAGAATTCTTGGAAAAGGCATTAATACACTATGCAAAATTAACAAAGTCAGACAAAATTCTTCTTTTTCGTGTTTTGGTGTTTTCTGCCGTTCCAACATTAGACTGGCATTTCAGCAGTCTGGGTAGTGTAAAAAAAACTGCCCCATCCAATTCAGTGTGCCATATTCACACTCCAAATCCTGTTCCCTTTTCTATAAAGTCCTTCATTTTCAACTATTACCCCCTACTTACTTCTTCCAACCTATCCAAAATTTGAACTAGTAGCTTTAGAGGCTTTTAGGCATATGTAAAATTGTAGACTGAGGGCATCACACATGCTTAGTATTAGTAAGACTAGTGTCAGCTGCTGGGACTGAATATCACTGGGTTATTGGCATATAAATTCTGTCATCAGTGCGAGAAAAACTACAGTAGGCTATTACCACATAACAGGGCCCAAACAAATGGTTAAAGCAAGGATATTAAGGGCTCATTCAGACACAGGGCCGGACAGCCATCTGGCAATTCAGGCAAACGCCAGAAAAGCCTATCTGGTCGTGGGCCACCTTGTCTGCTACATTGTTATCAGAATCTGCATCATCGAGACACCAACATCAAAGGCTAGAATGGATAGAAGAGGAGTCAGATTCTGTGGAGGATGAGGTGTCTGAATTAAATGAGTATAGGGATATTTTTTATTTTTGGCGCATTCTGGAAAACGATCACACTATATAGGTGCTGTGAATTGGATCATCATAGTATATAAGGGGTTGTGGGTTGGATTGCCATACTATATAGTGGTGGAAAAAAGTATTTAGTCAGCCACCAATTGTGCAAGTTCTCCCACTAAAAAAGATGACAGAGGCCTGTAATTGACATCATAGGTAGACCACAACTATGAGAGTCAAAATGAGAAAACAAATCCAGAAAATCACCTTGTCTAATTTGGCAAGCTTTATTTTGCAAATGATGGTGGGAATAAGTATTTGGTCAATAAGAAAAGTTCATCTCAATATTTTGCTATATATCCTTTGTTGGCAATGCAAGCTGTCAAACGTTTTCTGCAAGTTTTCACAAGGTTGGCACACACTGTTGGTGGTATGTTGGCCAATTCCTCCATGCAGATCTCCTCTAGAGTAGTGATGTTTTGGGCCTGTCGTTGGGCAACACGGACTTTCAAATCCCACCAAATGTTTTTTAAGCGGTTGATACCTGGAGATTGGCTAGGCCACTCCAGGATCTTCATATGCTTCTTATGAAGCCACTCCTTGGTTGCCTTGGCAGTGTGCTTGGTATCATTATCATGCTGAAATACCCATCCATGTTTCATCTTCAATGCCCTTGCTAATGGAAGGAGGTGTGCACTCAAAATCTCACGATACATGGGCCCATTCATTCTTTCATATACACGGATCAGTCATCCTGGTCCATTTACAGAGAAACAGCCCCAAAGCATGATTTTGCCACCCCTATGCTTCACAGTAGGTTTGATATTCTTTGGATGCAACTCAGCATTCTGTCTCTTTCAAACACGAGTTTTGTTTCTACCAAACAGTTCTCTTTGGTTTCATCAGATCATATGACATTCTCCCAATACTCTTCTGAATATTCCAAATGCTCTCTAGAAAATTTCAGACAGGCCCAGACATGTACTAGCTTAAGCAGAGGGACACATCTGGCACTGCAGGATCTGAGTCCCTGGCGGTGTAGTGTGTTATTGATGGTAGCCTTTGGTACGGTGGTCCCACCTCTATGCAGGTCATTCACTAGGTCCCCCCATGTGGTTCTGAGATTTTTGCTCACAGTTCTTGTGATCATTTTGACCCCACAGGGTGAGATCTTTCGTGGAGCCCCAGATCAAGGGAAATTATCAGTGGTCTTGTATGTCTTCCATTTTCTTATTATTGCACCCACAGTTGATTTCATCACACCAAGCTGCTTGCCCATTGCAGATTCAGTCTTCCCAGCCTGGTGCAGAGCTACAATTTTGTTTCTGGTGTCCTTTGAAAGCTCTTTGGTGTTCACCATAGTGGAGTTTGGAGTGTGACTGTTTGAGGTTGTGGACAGGTGTCTTTTATACTTATAACGAGTTAAAACAGGTGCCATTACTACAGGTAATGAGTGGAGGACAGAGGAGCCTCTTAAAGAAGAAGTTACAGGTCTGGGAGAGCCAGAAATCTTGCATGTTTTTAGGTGACCAAATACTTATTTTCCACCATCGTTTGAAAAATAAATCTTGCCAGATCAGACAAGGTGATTATCTGGATTTGTTTTCTTATTTTGACTCTCACACTTGTTGTCTACCTATGATGTCAATTACAGGCCACTCTCATCTTTTAAGTGGGAGAACATGCACAATTGATGGCTGACTAAATACTTTTTTCCCCACTGTATAGTGTACTGTTGGGTGGACAATCATACTACGTTGGGGGCTGTTTGGAGGACCATCATACTACATGAGAGACTGAGATGAACCATCATACTAAATGGGGGGGCTGTTGAGGGTACCATCATGCTACATAGAAGCTGTGAGGTGTACCATCATATTATGTAAGGAACTTTGGGGTGTACCATCATACTATATGGGGGATCATCATACTGCACTGGGGGCTGTTGTAGGAACAATCATACTATATGGGGGGCTGTGAAGTGGACCATCATACTATATAGGAGGTCATAATGTGGAACGTCATACTCTATATGGAGCTGTGGGAGGACCGTCAGAAAGTATTGGGGCTATGAGTGATCTTCATAATGTATGGGGGATCTATCATACTGCATGAGGTCGATGTGGTGGGACCATCTTACTATGTAGGGTGGTTTTGGTTGATATCATACTGTGTGGAATGGATATGGTGGACATTATACTGTGTGAAGGCCTATGGGGTACATTAGACTATTTTGAGGGCTGTGATGACCATCATACTTATGGGCTTCAGTAAGGCCAAAATATCTGTCTAAGTGCCCCAATGCATTTCCTTCTCTGCTTCTTAAAATAAAGTTGAGAGATATGCTCTTCTTTGATTGTGACGTAATATGACTTTTTCTATGGGCGCCTGTTATTTCTATGTACTCCCCTGCTCAGGAGCATTATTACAATAAAGAGGCAGTGAGGGTCATTATTATAAGGAGGCACAATGGGGGGATTGTTATCATTATAGGGAAGCAAGGAGTCAATATTATCATTAATAGAAAGCACAGGGGATATTTTTATTATTATAAGGAGGCACATGGTCATTATTAGAGTTGAGCGAAACGGGTCGAAAAATTTCAAAAGTCGCCGACTTTTGGCAAAGTCGGGTTTCATGAAACGAAACCCGACCCTAGGATGAGGTCGGCCACGAGGTCGGCGACTTACGCGCCAAAGTCGCGTTTCAAAAGTTTGTTTTGCGCTCTTTTTCAGCCAATCAGGATCCACGGACACTGTGGGCAACGTGATGACCTAGGCACGGGTCACCACCATCTTTCAGAAGGGCATGCAAGTGATTGGCTTGCTTTGGTGGGCATCACAGGGGGTATAAAAGGGCGTGCACGCCGACCGCCATCTTACTTCTGCCGATCTTAGTATAGGGAGAGGTTGCTGCTGATTCTGTAGGGAGAGCGTTAGGCAGGGAAGAAGACAAAAAAACTGCTTCTGCTGCTAGCGATTTGGCCTGCACAACACACAAGTCACTGTGTGTGCAGAGCAAGGGGACGCTATATTGTGGTGTATCAGTGGTGTTGGTTGTTGGGCTGCCTTTTAAGGCTTCCTGACACGCTGGCATTGCTGTTTACCCACTGCTCCGCAAACTGCTTTTTTAAAAGCAATCCAATCTCCCTTATCCTCTAGTCACTTTTGTCACAGCTGTGCCATCGAGCCTGTCAGATAGCGCTCAGATATCAGTGGGCCTCACACAATCCACAAGTGTCCAGTGTCCAAAAGTGTGCGCAGAGATTCAAAATCTCCATTATCCTCTCGTCACTTTGGTCACAGGCAGCTGTGCCATCGAGCGTGTCACATAGCGCTCAGATATCAGTGGGCCTCACACAATCCACAAGTGTCCAGTGTCCAAAAGTGTGCGCAGAGATTCAAAATCTCCATTATCCTCTCGTCACTTTGGTCACAGGCAGCTGTGCCATCGAGCGTGTCACATAGCGCTCAGATATCAGTGGGCCTCACACAATCCACAAGTGTCCAGTGTCCAAAAGTGTGCGCAGAGATTCAAAATCTCCATTATCCTCTCGTCACTTTGGTCACAGGCAGCTGTGCCATCGAGCGTGTCACATAGCGCTCAGATATCAGTGGGCCTCACACAATCCACAAGTGTCCAGTGTCCAAAAGTGTGCGCAGAGATTCAAAATCTCCATTATCCTCTCGTCACTTTGGTCACAGGCAGCTGTGCCATCGAGCGTGTCACATAGCGCTCAGATATCAGTGGGCCTCACACAATCCACAAGCGTCCAGTGTCCAAAAGTGTGTGCAGAGATTCAAAATCTCCATTATCCTCTCGTCACTTTGGTCACAGGCAGCTGTGCCATCGAGCGTGTCACATAGCGCTCAGATATCAGTGGGCCTCACACAATCCACAAGTGTCCAGTGTCCAAAAGTGTGCGCAGAGATTCAAAATCTCCATTATCCTCTCGTCACTTTGGTCACAGGCAGCTGTGCCATCGAGCGTGTCACATAGCGCTCAGATATCAGTGGGCCTCACACAATCCACAAGTGTCCAGTGTCCAAAAGTGTGCGCAGAGATTCAAAATCTCCATTATCCTCTCGTCACTTTGGTCACAGGCAGCTGTGCCATCGAGCGTGTCACATAGCGCTCAGATATCAGTGGGCCTCACACAATCCACAAGTGTCCAGTGTCCAAAAGTGTGCACAGAGATTCAAAATCTCCATTATCCTCTCGTCACTTTGGTCACAGGCAGCTGTGCCATCGAGCGTGTCACATAGCGCTCAGATATCAGTGGGCCTCACACAATCCACAAGTGTCCAGTGTCCAAAAGTGTGCGCAGAGATTCAAAATCTCCATTATCCTCTCGTCACTTTGGTCACAGGCAGCTGTGCCATCGAGCGTGTCACATAGCGCTCAGATATCAGTGGGCCTCACACAATCCACAAGTGTCCAGTGTCCAAAAGTGTGCGCAGAGATTCAAAATCTCCATTATCCTCTCGTCACTTTGGTCACAGGCAGCTGTGCCATCGAGCCTGTCACATAGCGCTCAGATATCAGTGGGCCTCACACAATCCAAAAGTGTCCACTGTCCACAAGTGTGTGCAGAAATTCTAAATCTCCCCTTTCCTATAGACACCTTGTACCTTGTTTTACATTACTATATAGTTTGTTGGATTTTGTCTACATTTCTACCAAAAATGAGGAAGGCTGGTGGAAGAGGCCGTGGAATTGGGCGGTGGTTGGCAGCTGGTAATGATGGTGTTGGTGGTGGATCTGATGGTAGTGGCAAGAGCAAAATAGGACCGAATGCAGGAGGTGCTGACCCTGCGTCATCGTCTGGCTACATAAGGCCTCGAACGCTTAGTTTTCTAGGAGTTGGCAAACCGCTTTTAAAGGCAGAGCATCAGGAAAAAGTTTTGTCTTACATTGCTGACTCAGCCTCCAGCTCTATCGCCTCCTCTTCTTCAGTTGTAAAAAGTAAAAGCACTGAGTCATCATTTGAGGCTCATGTTCATGAACCACACCTTTCCTTGTGTCCTTCACCCCAACCAAGATTGAAGGATGACGCAGGCCATACTACTGATTACTCCATGGAGCTGTTTTCACATACCATGCCTGGATTATCAAGTGAAATGGTGAATTACCCAGGCCAAGATGAATCTGACATGGAGTGCACTGATGCACAGCCGCTGATGGATGATTCTGCTGGTACATTCACTCAGAGCACTACATTGTCCTCGCAGTGTACAGAGCCAGATTTTGACCCTGATGAGACTCAGGTGCCCCTTCCCGCACACTATACCACCATACACGGTGACACAGAGAAAGGTGCACATGACATAGAAGAGGAGGTGATGGATGACCCAGTTGTTGACCCAGATTGGCATCCATTGGGGAAAGAGGGTGCTGCTTCCAATAGCTCAGATGAGGAGCATCCACAGCAGACATCGACATCGCAACAGCTGTTATCTGGCAGGCCCGGAGCACTCCAAAGACAGGTTCCAAACATCAAAAGAGTTGCTGGACAGCTTGTCCAGAGGGTCAAAAGATCACAGCGTGCTAGGCCACAAAATGTCTGCCAAAGTAGGAAGAGTGCAGTGTGGCACTTTTTTGAACAAAATCCTCATGATCAGGCCAAGGTTATCTGTAAGAAGTGCGCAAAGACCTTTAGCCGAGGGAAAAATCTGAAAAATTTGAATACCAGTTGCATGCTTAGACATTTAACCAGCATGCACTTGCAAGCGTGGACACAACACCAAACCTCAAGTGCCACATGTGCAACTGATCACAACGAAGGTAGTCAGCAACGCTACATTGTTTCCCCCACTGTAAGCCCACCGGTTAGCACAGCAGCAAATGTTGAGGTGTCGTTGCAAGACCACAGCAGTCAGGGAATCCCACTGTTATATCAACGAAAGACTGATTCTAGGCCATCAGAAAGAACACCAACTCCATCACCATCATCAACCCTCTCTCAGTCCGCCCTGTCCACCCCTACTTCCACCATATGCAGCACTCAAGTCCAGCTCACCCTCCCAGACACTATGAGTAGGTCAAGAAAGTACTCAGTCTCTCATCCGCGTACACTGGGTTTGAACGCCCACATTGCCAAACTAATCTCGTTTGAGATGATGCCCTTTCGGTTGGTGGAAAGCACAGCTTTCCGCGAACTCATGGCCTATGCAGTACCACGCTATGACCTACCCAGTCGCCACTTCTTCTCTCGCAAAGCCATCCCAGCCCTCCACCATCATGTGAAAGACCGCATTGTCCATGCACTCAAGCAGTCAGTGAGCGGAAAGGTGCACCTCACAACTGATGCATGGTCCAGTCGGCATGGCCAGGGCCGTTACGTATCCATCACTGCGCACTGGGTTAATGTGGTGGATGCAGGGTCCACAGGGGACAGCGGTGGTGGGACAGTGCTGCCTAGCCCATGGTATAGGAAACAGTTGGCTGTAGGCGTTCGACCCTCCTCCTCCTCCTCCAGAAGCGAAAGCTCGTCCACAGAGCGCAGTCGTACGAGCACTCCATCTGCAGCTGCCACTGTTGCACACGATGTGTCCCCCTATCGAGCAGCTAGTGGAAAGCGTCAGCAGGCTGTGTTGCAGATGATGTGTTTGGGCGACAGACACACCGCCGAGGTGCTGGCCGAGTACTTGAAGCGACAAACTGAGTCATGGCTGGGCAGTGTACATCTTGAGGCAGGCAAGGTAGTTAGTGATAATGGCCGTAATTTTGTGGCAGCCATAGCCCTTTCAAAACTCAGCCACATACCTTGCTTGGCTCACACCTTGAACCTGGTGGTGCAGTGCTTCCTCAAAAATTATCCGGAGTTAACAGCCCTACTCCAGAAGGTGCGAAGACTGTGCGCGCACATCCGCCGGTCGCTTGTACACTCCGTTCGTATGCAGAAGCTGCAGCGATTGCTCCACCTTCCCAACCACCGCCTCATTATCGACATTGCAACAAGGTGGAACTCCACCCTGCACATGGTGGAGCGGCTGTGCGAGCAGAGGCAGGCCATAATGAATTTGTGGGAGGATACACGGCCAGGCACTTTGAGAGCAGACATGGAGTTGACAGGCGTGCAGTGGTCGAAGCTGAAAGACCTTTGTAAAGTCCTTCAGTGTTTTGAGGAATGCACACGGCTGGTAAGCGCAGACGACGCCATCCTAAGCATGAGCATCCCACTTATGCGTCTGCTCATGCAAACTTTGACGCACCTTAAGGAGCAGGCGTCTGCAGCCAATGTTGATGAGGAGGAAGAGGAGGAGGGAATCCTTGATGACATTCAGCCATTGTCTGCTCAGGGACCTCTCCTGGACGAGGTGGAGGAAGAAGAGGAGGAGGAGGAGGATGATGGGGATGATTACTTAGGGGAGGAGGATGCATCTCGTGGGGCAAGTGAAAATGTTGGTGTGGCAAGGTCTGGTACAGGGTTTGTGCGTGACTGGAGGGATGTGGATTTGCCAGAAAGTGCTCCTCCACCCAGCACTCGCAGTGCATCATTGACACCGGGAACATTGGCCCACATGTCAGATTATGCCTTGCGGATCCTAAAAAGGGACCCCCGCATTGCCAAAATGATGAACGATGACGACTACTGGTTGGCTAGCATCCTGGATCCACGCTATAAAGGCAAATTACAAAACATCATGCCACAGGAGAACCTTGACCTAATATTGGCTAATAAACAAGCAACTCTGGTAAATCGGTTGCTTGAGGCATTCCCAGCACACAGCAGCGGTGATGGTTCTCACACGAGCCGTACGGGCCGGGGGCAGCTTGGCAGAGGTGTTCGTGGTGCACACAGCAGAAGTGGCGTTGGAGACAGGGGTTTCATGACAATGTTGTGGACTGATTTTTCAAATACCGCTCACACAACTGGTAATACTGCATCGATGGAAAGTGACAGGAGACAGCAGTTGTCAACTATGGTTACAAACTACTTTTCCTCCCATATCGATGTTCTCCCACACAGGTCATTCCCCTTTGACTATTGGGCCGCTAAACTGGACACCTGGCCTGAATTGGCCCAATATGCCTTACAGGAGCTCGCTTGCCCAGCTGCAAGTGTGCTATCGGAAAGAGTCTTCAGTGCAGCTGGATCAATCCTGACAGAAAAAAGGACCCATCTGTCAACCCAAAATGTGGATGATCTAACCTTCATTAAAATGAACCACGCATGGGTTTCCAAGGATTTTGTCCCACCTTCCCCTGATGACACATAGGGTGACAGAAAAATGGCTTGCTTTGGTCCACCTCTTCCTGGTACTTCACCTATTTCGCCTTTTGCATCAGCTGAATGTCCAACATCAACATATGCAACTTTCGAAAACTCCCTAACTGTGCTGCCTCCCCCCCATGGCCGGGGTCACCACCTACCGCACGACACCGTGCGAGTGCCGTTGCCCTGGACAGGTGGGTAGGCCGACTCTTGGGCGCGGGCACTGGCACAGGGTCCCTCATAGTGCAATCAAGTGTCTCTGACGGTGGTGGTGCACACCCGCCGTCAGACACACCGTTGTACTATGAGGGGCCCAGTGCCAGTACCGACGCCCACGAGTGGGCCCCCCTTGCTTGGGCAGGGCCCCAGCATTTGCAATCTTTACCTCTCCCTGCTCCTCCGCTGTGTAATCTGGGCCGTCAAATCCATACTGTGCCTGACACCGTCTGAGCCTGCCTCCTGAGACATATATTTTGAATGTGTACGCTATCCATACATGTTATCCGGGGATACGGTACCCTTTCTAACCTTTGTGCAATCACGTGCAATCCATACTGTGCCTGACACCGTCTGAGCCTGCCTCCTGAGACATATATTTTGAATGTGTACGCTATCCATACATGTTATCCAGGGATACGGTACCCTTTCTAACCTTTGTGCAATCACGTGCAATCCATACTGGGCCTAACACCATCTGAGCCTGCCTCCTGAGACATATATTTTGAATGTGTACGCTATCCATACATGTTATCCAGGGATACGGTACCCTTTCTAACCTTTGTGCAATCACGTGCAATCCATACTGTGCCTGACACTGTCTGAGCCTGCCTCCTGAGACATATATTTTGAATGTGTACGCTATCCATACATGTTATCCATGGATACGGTACCCTTTCTAACCTTTGTGCAATCACGTGCAATCCATACTGGGCCTAACACCGTCTGAGCCTGCCTCCTGAGACATATATTTTGAATGTGTACGCTATCCATACATGTTATCCGGGGATACGGTACCCTTTCTAACCTTTGTGCAATCACGTGCAATCCATACTGTGCCTGACACCGTCTGAGCCTGCCTCCTGAGACATATATTTTGAATGTGTACGCTATCCATACATGTTATCCAGGGATACGGTACCCTTTCTAACCTTTGTGCAATCACGTGCAATCCATACTGGGCCTAACACCGTCTGAGCCTGCCTCCTGAGACATATATTTTGAATGTGTACGCTATCCATACATGTTATCTGGGGATACGGTACCCTTTCTAACCTTTGTGCAATCACGTGCAATCCATACTGTGCCTGACACCGTCTGAGCCTGCCTCCTGAGACATATATTTTGAATGTGTACGCTATCCATACATGTTATCCAGGGATACGGTACCCTTTCTAACCTTTGTGCAATCACGTGCTATCCATACTGGGCCTAACACCGTCTGAGCCTGCCTCCTGAGACATATATTTTGAATGTGTACGCTATCCATACATGTTATCCGGGGATACGGTACCCTTTCTAACCTTTGTGCAATCACGTGCAATCCATACTGGGCCTAACACCGTCTGAGCCTGCCTCCTGAGACATATATTTTGAATGTGTACGCTATCCATACATGTTATCCGGGGATACGGTACCCTTTCTAACCTTTGTGCAATCACGTGCAATCCATACTGTGCCTGACACCGTCTGAGCCTGCCTCCTGAGACATATATTTTGAATGTGTACGCTATCCATACATGTTATCCAGGGATACGGTACCCTTTCTAACCTTTGTGCAATCACGTGCAATCCATACTGGGCCTAACACCGTCTGAGCCTGCCTCCTGAGACATATATTTTGAATGTGTACGCTATCCATACATGTTATCCAGGGATACGGTTCCCTTTTTAACCTTTGTGCAATCACGTGCAATCCATACTGGGCCTAACACCGTCTGAGCCTGCCTCCTGAGATATATATTTTGAATGTGTACGCTATCCATACATGTTATCCGGGGATACGGTACCCTTTCTAACCTTTGTGCAATCACGTGCAATCCATACTGGGCGTGAGAACGGCTGGCGAGCTGTTAAGCAAGCTACAGCACCTGTCCAGACAAGTACAGGGATTCCCTAGCGAGGAGACTAATTTGATTGTTTTCAATGTTGGGACAGCAATTTTTGGGGAGCACTATACTCTGGAGAATGATAGATGGGGCCCACCATACACTAGAACATTCCAAAGGTGGACATCAGACACTGTAGCAGCATTTACAGGGCCCATTATACACTAGAGCATTAGAAATGGGGCCCATTATGTTTGGAGCATTATTTGGGCCCATAAGACAGTGGAGCTTCATCCATGGGGACCAACATATACTGTAGCATTATGTGGAGCTCATCATATACTGTTTCAAACATTATATGGGACCAATGATTCTGTATGGAGAAATAGATGGGCCTCGTCATGAGATGTAAAAAGTGAGGTATTTTTCATTGTACTATACCGCTATTTATCTGCCGTATCGGAGCATGATGAGTTGTGGTATGTGTTAAAGGGGGGCTCTTTCACCCAGGGCACATGAAAACCTGCAGCCAGCCCTCCCCCCCCACAACTTTAGCCAAATAACCCCCATTTTTCAGTGCGTAACTTGTATTATGAAGTTAATTAAGGTTGACAAGCTTAAGTAAGAAGAATTGATGCTTTTGGCATTCAAATGGGCACTGTAGGTGTGTTTCCTGTCCTCCTCTCACTGCCGACTTTTATTCCCCATTGACTTACATTGGGTTTCGTGTTTCGGGACGACCCCGACTTTTCCCTATAATCGGACGATCTTGCTCGACCCGACTTTTGGAAAAGTCGGGTTTCACGAAACGAAACGCGACCCTAAAAAACCAAAAGTCGCTCAACTCTAGTCATTATTATTGAGGTCAAGGAGACCATTATTAAAGGAGGCACAGGGGAATTATAAGATATCACAAGTTGGGGTTTGTGTAGAGGTGGTAATGAGGAGGATCCTGGAAAATCAGTAAAGTGAAGATGTCTGTGTGGTACATTTTGCAGGGACAAGTTATAGATGAAAAAATAGGTCGTGGTAGTCTGGACCGAATGCAAAAGAAAAGAGAAAATTAATTACGACAATCAGCGAGAACATCACAGGTGAGAATCTGCACAATATTCAAGTGATTCTCACTAAATTAGAATATCAAAAAGTTAATTTATTTCAGTTCTTCAATACAAAAAGTGAAACTCATATATTATATAGTCAATACAAACAGAGTGATCTATTTCAAGTGTTTATTTTTGCTAATGATGATTATGGCTTACAGCCAATGAAAACCCAAAAAAGTCATTATCTCAGTAAATTAGAATAATTACCGTATATACTCGAGTATAAGCCGACCCGAGTATAAGCAGACCCCCCTAATTTTGCCACAAAAAAAAACTGGGAAAACTTATTGACTCGAGTATAAGCCTAGGGTGGGAAATGCTCCATAATTATTCCCCCATATACTGCCCCCATAAGAAGCTCCATAGATTATTCCCCCATATGCTGCCCCCATTAGAAGCTCCATATTGTTCCCCCATATACTGCCCCCATAAGCAGCTCCAAGGATTATTCCCCCATATACTGCCCCCATAAGCAGCTCCAAGGATTATTCCCCCATATACTGCCCCCATAAGCAGCTCCAAGGATTATTCCCCCATATACTGCCCCCATTAGAAGCTCCATATTGTTCCCCCATATACTGCCCCCATTAGAAGCTCCATAGATTATTCCCCCATATGCTGCCCCCATTAGAAGCTCCTTAAGATTATTCCCCCATGTGCTGCCGCTGCTGCAGCATGTAAAAATAAAAAAAATGACATACTCACCTCTCCGTCGCTGGGTGTCAGATACTCACCTGTCCTGCGTCCATGGCTGCTCACCGCTATCTGCAACGTCATCAGTCAGTGACGTTCAGACTGCAGGGGGCACGGCGTGCACTAATCACGTCACCGCGCCCTCTGCTGTCTCAAGTCACTGACCGATGACAGACAGCAGCAAGCAGCCATGAACGCAGGACAGGTGAGTATCGCTATACTTACCCGTCCTGACGCTGTCGCTTGAGCCCCAAGCTTCTCCGCACTCTCTCTTCCTGCGTTCAGCGGTCATGTGATACCGCTCATTAAAATCATGAATATGCGCATATTCATGAGTTTTAATGAGCGGTACCACGTGACCGCTGAAGGCAGGAACAGAGAGCGCGGAGAAGCTGGGGGCTCAAGAGACAGCGTCAGGACGGGTAAGTATGACCTGACACCCCTGCCCCCTCTCCCCCTCCGACCCCCCGGTGTATATGACTCGAATATAAGCCGAGAGGGGGACTTTCAGCCCAAAAAAACGGGTTGAAAATCTTGGCTTATATTCGAGTATATACGGTAACAAAAAACACCTGCAAAGGCTTCCTAAGTGTTTACAAAGGTCCCTTATTTTGTAGGTTCCACAATCATGGGGAAGACTGCTGACTTGACAGATGTCCAGAAGGCAGTCATTGACACACTCCACAAGGAGGGTAAGCCACAAAAGGTCAATGCTAAAGAAGCTGGCTGTTCACAGTGTTGTATCCAAGTATTTTAATTTAAAGTTGAGTGGAAGGAAAAAGTGTGGTATAAAAAGGTGCACAAGCAACCGAGGTAACCACAGCCTTGAAAGGATTGTTAAGAAAAGGCCATTCAAAAATTTGGGGGAGATTCACAAGGAGTGGACTGCTGCTGCTCATTTCAAGAGCCACCACACACAGACATATCCAGGACATGGGCTACAAGTGTCGCATTCCTTGTGTCAAGCCACTCATGACCAATAGACAACACCAGAAGTGTCTTATCTGGGCCAAGGAGAAAAAGAACTGGACTGTTGCTCAGTGGTCCAAGGTGTTGTTTTCATATGAAAGTAAATTTTGCATTTAATTTGGAAATCAAGGTCCAAGAGTCTGGAGGAAGAGTGGAGAGTCACACAATCCAATGCTTGAGGTCTAGTGTAGAACCAAATAAACTCCAGGATGGATAGAAAAAATCCTGCAGGGAAAACCAATAAAATCAAAATTCTTAAAATATGTCTGTATCCATACAAAATAAAATGATTTATGTTTATAATAAAAAAGCTCCGGGAACACAATGCTCAATAAAAAATGCCTTTATTAAAATTTTGGCACAACATACCCATGCATAAATAGAAAAATACACAACCACATTAGCAATATATGTATGGAAACAGAAAATGCCAATCCATAACATAAGGCTTAATTAATAAACCAGGTAATTAATCATAATGTGTACATAATTGATTAACCATACCTATGTGTAAAAACATGTGCTCAAAGTGCTGTAGTGCAACTGTGCAAGCATTAATACACACTATAATAGTGTAACCTAATCACAAAAAACAACAAATAACAACGTGCTGTGTAATGATTAATAACTGTAAGCCTATATGCGCTGTGTGGAGTGTCCTACAACGCGCCCCGACGCGCGATTCGGAAAATAGATCTCCTTCGTCAGGGGGGTTGATTAATCAGTGTGTGCGCAAAGTTTATTTATAGCAGAATCAATTACAAGCAGGGAGCTCAATAGTTCATGCGCCGTCAATGTAACCCGGAAGCCACAAGGTAAAAAAAATCACATGACTAAATACTTCCGGGTAAGTCACTAAGAAACCGTCTCTATGTAAACAAACGGCGCATTCAATAGTGCGTGCTCAGAGCTCAAAGCCAGTTGTATCTAATAAAGTTAATCACGGGTAAAGACCTAAGCGGCGCATGCGTAGTCACCACAACTCGGGAGTCACAGTGCGGTAAGCGTCATGTGACAGAACACTAAAGGGATTGCCAAGTGTCAATCACTAAAAGACGCCATTGCTATGAGAACCGCCAGTGTAATAGACGGCGCATGCGTACAGTCCATGCCAATGATAACAAACGGTAATGTGAGAAAAATATAAGAAACATATATATTTTTAGGAAAACAGGTGTGGCAATAACAAATAAAGGATGCAATATACAAATTATCACCCTACAATGCACACATACAATACAGACATAATAACAGTGTAATTATATATAAAAAATATTAAAAAATCATATGTAGCATATGTAACAATATAATGTGTAAAAGCAGAAATGTGTGCATAGACAACATAAATAATCAGTGCAACAACCAAATTATATATATATAAAAAAAATGTATGTGTATATAACACATAATTTCACATAACACAAGTAAATACATAATGTGTAAATATCATTAGTGAATTAGTGTAATAATATATAAAAAATATATATATCAAAATATATAACAAAATATATATGTGACGTGCCACACTAAATCATATATAAAAGTATATATATATATATGGAGATAAAAAAATAAAATAAAAAGTTCTTCCTGCTTCCTCTTTCAACATAATAGAGATTTTATTAAGGATGAAAACAGCAGAACATGACTAAAAAGTGACATTGGCATGAAAAAGACAGATCGGGTGACAATGATTGCTCCGAAAAACATTATATTCATAAGTGAACATAATCATCTTAGGGTACCTCATGTAACTAAACATAAACAGTGCTCTCTTAAGGGGTACGACCGTGGTCCCTCTGGTTGCTCCTATACTGTGTAAGTGTTCCTCCACATCATTGCTCTTTTCTACTTTTACTCTGCCAGGAATTTTTTCCTTCACTTTATGGCTATATCCTTAAGAGAGCACTGTTTATGTTTAGTTACATGAGGTACCCTAAGATGATTATGTACTCTTATGAATATAATGTTTTTCGGAGCAATCATTGTCACCCGATCTGTCTTTTTCATGCCAATGTCACTTTTTAGTCATGTTCTGCTGTTTTCATCCTTAATAAAATTTACCTTGCACTTTACCATGCGGCATTTGAACTGTTTCACTGCTTTTTCGTTTAGCTATTGTACTTTATATGCAGTGTGTTCTGCACTGTCCATTCGTGTGCTGGAATCTTGGTTGTGATCACCAGCACATCTAGATTATCATGATTTTGACAAATCACTCCAGCACATCTTGCTGTCTTTTGCTCTTAACATAATAGAGATGAATATGATGATCCTCACGACCGTACAATCACACCACTGAAAAAATAAAATATATATTAAAATGCACAGAAAAAAACATTATAAAAATGGAATAAATGAAAGACTCTCATTGAGACCCAATGGAGACACCGTATCAAGCGTCCATATCCACTGGGTCTCTAATTGGGCAAGTAATTTACAGACATTTCCCCCTCTAATCCCTCTACATGCCATATCAATGCCAAACACCTTTAACAATGAAGAATCGCAACTGTGATGTATTTTAAAATGTCTAGGCAATGTTTTGAGTGAAGAAATGTCTTCAACATCAGCAGCTGCCCTTATGACCAATACATGCTCCCGCACCCTCACCTTGAGCTGGTGGGTGGTAAGGCCAACGTAGATGAGGGAGCAGGGGCACGTGGCACAATAAATGACAGCTGTAGATGAGCAAGTTATAGGTTTCTTGATATTAAAAACACGAACATTATCAGAACTCGTAAACGTACGTGCTCTGACAATGTTAAGGCAAGCTATACAATGTCCACATGGTTTACAACCTACAGTCTGTTTGTGTTGCGTAATAAAATTATGGACTGGCTCCTGGGTATAGTGACTTTTCACTAAACCATCACCTAAATTCGGTGATCTCCGAAACGTAATATTTGGACGTTCTCCAATGTATTTTAAAAGGATAGGGTCAGCTTTCAAAATCAGCCAAAATGTATCCAAACATGATCTCAATTGTTCATTTTAGCCATTAAAACTAGTAATGAATCTGACTACTTCCTTTGAATTAGATTTATTTCTATGGTTATCATAGAGAGCACTATGTCGAGACAAATGTCTTGCTCTATTGAACGCCCTTTTTATGGAGCGTCGGCTGTAGCCTCGTTCCAAGAATCTGTCTTTCAATAACTCAGCTTGTTTTAAGAAATCAATTTCTGTGGAACAAATGCGTCTTATACGCAAAAATTGCCCAATTAGGCGATTCTTCATTGTTAAGGGCCTGTCACACTAAGCGATATCGCTAGCAATATCGCTATAACTTGTGACGTTATAGCGATATTGCTAGTGATATCGCTGTGTGTGATACTTACCTACGACTCCATCCCCTGCTGGTTATCGCTGATCGCGCGAGAACGTCCTGAACCGTTTCTCGTCATCAGCTTCCTGTGGCGCTTCCTGTGGAGAAACGAGAGACGAGCGTGGAGCCGGGCGGGAGGACGCAGAATCACCTAGTGTGACATGTAAGTAGCGACCCCCGTCCCGGGCGATGTCGCTGGTGAGATCTGCCTGTGTGGCAGCTCACTAGCGACCACTTAGCGATGCACCAGCGATCCTGACAGCGTCATATCGCTGGTCGGGATCGCTGGTACATCCCTAAGTGTGACAGTACATTTAAAGGTGTTTGGCATTGATATGGTATGTAGAGGGATTAGAGGGGGAAATGTCTGTAAATTACTTGCCCAATTAGAGACCCAGTGGATATGGACGCTTGATACGGTGTCTCCATTGGGTCTCAATGAGAGTCTTTCATTTATTCCATTTTTATAATGTTTTTTTCTGTGCATTTTAATATATATTTTATTTTTTCAGTGGTGTGATTGTTACGGTCGTGAGGATCATCATATTCATCTCTATTACATTGAAAGAGGAAGCAGGAAGAACTTTTTATTTTATTTTTTATCTCCTTATATATGTATATACTTTTATATATGATTTATTGTGACACTTCACATATATATTTTGTTATATATTTTGATATATATTTTTTTATATATTATTACACTAATTCACTACTGATATTTACACATTATGTATTTACTTGTGTTATGTGAAATTATGTGTTATATACACATATATATTTTTTATATATATAATTTGGTTGTTGCACTGATTATTTATGTTATCTATGCACACATTTGTGCTTTTACACATTATATATTGTTACATATGCTGCATATGATTTTTTAATATTTTTATATATATAATTACATTATGTTATTATGTCTGTATTGTATGTGTGCATTGTAGGGTGATAATTTGTATAACGCATCCTTTATTTGTTATTGCCACACCTGTTTTCCTAAAAATATATGTTTCTTATATTTTTCTCATATTACCGTTTGTTATCATTGGCATGGACTGTGCGCATGCGCCGTCTATTACACTGGCAGTTCACATGGCGATGGCGTCTTTTAGTGATTGACACTTGGCAATCCCTTAAGTGTTCTGTCACATGACGCTTATCGCACTGTGACTCCCGAGTTGTGGTGACTACGCATGCGCCGCTTAGGTCTTTACCCGTGATTAACTTTATTAGATACAACTGGCTTTGAGCTCTGTGCATGCACTATTGAATGCGCCGTTTGTTTACATAGAGACGGTTTCTTAGTGACTTACCCGGAAGTATTTAGTCATGTGATTTTTTTTTACCTTGTGGCTTCCAGGTTACATTGACGACGCATGCGCTATTGAGCTCCCTGCTTGTAATTGATTCTGCTATAAATAAACTTCGCGCACACACTGATTAATCAACCCCCCTGACGAAGGAGATCTATTTTCCGAAATGCGCGTCGGGGCGCATTGTAGGACACTCCACACAGCGCATATAGGCTTACAGGTATTAATCATTACACAGCACGTTGTTATTTGTTGTTTTTTTGTGATTAGGTTACACTATTATAGTGTGTATTAATGCTTGCAAAGTTGCACTACAGCACTTTGAGCACATGTTTTTACACATAGGTATGGTTAATCAATTATGTACACATTATGATTAATTACCTGGTTTATTAATTAAGCCTTATGTTATGGATTGGCATTTTCTGTTTCCATACATGTATTGTTAATGGGGTTGTGTATTTTTCTTTTTATTCACGGGTATGTTGTGCCAAAATTTTAATAAAGGCATTTTTTATTGAGCATTGTGTTCCCGGAACTTTTTTTATTATAAACATAAATAATTTTATTTTGTATGGATACAGACATATTTTAAGAATTTTAATTTTATTGGTTTTCCCTGCAGGATTTTTTCTATCCATCCTGGAGTTTATTTGGTTCTATATATACCGGATGGTCTGCCATCCTTACGTTTTTGAAGGGGATTGGTTCAAACACACTTTGCAAACCTTAACTGATTTTGAGAAAGTATATTTTATTAATTTTAATTTTAACTTGGTAGGTTTGAATTCTGTTTTCTCCATTCATTTTTTGAGGTCTAGTGTGAAGTTTCCACAAT
Source organism: Dendrobates tinctorius (assembly GCF_039654945.1). Classification (NCBI taxonomy): domain Eukaryota; kingdom Metazoa; phylum Chordata; class Amphibia; order Anura; family Dendrobatidae; genus Dendrobates; species Dendrobates tinctorius. The sequence goes on from NW_027361697.1 coordinate 59,974,520, forward strand.
CAATGATGCTTTGGGGAGCCATGTCATCCGCTGGTGTAGGTCTACTGTGTTTGATAAAGACCAAAGTCGGCACAGCTGTCTTCCAGGAAATTTTAGAGCACTTCATGTTTCCCTCTGCCGACAAGCTTTTTGGAGATGGAAATTTCATTCTCCAGCAGGACTTGGCACCTGCCCACACTGCCAAAAGTACCAATACCTGGTTTAAAAACAACAGTATCACTGTGATTAAAAGGCCAGCAAATTTGCCTGACCTTAACCCCACAGAGAATCTATGGGGTATTTTCAAGAGGAAGATGAGAGACACCAGACCCAACAAAGCAGACGAGCTGAAGGCTGCTATCAAAGACATCTGGGCTTCCATAACACCTCTGCAGTGTCACTGGCTGATCGCCTCCATTCCACATTGATGTAGCAATTGATGAAAAAAGGAGCCCCGACCAAGTATTGAGTGCATTTACTGAACATACATTTCCGTAGGCCAACATTTCGGATTTAAAAATCATTTTATAAGCTGATGTTTTAAAGTAATAAACTAATATACTGAGATAATGACTTTGGGGTTTTCATTGGCTGTAAGCCATAATCAATATAAACAGAAATAAACACTTGAAATTGATCACTCTGTTTGTAATGACTCAATAAAAATAAATTAACTTTTTTGATGATATTCTAATTTAGTGAGAAGCACTTGTACACATATATCGTCTGCAAAGCACAGGTGTAAAACTGATATTGCCATTATATGGTCACTGTATGGTGGTAATATTTGTTTATGGTTTGTTGGCAATGTCTGTAATATTGCAATATTATGTTGATATTATAGATATTATAATTATGTAATCTTATATATAAATATTATTGATAATATTAGAAATATTGCTCCTGTAGTAAATCTTGATTTGCACTAGGCAGGGTCATAATATGAGTTTCTGAAAGCATCTATCCATACGTACCCCTCATGCTTACTGTCATCATGAAAAGAAACGTGTTTCAAATGCCTTTGAACTTTGATCTGTTCCTGGTTTAATATGACATGTGACCTGCCTATATTGTGTGTTATGAGGCTATCCTGTGGGCTAGTTTGTTTATCATAAGGGATTCCCAGGGTCAGCCGTCATTGAGCGGGACACCATATCCCCTGACAAGTAGGGTGCCAACTCCATTGACAGGCAGGACTTGTATCAGCAGGGAATAGCATAGCGAGGTATTATACATTCTTTTCTTTTATGCACATGTCACTTTATCAGTGTGATTTTGTTCACCCATTCTAGCACATACTTTTATTTGTCGCCTGCCTTTGTTATCAGTCCTCATACAGTACTCTCTATTTTCTCTTTCCACTTATGCTTGTACAACTGGGTGGTTGCATTATTCACCAGCATAGGGTTATTTAGGAACTTTATAGACAGCCGTCAAGCAGCGGGGACAAAATTACTTGTTTATTTGTTTAGGATGTCAATCTGCGCTGTTAGCCAGACAATGAGTCCACAATATTTGGTGCAGGATGAACTGAGCTAGCATGGTTGCTTGCATGGTGATTGTTGTTTGTCAATTTTAAGAGTATTTTTTTAAAGTTAAATTTTATCTTACATATCTATAAGTGATATAAGGTTATTTTTCATTAGTTCGTTTGATTCATAATCCCTACCAGTTCATTTTTTTCTCTATTTTTGCAGTCCTATTCAACTCACTACCTGCACTAAAGACAGCTGTCTTACATAGTCACCTTTATAAAAGACTCCTGTCCACAGACTCAATTAATCAGTCAGACACTAACCTCTACAACATGGGCAAGACCAAAGAACTTTATATGGATGTCAGAGACAAGATCAAAGACCTACACATAGCTGGAATGGGACACAAAATCATAAGTAAAACGCTGGGTGAGAAAGAGACAACTATTGGTGCAATAGTAAGAAAATGGAAGAAATACAAAATGATTGTCAATCTACATCGATCTGGGGCACCATGCAAAATCTCACCTCGTGGGGTATCCTGTGGTGAATTCTCTTTCTGGTCTCCCTCTGGTTATTACTGAAGGTAGTGGAGCTGGTCAGATTGACAGAGGGGTTGCGAGTTCTCTTTCTGGGCTCCCTCTGGTGGTTACTGGAGGTAGTGGAGCTGATCTGATTGACAGATGCTGGCTACCTGATAATGAGGATGATGATTGGAGATCTCGGGTTTCAGATTGGGATTTAAGACAGCTGACTTCGTCTATCCCTGCTGGTAATTTTCTTCCTGTGCCTTCTGAGGTCTGATGTCTCCTGCTCTGTCCCTGCATGGTTCAGCTAATTGGTTAATTTGCTATTCTGTTTGCATTTGATCTGGTTTTGTCTAGCTCTGCTTTGTGTGGTTCAGCCAGTGCCACCTGGGGCTGTGCTGAATCACCACCCTTATGTTACGGCTTGCGCCAGTTTGTTTTGCCCCCTGTTATATTGGTCTCTTTTTGCTTTGCTTTCAATGTTTTTATGCATTGTGTTGGACTTTTTGCAGGGTTTTTTGCGTGATTGCAGACAGTGTCTTTCCTTTCCTGTCCTGTCTAGTCAGTGTGGGCCCCATCATTTGCTCAGTCTATTTTCCTGCCTGCGTTTGTGTTTTCATCTTGTCTCACCGACAATATAGGTTTGGGGGCTGTCTATTCCTTTGGGGTCTGCTCCGGGGCAGTTTAGATTTCCTCTTTCTTTCTTTAGGCTTAGTTAGCTCTCCGCCTGTGCCGAGGCGTCTAGGATCATCGTAGGTACGCTCCACGGCTACTGCTAGTTGTGTGGATAGGATCAGGGGTCTGCAATCCGCTTAGTTACCAACCTCTCTGGTTTTCTGTGGCTTAGCCTGGGCCTGCTATCCTCCTCAGTGACCCATTCATAACAGTATCCTTGATCATGAGGAAGGTGAGAGATCAGCCTAAAACTACATGGGGGGAACTTGTTAATGATCTCAAGGCAGCTTGGACTACAGTCACCAAAAAACCATTGGTAACACATTACGCCGTAAAGGTTTAAAATCCTGCAGTGCCCGCAAGGTCCCCCTGCTCAAGAAGGCACATGTGCAGGCCCATCTGAAGTTTGCTAGTTAATACTTGGATGATTCTGTGAGTGATTGGGAGAAGGTGCTGTGGTCAGATGAGACAAAAATTGAGCTCTTTAGCATTAACTCAACTCGTCATGTTTGGAGGAAGAGAAATGCTGCCTATGACTCAAAGAACACCGCCCCCACTGTCAAGCATGGAGGTGGAAACATTATGTTTTGGGGGTATTTCTATGCTAAGGGCATAGGACTATTTCACCGCATAAGTGGGAGAAAGGATGGTGCCATGTACTGTAAAATCCTGAATGACAACCTCCTTCCCTCCATTAGGACATTAAAAATAGGTCGTGGCTGGGTCTTCCAGCAAGACACGACCCAAAACATACAGCCAAAGCAACAAAGGAGTAGCTCAAAAAGAAGCACATTAAGGTCATGGAGTGGCACAGACAGTCTTCAGATCTTAATCCCATAGAAAACGTATGGAGGGAGTTGAAGCTCCGAATTGTCAAGCGATAGCCTCAAAATCTTAATGATTTAGAGATGATCTGCAAAGAGGAGTGGACCAAAATTCCTCCTGACATGTACGAAAACCTCAACATCAACAACAAAAAAGTCTGCTGTACTTGCCAACAAGGGTTTTGCAGCCATCTATTAAGTCTTGTTTGCCACTGCAAAATGCAAATAAATTTATATAATTTATGCAATGTGATTTTCTGGATTTTATTTTTGATATTCTATGTCTTAATGTTAAAATTCACCTATCTTTAAAATTATAGACTGTTCATGTCTTTGTCAGTGGGCAGTTAAGTAAAATTTGGCACTCAACTCATGAAATCTGTTTGAAAACTTTTAATGCAGTCCAAAATAAATGTTTCGGTCATCAATGGACCTTCATCAGTATACCGACAGCTTCTGTTATGTCTGTATGGGTATCAGTGCCTGTTTCAGGTTAATGTAGTTGGTATATGTTATTGAAGTTGCAAGACTCAGATACGAAGTAGCAGTAGTATAGGATGCTAAACAATTGGCACTCAGTACAGTAAGAAGATTAAAGAATCCGGAAACAACCAGAATTGGTGAACCTATGCCACAAGAGAACAATGGAGAATTGATTTAAAGTTCGGATCTGCCGGGTTGAGAGTATGTGAAAATAAATTTAAATAATGGAGTTATATGTTGTAATTACAAAGGTAAATGAAAAAGATCACAAAAATCAAAATAGGTAGAAAACATTACCAATGGTGGTTTAGTGGTACTGTATCCCTGTTGTAGTAGGTAAGGGTATTGAAAGGTATCGGTGATGGGTGGTGGCCAAATGCCCGTGTCCAAAGCGGTGTCCGCGGGAGGTTAAAAAAAGATAAAATAAAACATTTTTCTTCCCTGTCTTTGTGCCGCCCCCTGCAGCCCAGCGCACTAGGCACATGCCCTCCAGTGCATAGTGACAAATATGGCCCTGGAAGCACCCTTTTGAGCTAGTGCAGCCATGAGTCTTCTTGGGAATGATGCAACAAGTTTTTCACACCTGGATTTGGGGATCCTCTGCCATTCTTCCTTGCAGATCCTCTCCAGTTCTGTCAGTTTGCTTGGTGAACGTTGGTGGACAGGCATTTTCATGTCTCTCCAGAGATGCTCAATTGGGTTTAGTTCAGGGCTCTGGATGGGTCAGTTAAGAAAGGCACAGAGTTGTTCTGAAGACACTCCTTTATTATTTTAGCTGTGTGCTTAGGGTCATTGTCTTGTTGGAAGGTGAACCTTCGGCCAAGTCAGAGGTCCAGAGCAATCTGGAAGAGGTTTTCATCCAGGATATCTCTGTACTTGACTGCATTCATGTTTCCTTCAATTGCAACCAGTCATCCTGTCCCTGCAGCTGAAAAACACCCCCATAGCATGATGCTGCCACCACAATGTTTCACTGTTGGGATTGTATTGGGCAGGTGATGAGCAGTTCCTGGTTTTCTCCACACATACCACTTAGAATTATCACCAAAAAGTTCTATCTTTGTCTCATCAGACCAGAGAATCTTATTTCTCAAAGTCTGGGAGAAGGTCATGTGTTTTTTAGCAAACTCTACTCGGGCTTTCATATGTCTGGCACTGAGGAGAGGCTTCCGTCAGGTCACTCTAACATAAAGGCTCGACTGGTGGAGGGCTGCAGTGATAATTGACTTTGTGGAACTTTCTCCCATCTCCCTACTGCATCTGTGGAGCTCAGCCACAGTGATCTTGGGGTTCTTCTTTACCTCTCTCACCAAGCCAAACAAATGGTGTGGTGGGGGTTCTGGAAATCTCTTCTGGTACAATAGGGTTAGAAAACTGGCGGGACTGAAACTTCCAGGGGTATGCCAATCTTGATCTGGCTACGATGGACCACCTTTTCTTGTCGAGTGTCCGCTCTGAAAATTTTATATACTTCCACCCCTGGGAACAGGATACTGGTGATGACACAAGGGTATGATTCCCACTGGTCATCCAGTTTGTGGGAGCGGTGGTTCTTTTTAACCCAAACTCTGTCTTCTACTTGCACGGGTTCCTCTTTGGCCCTTGCATTGAAATCATCCTCTTGTCTTTGGCGGACAGCTTGCATTCTGTCTTCGACAAATTCGTTAGCTTCTTGGAGACGTTTTGATTTTATAACACCCAATCTGACTGTGTTAGGGAATTAGAGTGATCTTCCACTTGATCGTTTAGCTGAAAGTCTGCAGGCAGTTTCCCTGGATGGCCAAACATCAGGGAATATGGAGTGTAACTGGTGGAGCAGGGAGTGGTGTTGCTATACAGGTAAGTTAACTCTTGGAGCAACTCAGACCATTCTTGTCTTTCTTTGGCTGGAACATTTTTTAACATGTCAGTCAATGTTTTATTCATCCTTTCACATAGTCCATTGCATTGAGGATGGTACTCAGTTGTGCGAAGTTTCTTGCAGCCATAGAGTGCACATAGTTCTTAGAATAACTCTGACTCAAATGCTGGACCTTGATCTGTCAGGATCTGCTCAGGGTATCCATAAGGCCTTGCAATTTTTTTCAAAATACTGTGGCAGTGGTCAGGGCAGGCTGATCTCTGACAGGAACAGCCACAATATAAAAACTAAGGAAAAAGAAAAGCGCAATAGGGTCTTATCTGGGTGGAAAACGGAATAAAAACTGATGAAATCTACTCACCCTTTCCGGGAAGGATATAGGCATATAAACCAATGTCAGCTTGCTGCACGCCCGAAGGTCCACTCCGTGACCACCAATATAAATCCTTATGGATAAAGTATCTATCTCAGGCTTACTGTGCGCTGCTTGACCAGGATAAAAATACTACCACATGAGAAGTTTAACCATTTAAATCCCGACGCGTTTCAAAGTGTAAACCACTTCTTCCTCAGGGGATGACATGTCATCCCCTGAGGAAGAAGTGGTTTACACTTTGAAACGCGTCGGGAATTAAATGGTTAAACTTCTCATGTGGTAGTATTTTTATCCTGGTCAAGCAGCGCACAGTAAGCCTGAGATAGATACTTTATCCATAAGGATTTATATAGGAACAGCCACAATGAATTTAGTATAGTGATCGATAATGGTCAGAGTATAGAGGTATCCAGTACGACTGGGTTGCAATTTCACATGGTCAAGGGCAACGAGCTCCAGAGGATGGTGAGTTTCAGTGGGATGCAGCGCGACTCTCTGTTCCATACCTTCTCGGCTACTTAGAGTACATGAAGCACATTCTCTGCACCATTTCTTAATGTCTTGGTGCATTCCTATCCAATAGAAGCGTTCCCGGATGATCATCTCAGTCTTTTGACAGCCAAAGTGTCCAGATTGGTTTTGATAGACCTCTAGGATGAGGCTCGCATCTTGTCTGGGCAAGACTACTTGAAACACTCTCTTGTGAGTGTGGGGGTTTTCGGTGCATCGAACAAGCACTCCTTTGTGGAACTGCATACATTTTTTCTGTCACCATAATCGACAAAGTTCTGGATCAGATTGTTTGTGGCCCACAGTCAGTTTTTATGGTCTAGATTCTAGCAACTTACGTAGGATTCTGAAAGTTCTGCTCTCCTTCTGGATTTCAGCCCAGTCTTGACTCACCGTGGATTTGAGGCTAGGCTCGGCAACTGGGTTCCTTTTGACTCTCCGCACATTCTGTTTGGCAACATAGGAATAGAAGGTAGGCATTTATACTTTTTCCCACTCATCTTCATCATAACGGGGTGTTTCTGTTGTGGGCAACCTGGACAGGGCATTTTTCTACTGAAGGTCGGTCCCTTGCCTCAGGAAATTCCAGTTTAAATACCGACATTCCCTTTCTATGTGGCCACTACGGTGGCATCTGCGGCAAATCAGTTGACCGAAGGAATCAAATCTGTTGGTAGGTTTCCTACCTGTCCGGTAGTAGCTGTCTCTAGGACTTTTAGGGTGGCACATTCTGCATAAAATGAGGACGGTTTTCATGACTGGGGCTGGATGCTTCAACTCCTTTACTTCTTTGCATATAAGTGCAACACTTCTGGTTAGTTCCGCAATTTGATTACATAACTCTTTAGCAGAGCCTTCTACCTGATGGAGAGCACATTGAACAACAACAGGTTTGGCAGGGGCTAACACAGCACTTTCTTGGTCGTTCAACCCTTTATCCCTTGGACTCAATATTTTTATGACAGATTCTTTAAAATCCAGAAATTTACTATCAGGGTGTTGTAGTGCCAGCATTCTCAATTGTAACCTTGTAGTATCAGACATTACTCCTTCAACAAGTTGTTCCTTTAGAATATTAACAGCATTAACAGCTTCAGCGGGATCAGATTAATTAATGGCATACCAAGCTTCTTGTCAGCTGAGGGCAAAATCTCTTAACCCCTTTCTGCTATCTGATGTACTATCCCATCCATGTGACCTGGGACTTAATTCCCATGGAAGGGATAGTACATCATATGCGATCAGCGGCGCTCACAGGGGGAGCGCCGCTGATCGTGGCCGGGTGTCAGCTGTTTACCACAGCTGACACCTGGCACTCTGTGCCAGGGGTGGTCACAGACTACCTCTGGCACATTAACCCCTGGCACACTGTGATCAAACATGCCGGGGGCATAGAGAAGCATTGCGCAGGGAGGGGGCTCCATGCGTGCTTCCCTGAGCTCCTCCTCCCTGCAGGCCCCCGTTATAAACTTCTGTGAAGCCCTTGGGGGTTCAAAGTGCTCACCACACATCTAGAGAAGTTCCTTGGGGGGGTCTAGTTTCCAATATGGGGTCACTTGTGGGGGGTTTCCACTGTTTAGGCACATCAGGGGCTCTCCAAACGTGACATGGCTTCCGATCTCAATTCCAGCCAATTTTGCATTGAAAAAGTCAAAAGGCTCCCCATCCCTTCTGAGCTCTGCCATGCACAGAAACAGTAGTTCCCACCTCCCCACATATCAGGTATCAGCATACTCAGGACAAATTGCACAATAACTTTTATGGTCCAATTTCTCTTGTTACCCTTGATAAAATAAAAAAATTGGACCTTAAGTATTTTTTTTGTGAAAAAAAGTTAAATGTTCATTTTTTTTTTAAACATTCAAAAAATTCCTGTGAAGCACCTGAAGGGTTGCTAAACTTCTTGAACGTGGTTTTGAGTACCACCAGGGGTGCAGTTTTTAGAATGGTTTCACTTTTAGGTATTTTCTATCATATAGACCCTTCAAAGTGACTTCAAATGTGATGTGGTCCCTAAAAAAAAGGTGTTGTAAAAATTAGAAATCGCTAGTCAATTTTTAAACACTTATAACTTCCTAACAAAAAAAAAAAATTGGTTCCAAAATTGTGCTGATGAAAAGTAAACATGTGGGAAATGCTACTTATTAAGTTTGTTGTGTGCCATATCTCTGTGATTTAAGGGCATAAAAATTCAAAGTTGGAAAACTAAAAATTTTCCAAATTTTTGCAAAATTTCCATTTTTTTTCACAAATAAGCACAAGTTATATAAATAAAATTTTACCACTAACATGAAGTACAATATGTCACGAGAAAACAATGTCAGAATCACTGGGATCCATGGAAGCGTTCCAGAGTTATTACCTCATAAAGGGACAGTGGTCAGAATTGTAAAAATTGGCCTGGTCAATAACGTGCAAACCACCCTTGGGGGTAAAGAGGTTAAAGATTCATGGGACTGTTGTCTTTTCCTGAAGAATCTCATCTTTTACTCTGACAGGGTTTTCGTTTCAAATATAACTCATAACCTGTCTAGTATCTGCTCAGGAGTGTTCTTTATACTAACTTCCATTAGTGCAGCGCCCCCTAGCTGACCAATCAATATCTCCATTTTTTGTGCAGGGCTCACTGAGTACTGTCTGAACATTGCCTGCATTTTCTCTTTAAAGTATTTAATGTGTAAGGTTCTCCACTGTAGCTGGGGAGCCAGGGTGCCCCAAAAGAATATGGCATTGTTAATGGCATTGCTTGAGCCATAGGAGTGGATGGGCTAGTCACTTCACTCTCCTCTTCTGAAGCCATGTTTATAACACTGTTTGTATAATGCAGTAATTTGTCTTACCTTTCCAGCGGCTGTCTCTCCCCTCTTTTTTTTGAAAATTTCAACTTCAGTTGCTTATGCCTGCAGGGTACCGGCTTAATAGTCAAGATGTCTGTGCAACAACTAAGACATGCACAGTTTAAATCACAGGGTATTTCAGTCAAATCAGATCACAGTTCTCAATAAATCAGCCAGTGGGAGGTGTACAGTCCAACAACAGCTGTGGTGTAGTACAAATTCTTAACAGCAGTAAAGACTGACACTTTCTGTGGTAATTTTCTCTTCAACTTCCCTCAATAGCAGCAATATTTATTTACTCAGTCTTCAACAAACATAAGGCACAGAGGATTCATCATGTTCGTGACACCAAATTTTTGTGGCGTTCTCATGTGGTGTATGGCTGAGGGTTGTACTCCTGACAGGGTATGATGTATCTTACAGTGACCAAGCTTTCTGTCAGGAGAACAGTCTTTGTTTCTCATATTACACACACAGGAAACTCCACAATACAATGTTTGCACAGTAACTGCCTTAGGCAGAAAATGATGATGGTGGTAGTAGTAGGTGCATTTGAACCCCAGTCATGAAGCAGCAGTAAGAATTTGAAATAGAAGTCTTTTTACTGAATGTAACGGGGCAAATTAATATTTACAAACAGCAGTAAACTAAGGTACAGGATTACACTCACGGTTGATGATTGTTGTGTACCTGCAGACAGGCAGATCTTAGTAACCTCTTGTTTTACTAAGTCTGAATATTTCTTCTTCAGCTTTGTGCTCTGTTTCTGCCCTGAGGTAATTCTTCCTCCTAGAGGTGCAATGGTAGTCTTCCTCATATGAAGACTATTAACTCCCCTTATCATTCCAGTCTCCTTTTTAAGCAAAGCTGGCAGGGAGATAGTAGGTCATTCCTTCACCTACAAAATGGCTTACTCTTCTCAAGATGTCCGAACACCTACTGCCACTTCAAATGTAAAACGATTCTGCAGGACTTGGCTCCTCCCCCTTCTATGTGACTGTAGAGCTGCCGTCATTGGCTGACTGCCCTGGGGCATTTTTGCAGAACCTTCTGCAATTAAAACAGAGATGTGTCACCTTATCAAGCCTGTGAGGAGAAGATTAAACCTTTTTGTGCTACCTGTCAGAAGGACTCACAATGTTTTTAAAATGCACAGTCCACATAAAAATTCATAGCAATTATATGAAAACACACTGTAAATCTGGTATCCCATGTATACATGTGAGCCATGTAATTTTTCCTTCTTTTTTTCGAACTCCATGGATCAAATCGAAATTTGTTAGAATTTAACGGAACATGCAAAATTAAAAATTGAATTAGAGGTTGATTTGCAGCAGATTAATTCCATCATCCCTATTGTCTGTCCATACTTTTAATGCATAAATTACCTCAATTTTATTCACAGCTGGTCTCCACTCAGACTCAGAGAAAGTGGACCCAAGCGGAGGTTCCCTATCTACGGGTTCATTACCAATCTTTAAAATCTATTGTTGTAATAAGATCAGGGGGCTGTATTTAGGAGACAATCGAATCAAGAAATGGAACCTTCGGGAAATATTTCTTTGTCAAATATTTCACTTTACTCTGTGGTCTAGGAAACATTACTTGACTGCAGATATATTTTCCAGCATATTTCTAATTTTATATTTTGAAGTTCTTTTATTCACCAGAAATCCTCCATGGTTTGCCATAGTAGGACACTTTCTTGGATCACAACATTGGACCATGTTTGTGCCGCTTTATTCTCTGTGGTGTACCATGGTGCATATTCCACTGAGCTGTCAGATTCTCTAGAGCAATCAATGAGTTACTCAAGTCTTCCATGAACAATAAGCACTAATCTGAGCACAGCGGGCACAGAGATATTTCATTCCATATTTTTCATCACTGAAATTATCTCCATTTACATACATCCATTCACTCACTTATAATACATTTCTTACAGCACATATAGCACTTGCATTGCTGCCCATAGAAAATTGTGTGAGACTCGTAGGGGCAGATCCATGAGTTTTTGCTGGATTTCTGCTTTAAAACTACTTGAAACACCTGATTTAACTATAGTCAAATAGACCCCAATGCAAGATTTGGACCGGGCCCCCCCATCCTGGTATATATGTATATACATACATACAATATAGGTATATATATACCAAAAGACATACTGATAGGGAATTTAGATTGTGAGCCCCATAGGGGACAGCGATGATAATGTGTGCATTCTGTAAAGCTCTGCAGAATATGTTAGCGCTATATAAAAATAAAGGTTATTATATATATATATATATATATATATATATAGCATTCTGGTTTATATATTTCCTCTATCCTGGTATGTATATCTGCTCCCCCATTGCATGGCTTCCTCTTCTGAAGTTGTCAGGTGACTTAGCGTGTAAGCGACACAAGCGCATGATATCACTGCCATGCGGCAGTAGTCATGTGCACACTAACATCAGCTGCTGGCCTCTGATTGGCCAACAGCATTGTTTGCCGCTCATGGACAAGATGTTTCTCTGTGCCCAATACACTTCAGCTCAATGCACATCCAAAGATGGGCATCCAGTTGAAATTTGTGCTAGCGTCGGTGGGCCCCCACTGGCATGGGCTTGGTCACCCTCACATCCTCTCCAACTGCTGTTGCAACGTCTCAGTTTTTAGCGTTGTTAAGACTTTTTGAAAAGTGGGTGGAGCTCAGGTGGCAAATTTGTCATACTTTACTGCACAAAGTATGACAAAGATGTATGCCAGTTTGTGTCTAATATACATTTCTGGAGGTGATGCACAGCAGGTGAAATGTGTGTAAATTTCATTATGATGCACCTTACTCCATAAAATGTGGTGTATTTCTCTCTGTTAAGCACTGGTCTTAATGATTTGAGGTCACAGTGTGTTAGGCGCCAGGTTCCTGTCGCTGCACAGCGGGATTCCCGAGCCTTGCTTCCGGCGGTCTCCCATTCCTCTCCAGCTGCAGAGGAGGTTGCTCAGCAGACTCGTCGGTCCCGGCGCTCTGCCCAGACAAACTCCTTGGGTTTGGTTGCTGCTGCCACCTCTGGGCCAACTATAGCAACGCATGCTGGTCAGCAGTGAGTCTCTCCAGGGACTAAGTCGTCCTGTCGGTCCACTGAGCATGCCTGTGGAGTGATCTCCCATTGGAGATAGAAGCTCACGTGCTCAGGTCCTGCTCCTGTTCGGATTGGCCTATCCGAGAAGCCAGGAAGGTCCCGGACGCTCGCGGCTATAAAAGGTTCGCATGGCCGCTCGGCCATGCGCTAGGATAGACTGTATTTTCAGACTATAAGGAGTGAGTGATGAATGCACGTATGAATGTCTCTGGTGACTGACTCATTATGAAAGCCCTACCCTTGGTGCGCATGTGTTGTGCAGCCTAGCCTGCTAGCGCCCAGACTTAGGCGTAGGTAGGTCAGAGTCTGAGTCAGTCATTAGGCATTAGGCATCATCAGTGACTCGGCACGCCTCTGTGCAAGTGCTCCACACTCCCTAGCCAGCATCTTTAGCGGCGTTCGTGGTAGCGACTCTGCGCGCTCAGTGGGCCTAGAGGGACTCTAACCCTGTGTCCTTTGGGGTAGAGTCCTGTGGCTGCTTTCTGTGCACTCATTGGCCGGGCTCTGTGAGCTAAACAGGCCCCGGCATTTATGTTCAGCGGTAGTGCGGCTCTGTGAGTTAACAGAGTTCGCTCCTGTTCACACTGGGTGACGTAACCCACGTGTGACCTTTCCACACCGCTTTATACTTCCACCATTACCTAGCAGCAGTGTACCACCTTTGCACGGTGGACCCCGAGCTGTGAACGCACCTATTATTATTTTATAATTTGGTGCGTTCCGCCAGCCCTAACATTGTGTCATATTGAATAATAGTGTAAACTTAGACTAGAATTTTTGTTTCATGAAAAAAATCAAAAAGTTATGGGTCTTGGAAAATTGCAACACCAACAATTTTTTTCTTTATTACAAAGTTCAGAATTTATTTTAAGCCACTAAAATAGTAAAAAAAACTGTACGTACAGGTTTGGTGTCACCATTCCCAAGACATTTTTACTGAACAGGCAACGTTATAAAAATAAAACCTAAGAAAAATGATAGAATTGCATTTTTTCATTACTGCACTTGGCATTTTTTTTCCATTTTCGGTTTGCAATACAGAAAATTGAATTCTGTCTTTCAAAGCTATAACCTGCAAAAAACAAGCCTTCGTACATTCATATCAACATTAAAAACAAAAATTGGTGCTTTGAAAATCGGGAGGAAAAAACTTAAAGTGCAAAAATGAAACAAAGAAACAAACAGTACTCACCTTCCCTGGGTCCACCGCCAAGTCTCACTGCTGCTCCTGTTATCTGGCTTTGGCGCTGACATCATGTCGACAGCAATGGCAGACAGAATAAGGACCTACTGCAGAAACAGTATTTGATCCCTTTGCAGTCCAAAAGCGCATCATAATGCATAATTCCTCCTGCTTTGGAGGAATAAGTGGCCCCCTTACCTCTTGGGCCTCTGCACATCCGCACAAGTTGCACAAGTGATATGTTTGCCACTGGTTGACAGCACATCATCAAATCAGTGAGTTTAGCGGCTCTGAGTAGCTCTGCCTATGTCAGTGGAACACCCTGCTCAGAGTTACTGAGCTCACTGATTGGCTGCCGCTCTGCTGATTTGACATTAGCGCCACAGCCGGACACTGGGAACAGTGGCAAGACTTGAGGAAGGTCAGTACAGCAACTTATTTCTTTAGAAAAACCTGCAGCCAGAGACGAAAACGGAACAATTAAAGGGAACAATTCCTTAAAAGGGTTCAAATGCATCAAATTGTTGACAGCATTATCAAGTCACAGAACTTTTCCCCTTGATGTTCAATTGTTTAAAAAGATTTCACTATGTTGCAAAACAATGTATGTTCACTAATGGGCTGATAATGGTGTTAGCTGAGTTTTCCTCATCAATGGACTGAATAGAGCAATACTGGTGATATCAGCAGCTGAGTTTTAAGGTGCCTAAACACACTGCATAGCTCTCAGCTAGGCCTCCCTCTTTTTTCAATGGAGATAGAGGTAAAAGGGCCTGCCACACACCCCTATCTGAGTTTCAGTTCAAACTGGAATAATTGGAATGTTTCCATACACACTGGATAGTTGACTGGTTCATCCAAAGCGGATTCAGCCTACTTTAATGTAATATGCCAAAATACATTAGAGGATTTAACACTTGATGATAAATCATAGAATAGGTAATCAAAATGAGATCGATGGGATCCAAACCCACGAATCAGCTGAAATCTGCTCCTACAAGTAGCGCTGTTTATCTCACATTCACTAGAATGAGAAATGGGAAATAACAATCAGTCCAGTGCCCATGCGTAATCGATAGGGCTGCTGTGTTCTGCCCCATGCATGGCTTACTTGTGCCAGAGCAGATATCAGTGAGGGGCTGGGTTTCGGATATTGAACCATGTGTCATTGATGCCCTACTGTATGTCCTATGCCCTTTGGATAAGCAATCAATTTTTAAGCACTGAACAAACCCTTTAAGAGCTCATGATCATTGGTATGGAGCCTATATGGAAATGCACAGTGGCTACACGACTGCTTTAGCTCAAAGACATTCAAAAAGAACATACTACGGAATAAACCCTATTGTACTCAATATGTATGGGGATGTCCTCCCCTAAAAGCAGTTTGTTTGAGGGGCTCACTAATTCCCTCATTGACCTATATAAAGGGAATGTTCACGCTGAGTTATTTGATATGGATTTTGAAGCAGGTATCCAGTTTACAAAACTTTGTGTGCACTTTCCCTTACGGCACAAAGTCTGTATTCCGTCTGTATTCCTCTTTGTGCCACGACATCATGACATAAGAGGGCCTAGGACCCCAGGATGCCGTGCCAAGGGTGAAGGACACAGAAGTGAAGAAAGCCAAGTAAGACCACCTGGACTCTGGACCAAGGCAGCAGAAGTCTTTTCACTCTTCTCTAATGTCCTATGGATAGACTACGCCATGTAATAATAATAATAATTTTATTTCTATAGCACCGACATATTCCGCACCACTTTACATTTCAGGAGGGAATTGTACAGACGATAGACATTACAGCATAACAATAATCACATAGATCATAACAGATACCAAGAGGAATGAGGGCCCTGTGACATGACACCTGCAGACTATTCCATCAGAGCCTGCATTCCAAAACGTCACTACTTCCCTTCCGAGCCACAACGTGTGCCCATACAGTAGTTTTCTCCCACATATGGGGTATAAATGTACTCAGGACAAATTGGACAACAACTCTTGGGGTGCAATTTCTCCTGTTACCCTTGGGAAAATAAAAAATTGGGCACTAAAAGATCATGTTTGTGGAAAAAATATGATTTTTATATTTTCACGCCCGGGTGTTATAAACTTCTGTGAAGCCCTTGGGGGTTCAAAGTGCTCACCACACATATAGAGAAGTTCCTTGGGGGGTCTAGTTTCCAAAATGGGGTCACTTGTGGGGGGTTTCCACTGTTTAGACACATCAGGGGCTCTCCAAATGCGACATGGTCTCCAATCTCAATTCCAGCCAATTTTGCATTGAAAAACTCAAACGGCGCTCCTTCCCTTCCGAGCTCTGCCATGTGCTTAAACAGTGGTTCCTTCCCACATATCATGTATCAGCGTATTCAGGACAAATTGCACAATAACTTTTGCAGTCCAATTTCTCCTGACCCCACACATAAACTTCCCCTCATCCAGCACCATGACAACTAGCACAGCCGAGTCCTGCATACACTGAGGCCCCTGATCATGTGACCCCTGACTCCTCCCCTCCTGTGACCTCATCACTCATCACAGGTCCTGTGTGCACAGAACAGCCATGTATGAGCAACCCGAGCAGATGCAGGAAAGGAGAATCTGCCGCCCCTTCTCTTCAGGGACGCATCACCGCGCCTGAGTGCTCAATTTGCCTCATAGTAGGTGTGCCCCTGACTGTCAATATATGTAACAGGCAGCAGCAGACAGTAATGGAATGGACCCTCTTGATGTATGCAATGAAGTATGGTACACACAATGCCTGCCTGCTACCGATATCTACAGTATATACCCACATACAGTGCCTGCATGCCTTGCACTGATGTGTACATAGCCACATACACTCATTGCCTACCTAATACTGCAATCTATATACCCCATAAATAGTCCTTATAAGGAATGTTGGTTTAGCTGGATATGTGGATTCAACAATGGTATACCCACACTAATAAAAGCACAAATCTCTCCCTATCTCAGCAGCAGCTCTCCCTACACTGTTGGATTCCAGAGGCAACTGCACCAAGCAGGGAGGTGCCAGGTCTGATATAGACCTGATGATGCTGTAAGGCCAGCCAATCACTGTAATACCACAACAAAGATGACTGTGGCATTGCAGTGCATGGCAGACAATCCCTTCATGTTGATTGGCTCTCTAATGAGCGCCAAACATGCAGGGAGGGGACCCGAGCTCCCGCCGTATAATACCGGAAATGCTCGTTGCTCGATGATTACCGTGAGTACTGCGATACTCTGGCAAGTATTTAGTAGTGGTGAGCATGTTCGCTCATCACTAATAATGATCCATAAGAGTGGCCTACCTGATAAAAAAAACCCATGTACAGTGTATTATGTAGGTAAAACTAAATGTGAATTTGCACTGAGAATAAAAGACTATTATAATGATGTGCTGAATTAAACAGATACTTCTGTCACCAAAAATACAATACTCACCTCTCCTCCTCATTACCCTGATGGTCTGAGGGCCAGCACATCTCAGCACAGCAGGTGCCATGTAGTGACGTAATTACGCTTGCTGTCAGTGTCTGCTTTAATTACATCAGATGCAGAGGGGGGATGATGGGAGAGGGAGAGTGATTCTTGATATCTCATAATTGCCTTTAAGTGTATTGGCATCCAGCTGATACAGTTGCAGGGGCGAACATACCGCATGTGCAGGGGCCTGGCAGTGGGGGGGGCCCTGCAGGGCGGCTAACATAGAGGGAAATCTGGCCAGTTTATCTGTCCCTGAGGCTCTGGGGGGTCCCTGACCAGATTGCCCTCAGTCTGCAGCGGGCAGGGAGTGATCCCTGCAGCTCCGCTGCCTACATGAGTAAAATGGCAGCGGAGCGGAGCTGCAGGGATCCGTCCTGCTTCCTTACCGTGCTTACTGTCTGACAAGTAATGCAGCCAACCCCAATATAATGTAATGCAGCCAGCCCCCCACAGAATGTCATGTAGTCCCATAAAATGTAATGGAGCCTCATAGAATGTAATGCAACCCCCATAGGATATAATGATTCCCACACAGAATATAAAGGAGCCAGTGCCCACAGAATGTAATGCAGCCCTCATAGAATGTAATGAAGCCCCCATAGAATGTAATGCAGCCAGTCCCCATAGAATGTAATGCAGCTGCCATAAATTGTAATGCAGCCCCATAAAATGCAATGCAGCCCCATAGAATGTATTGCAGCCAGCCCCCATAGAGTGTAATGCAGCCAGTGCACACAGAATTTAATGCAGCTCCATGGAATGTAATGCAGTCCCCATAGAATGTAATGCAGCCAGCCCCATGGAATATAATGAAACCCACATAGAATGTAATGTAGCCAGTCCCCATGGAATGGAATGCAGCCCATAGAATGTAATGAAACTCCATAGAATGTAATGCAACCCCCATAGAATATAATGTAGTCAGCCCCCATAGAATGTAAAACAGCCAGGATGAGCAAATTGTAATGCAGTCCCCATAAAATATAATGAAGCCCACATAGAAAGTAATGCAGCCCCCATAGAATATAATGCAACCAGCTCCCATAGAATGTAATACAGCCAGTGCCCATAGAATGTAATGCAGCCCCCATAGAATGTAATGCAACACCCACAGAATGTAATGCAGTTCCCACAGAATGTAATGCAGTCCCCATAGCATGTAATGCAGATCCATAAAATGTAATGCAGCGAGCCCCCTTTGAAATAATGCAGCCCCCATAGAATGTAATGTAACCAGCTCCCATAGAATGTAATGAAGTACCATAGAATGTAATGAAGCCCCATAGAATGTAATGCAGCTCCATAAAATGTAATGCAGCCCCCATAGAATATAATACAGCCAGGGCCCATAGTATGTAATGCAGCCCCCACAAAATGTAATGCAGCTCCATAAAATATAATGCAGCCCCCATAGAATGTAATGCAACCAGCTCCCATAGAATGTAATACAGCCAGTGCCCATAGCATGTAATGCAGCCCCTCTAGAATGTAATGCAGCCCCCAAAGAATGTAATGCCGCCTCAACTGAATGAGAATGTAATGCGGCGCCTACTGAATGTAATGCAGCCAGGCGCAATAGAATGCAATGCAGTCCCCATATATAATAATGCATCACCCTTGAAATGTAATGCAGATCCCATAGAATGTAATGCAACCAGCATACTTAAAAAGTAATGCAGCCCCATAGAATGTAATGAAGCCCCCATAGAATGTATTGCAGGCAGCCCCCATAGAATGTAATCCAGCCAGTGCACACAGAATGTAATGCAGCTCCATAGAATGTAATGCAGCCCCCATAGAATATAATATAGCCAGCCCCTTAGAATGTAATACAGCCAGGATGGACAAATTGTAATGCAGTCCCCATAAAATATAATGAAGCCCCCATAGAATGTAATGCAGCCCCAAAGAATGAAATAAAACCCTCATAGGATGTAATGAAGCATGCCCCCATAGAATGTAATGCAGCCCCCATAGAATGTTATGCAACCCCCACAGAATGTAATGCAGTACCCATAGAATGTAATGCAGCCAGTGCCCATAGAATGTAATGCAGCCCCTATAGAATGTAATGCAACCCCCACAGAATATAATGCACTACTCATATACAGTTGTGGCCAAAAGTATTGACACCCCTGCAATTCTGTCAGATAATACTCAGTTTCTTCCTGAAAATGATTGCAAACACAAATTCTTTGGTATTATTATCTTCATTTAATTTGTCTTAAATGAAAAAACACAAAAGAGAATGAAGCAAAAAGCAAAACATTCATCATTTCACACAAAACTCCAAAAATGGGCCAGTCAAAAGTATTGGCACCCTCAGCCTAATACTTGATTACACAACCTTTAGCCAAAATAACTGCTACCAACCGCTTACGGTAACCATCAATGAGTTTCTTACAATGCTCTGCTGGAATTTTAGACCATTCTCCTTTGGCAAACTGCTCCAGGTCCTTGATATTTGAAGGGTGCCTTCTCCAAACTGCCATTTTTAGATCTCTCCACAGGTGTTCTATGGGATTCAGGTCTGGACTCATTGCTGGCCACCTTAGAAGTCTCCAGTGCTTTCTCTCAAACCATTTTCTAGTGCTTTTTGAAGTGTGTTTTGGGTCATTGTCCTGCTGGAAGACCCATGACCTCTGAGGGAGACCCAGCTTTCTCACGCTGGGCCCTACATTATGCTGCAAAATTTGTTGGTAGTCTTCTGACTTCATAACGCCATGCACACGGTCAAGCAGTCCAGTGCCAGAGGCAGCAAAGCAACCCCAAAACATCAGAGAACCTCCGCCATGTTTGACTGTAGGGACCGTGTTCTTTTCTTTGAATGCCTCTTTTTTCTCCTGTAAACTCTATGTTGATGCCTTTGCCCAAAAAGCTCTACTTTTGTCTCATCTGACCAGAGAACATTCTTCCAAAACGTTTTGGGCTTTTTCAGGTAAGTTTTGGCAAACTCCAGCCTGGCTTTTTTATGTCTCTGGGTAAGAAGTGGGGTCTTCCTGGGTCTCCTACCATACAGCCCCTTTTCATTCAGATGCCAACGGATAGTACGGTGTTTTGAGCTCATTTTCAGGTTTGCCTCTGGCTTCTGGTGAGGGTTATGGAGCTGGCTGTGCTGACAGAGGAGTAGTGAGTTCTCTAGCTGGACTCCCTCTGTTGGTGAAGGAAGTAATGAAGCTGATCTAAATGGCAGAGACCGGCCACCTGAGGAAGAGGACTGCAATTGGACATCAGGAGTTTCTGATTGGATTTAAGGCAGCCGACTCCCTATTTTCTTGCTGGTGATTTTTCCTGACTGTGGCTCCTGGTTTTCAGTTTGGTTCCTGTCTTCCTAAAGCTAAGTTTTCTCTGCTATTGTTCATATGAGTTTTTGTCTGGTTTACTTAGTTTTTGTGTTCAGCCAGCCCTGGCTGGGACTGGGGTGAATCCCCATTTTGTCTCTGATCAGTTGATCTCTTTGCTCTGTCTTCAGAATATACCTGAATGCTGATATAGTGATTTGAAGTCTAGCGACTTCAGGGCCTTTTTCTATCAGACGTGTTGGACATTCTTTTTGGCAGGGTTTTTTGCGTGATTGCAGACAGCAGCTTTTCTTTCCTGTCCTTTCTGGTTAGCGAGGGCCCCATCGTTTGCTCAGCCTATCTTTCTACCTGTGTCTGTGTTTTCATCTTGTTTCACCGACAATACATGTTGGGGGCTGTCTATTGCTTTGGGGTCTGCTCTGGGGCAGTTTAGAATTTCCCTTTCTTTCTTTAGGCTTATTTAGTTCTCCGGCCGTGACGAGGCATCTAGGACCACCGTAGGCACGCTCCATGGCTACTGCTAGTTGTGTGGATAGGATCAGGGGTCTGCAATCCGCTAGTTACCAACCGCTCCGGTTTTCTGGGCTTAGCTTGCTTTTTGTTTTTTCCTCCTCGGTGACTCATTCATAACAGAATCACCAGCCATACCGCAGACTCTAGGGTACTCAAAAGCAGGAGAAAATTGTAAAAAAAAAAAAGTGTCAGAATTTTTTTTTTTTTTTTTTTTATATGTATATTTTCTCCTCTTTTTCTCTGGGGCCGTAGGAGGATTCTTTTTCTTTTTTTTTCTTTTTCTCCTTGATGGAGATTAAGCAATTGTCTGATCGTGTGGAGCAGCTCGCTGCTGAAGTGCGGGGAATTTCCGCCTATCTCACTCATTCACATGCTGTTGAACCAAGGATCCCTGCTCCTGATGTTTTTTCTGGGGATCGATCTAAATTTTTGAATTTTAAGAATAATTGTAAATTATTTCTTGCCTTGAAGCCTAACTCATCGGGGAGCTCTGCGCAGCAGGTTAAAATTGTCATCTCCTTGCTGCGCGGCGATCCCCAGGATTGAGCGTTTTCTTTGACACCTGAAGATCCTGTTTTGACTAATGTGGATGCATTTTTTCAAGCCTTGGGGTTGTTATATGATGAACCTAATGCTATTGATCAAGCTGAGAGAGCTCTATTGGCATTGAACCAGGGTCAGGATCCTGCAGAGTTATACTGTCAGATATTCCTTAAGTGGGCGGTCCTTACTATATGGAATGATAGTGCATTGGCAGCTCTCTTTCGGAAGGGTTTGTCTGAGACTTTAAAAGATACTATGGTGGGATTTCCTGTTCCCTCTGGTCTTGACGATTCTATGTCATTAGCCATTCAAGTTGATCGGCGTTTACGTGAACGCAAGACTACACGGGAGGCGCTGCCACATTTTGAACAAATGTCTGAACCTATGCAATGTGATGGAGTTTTGTCTAGGGCGCAACGTCAGGAGTTTAGAAGGCGTAATGAGCTGTGTTTTTTCTGTGGAGATGCCTCTCATGTTATTTCTGTCTGCCCTAAACAAGAGAAACGTTTTGCACACACATTTGCTGTGAGTGGTGTACAACCTTAGTTTCTTTTGGCAATTACTCTGATCTGCTCCTTATCCACATTTTCCTCGAAAGCTTTTGTGGATTCAGGAGCGGCCTTGAATCTAATGGACTTGGATTTTGCTAAACGTTGTGGATTTCCTATGACACCTCTGCGGACGCCTATTCCTTTGAGGGGTATTGATGCTATTCCTTTGGCGAAGAATAAACCTCAGTTTTGGACCCAGGTGATAATGCGGGTCGCCCCAGACCACAAAGAAAATTACAGATTATTGGTGTTGCATAATTTACATGATACTATTGTTCTGGGTTTTCCCTGGTTGCAAATCCATAATGCGGTTTTGGATTGGAAATCTGTGTCTGTGGTGAGTTGGGGTTGTCGGTGTGCTCTTGGTGACACTCCTGTTTTCTCCACCTCTCCCCAGTCGCATGATGTTCCTGACTATTTGGCTGATTTTTATGATGTATTTAGTGAGAGTAAGTCTGCGTCTTTGTCTCCTCATAGGAGTTATGACGGTGCAATTGAGTTGAGACCTGGGTGTAAATTTCCCAAGGGTCGACTTTTCAATTTATCTGTACCCAAACACGAGGCTATGAGATCTTATACTAAGGAGTCGTTGGAGAAGGGTCATATTAGACCATCCTCTTTGCCCTTAGGTGCTGGGGGGTTTTTTGTGGCCAAGAAGGATGGTTCATTAAGGCCTTGTATTGACTATCGTTCCCTCAACAAAATTACGGCTAAATTTCAGTATCCGTTACCCCTGATTTCTGATTTCTTCTCCAGAGTTAAAGGTGCTTGCTGGTTTACTAAGCTTGACCTCAGGGGGGCGTATAATCTAATTCGCATCAAGCATGGGGATGAATGGAAGATGGCGTTTAATACTCCGGAGGAACATTTTGAGTACCTGGTGATGCCTTTTGGGCTCACTAATGCCCCTTCTGTCTTCCAATCCTTCATGAATGATATTTTCCGGGACTTTGTGGATAAGTTTTTGATCATCTATCTGGATGATATTTTGATCTTTTCCAGGGATTGGGATTCTCATGTGGAACATGTTCGGACTGTGTTCCGGATTTTGAGGGAGAATTCCTTGTATGTTAAGGGATCGAAGTGCCTTTTTGGTGAACAGAGGATTTCATTTTTGGGATTTATTTTGTCTCCGTCAACTATTGAAATGGACCCAGCCAAGGTACAGGCCATTTATGATTGGTTCAACCCACTTCTTTGAAGGCTCTCCAGAAGTTTTGGGGTTTTGCTAATTTTTATCGTAAATTTATAGCTAATTTTTCTGGTATTGCAAAACCACTGACTGATTTAACTAAGAAGGGTGCTGATGTGCTGAATTGGTCTTCAGAGGTTGTTTCGGCCTTTCAGGAGCTGAAGCGGAGGTTCACTTCTGCTCCGGTTTTGCGGCAACCTGATGTCTCACTTCCTTTTCAGGTGGAGGTAGATGCTTCAGAGATTGGTGCAGGAGCTGTTTTGTCCCAAAAAGATCCGGTGACGTCTAAAATGAATCCCTGTGCCTTCTTTTCCCGAAAGTTCTCCCCATCTTAACGCAACTATGATGTGGGGAATCGGGAATTGTTAGCCATGAAATGGGCATTTGAGGAGTGGGGACATTGGTTGGAGGGAGCTAGACATCAAGTTGTGGTCCTCACTGACCACAAGAATTTGATTTACCTTGAGTCGGCCAAATGCTTGAATCCTAGACAGGCTAGGTGGGCCTTGTTTTTTACGCGTTTTGATTTTGTGGTCTCCTTTCTTCCAGGCTCTAAGAATGTTAAGACAGACGCCCCTTTCTAGGAGTTTCTTTGCTGATTCTCCTATTGTGACCAAGCCTACTACCATCCTAGGTGAGGGGGTTGATCTTTCTGAAATCTCGCCCGATTTGAGACGTGCTCTGGAAGAATTCCAGGAGGACAAACCTGAGCGTTGTCCTATGGGAAAATTGTATGTTCCTGACCAGTGGAGGAAGAGAGTGATGTCTGAAGTTCATTGCTCTGCATTGGCTGGTCATCCAGGTATTTTTGGTACCAGAGATTTGGTGAGTTGGTCTTTTTGGTGGCCCGCCTTATCTCGTGATGTCAGGAATTTTGTGTAGTCCTGTGGGACTTGTTCCCGGTCTAAACCCTGTTCTCACTCTAGTGGGTTGCTGATGCCCTTGCCGGTGCCTAAGAGGCCATGGACCCATATTTCAATGGATTTTATTACTAATCTTCCTGTCTCTCAGAGAATGACTGTTATCTGGGTGATTTGTGATAGACTCTCTAAGATGGTCCTTCTTGTGCCACTCCCAAAGTTGCCATCTTCCTCAGAGTTGGTACCCTTGTTTTTACAACAGGTGGTTCGGTTGCATGGGATTCCTGAGAACATTGTATCGGACAGAGGAGTTCAGTTTGTTTCCAGATTCTGGAAAGCCTTTTGTTCCAAGCTGGGAATTCAGTTGTCCTTCTCCTCTACATTTCACCCTCAGACCAATGGGCAGACGGAAAGAACAAACCAGACTTTGGAGTCCTATTTGAGATGTTTTATATCTGCTGATCAGTATGATTGGGTTTCATTTTTGCCCTTGGCTGAATTCGCTTTAAATAATAGAGCTAGTTCTGCCACCTTGATGTCGCCCTTTTTTTGTAACTTTGGGTTTCATCGTCGATTTTCTTCAGGGCAAGTGGAATCTTCAGCCTGCCCAGGTGTTGACACTGTGGTAGAGAGAATGCAGCAGATTTGGGACCAAGTAGGGGATAAGTTGTCTCTCTCCCAGGAAAAGGCCCAGCGGTTTTCTAACCGGCATAGGACCATTGGTCCCCAGTTTAAAGTGGGTGATATGGTTTGGTTGTCATCAAAGAATATCTCTATGAAGGTTTATTGGACCTTACAAGATTTTGGAGATTCTTAATCCGGTTTCTTTTCGATTGGCTCTTCCTGTTACGTTTAAGATCCATAACGTGTTTCATAAGTCGCTGTTGAAGAGATATGTTGATCCAGTAGTTCCTATGGCTGCACCTCCTGACCCTGTATTGGTTGAAGGTAATGTGGAATATGAGGTAGAGAAAATACTGGATTCTTGTGTGGCTAGACAGAGACTCCAGTATTTGGTCAAGTGGAAGGGTTATGGCCAGGAGAACAATTCTTGGGTCTCTGCCTCTGATATTCATACCGATAGATTGGTTCGTGCTTTTCATCAGGCCCATCCTGATCGACCCGGTGGCATGGATGAGGGTTCGGTGACCCCTCCTCAAGGGGGGGGTACTGTTGTGAGCTCATTTTCAGGTTTGCCTCTGGCTTCTGGTGAGGGTTATGGAGCTGGCTGTGCTGACAGAGGAGTAGTGAGTTCTCTATCTGGACTCCCTCTGTTGGTGAAGGGAGGTAATGAAGCTGATCTAAATGGCAGAGACCGGCCACCTGAGGAAGAGGACTGCAATTGGACATCAGGAGTTTCTGATTGGATTTAAGGCAGCCAACTCCCTATTTTCTTGCTGGTGATTTTTCCTGACTGTGGCTCCTGGTTTCCAGTTTGGTTCCTGCCTCCCTAAAGCTAAGTTTTCTCTGCTACTGTTCATATGAGTTTTTGTCTGGTTTGCTTAGGTTTTGTGTTCAGCCAGCCCTGGCTGGGACTGGGCTGAATCCCCATTTTGTCTCTGATCAGTGGATCTCTTTGCTCTGTCTTCAGAATATACCTGAGTGCTGATATAGTGATTTGAAGTCTAGCGACTTCAGGGCCTTTTTCTATCAGACATGTTGGACATTCTTTTTGGCAGGGTTTTTTGCGTGATTGCAGACAGCAGCTTTTCTTTCCTGTCCTTTCTAGTTAGTGAGAGCCCCATCGTTTGCTCAGCCTATCTTTCTACCTGTGTCTGTGTTTTCATCTTGTTTCACCAACAATACATGTTGGGGGCTGTCTATTGCTTTGGGGTCTGCTCTGAGGCAGTTTAGATTTTCCCTTTCTTTCTTTCATTAGGCTTACTTAGTTCTCCGGCCGTGACGAGGCGTCTAGGACCACTGTAGGCACGCTCCACGGCTACTGCTAGTTGTTGTGGATAGGATCAGGGGTCTGCAATCCACTAGATACCAACCTCTCCGGTTTTCTGGGCTTAGCTTGCTTTTTGTTTTTTCCTCCTCGGTGACTCATTCATAACAGTACGAGTTGACACTGTTGTACCCTCGGACAGCAGGGCAGCTTGAGCTTGTTTGGATGTTAGTCGAGGTTCTTTATCCAAAATCCGCACAGTCTTGCGTTGAAATCTCTTGTCAATTTTTATTTTCCGTCCACATCTAGGGAGGTTAGCCACTGTGCCATGGGCTTTAAACTTCTTGATGACACTGCGCACGGTAGACACAGGAACATTCAGGTCTTTGGAGATGGACTTGTAGCCTTGAGATTGCTCATGCTTCCTCACAATTTGGTTTCTCAAGTCCTCAGACAGTTCTTTGGTCTTCTTTCTTTTCTCCATGCTCAATGTAGTACACACAAGGACACAGGACAGAGGTTGAGTCAACTTTAATCCATGTCAACTGGCTGCAAGTGTGAATTAGTTATTGCCAACACCTGTTAGGTGCCACAGGTAAGTTACAGGTGCTGTTAATTACACAAATTAGAGAAGCATCACATGATTTTTCGAACAGTGCCAATACTTTTGTCCACCCTCTTTTTTATGTTTGGTGTGGAATTATATCCAATTTGGCTTTAGGACAATTCCTTTTGTGTTTTTTCATTTAAGACAAATTAAATGAAGATAATAATACCAAAGAATTTGTGTTTGCAATCATTTTCAGGAAGAAACTGAGTATTATCTGACAGAATTGCAGGGGTGTCAATACTTTTGGCCACAACTGTTATATAATGCAACCCCCATAGCATGTAATGTAGCTCCATAAAATGTGATGCTGCGAGCCCCCTTTAAATGTAATGCAGCCCCCATAGAATGCAATGTAACCAGCTCCAATAGAATGTAATGAAGCCCCATAGAATGTAATGCAGCTCCATAAAATGTAATGCAGCCCCCATAGAATGTAGTACAGCCAGCGCCCATAGTATGTAATGCAGCCCCCACGGAATATAATGCAGCTCCATAAAATATAATGCAGCCCCCACAGAATGTAATGCAACCAGCTCCCATAGAATACAGCCAGTGCCCATAGAATGTAATGCAGACCCTATAGAATGTAATGCAGCCCCCACAGAATGTAATGCAGTACCCATAGAATGTAATGTAACCCCCATAGAATGTAATGCAGCCATCTCCCATAGAATGTAATGCAACCCCCATTAAATGTAATGGAGCCCCATAAAATGTAATTCAGCCAACCCCCAAAGAATGTAATGCATCCAGCCCCATAGAATGTAATGCAGCCTCTACTGAATGAGAATGTAATGTGGCCCCTACTGAATGTAATGCCGTCAGGCCCAATAGATTGCAATGCAGTCCCCATATATAATGATGCATCACCCTTGAAATGTAATGCAGATCCCATAGAATGTAATGCAGCCAGCATCCTTAGAAAGTAATGCAGCCCCATAGAATGTAATGAAGCCCCCACAGAATGTAATGCAGCCAGCCCCCATGAAATGTAATGCAACAACCCCCAAAGAATGTAATTCAGCCAGCCTCCATGGAATGGAATGCATCCACATACAAAGTAATGCCAAACCACAGAATATAATGCAGACCCCATAGAAGGTAATACAGCCAGCTCCCATGGAATGTAATGTGGCGCTCCCAGGAGTATGGTGGCCACAGTGGCATTGCCTTCCTCCTAGGGAGTGTGATGTCATGCTTGGAAGCAATGAAGGATCTCTCTAGCAGTTAATCACAACACACAACACAGTTTCCATTCCAGGTCAGCAGAGGGAGCTCTGAACCAAAACTGGGGGAGGAGCTACTCTCTGGGGGCCAGGAGGGAAAATTGGAAAGAGTTCGTGTGAGGAGGGCAACGTGTGTGGACGTGGAGGAGAAGAGCTGGGAGATTGAGCAGAGAGTTCAGGCTCATTCCCAGCTATAGCGCATGATCTGGAGCCCGGTCTCCAAGGCTGTACGGACACTGATGGTCCTGCAACAGAAACCGGAGGAATAGGAAGCTGTAAATGCTCTATTCCCACAATAAGACTCGGAGGCACAACAGCGACGTGTGAGCCAGAAGAGGAAGGCTACAGCTGTCTGCCATACGAGGGAGTTCTAAAGAGAATAAGCAAGTGGAACTTCAGTGTATCACAGTACTGCAAGTACCTAAAAATAAGCGCTAGGAAGGAGACTACACAACCCATCTGCATAGAGAGATTCCTAAGTTGCTTCCAGGCTAGCCAGCTCCTGTGCCATCTGTAATCTGGACCCTGGACTGCATTTGCCAAGCAAAGTAAAGGTAAAGAAACTGCACCCTGTTGTGTCCTTGCCTTCTTCCTGCAACCCCATCAGCACTGCTTCATCCCTGTGCCAGACACTGCACCCTCTTCCTCAACACCTATCCTCGCTGCCCTGGGATTACAGCTCTACCTGTGGGGAGCTAATACACCTTGCTGCCTTACACCATCTGTCCCAGAGGATCTGCCGGCAGCGTCGGCTTAACCCCCTATTTGCCGAGCACCACAGGTGGCGTCACGAATCATTCACTCATAAACTTTATTCCATCACTTAACCCCTTTTACATGGGTGTCCAGGGCCACGGACCGGGTCACCGCTGCTGTGACATTCCCCTTTGAGAGACCGGCCCGGCACCGATTACCCCACAGCCCTGGGAGGGCGACCCATGTAATGCAACCAGCCCCCTAAGAATGTAATGCAGCCAGCCTCCATAGATAGTAATTCAGCCCCATGGAAAGTAATGCCACACCATAGAATATAATGCAGTACCCATAAAATGTAATACAGCTAGCCCCCATAGAATGTACAGCAGCCCCCATAGAATGTAATGCAGCCCCCATAGAATGTAATACAGCTAGCCACCATAGAATGTAATGCAGACCCCATGAAATGTAATGCTGCTCCTGTAGATTGTAATACAGCCCCCATAAATAAATGCAATACTCACCTCTCCTCATTTCCCGCTGCAGCACATTTCCCCACCTCAGCAGCTCCATTTCCCAACACAGCTTGGTGCGCGATCATGTTATCGCACCCATTGTATCACATGCAGGGCTGCCACTAGGAATTTCGGGGCCCCATACTGGTAAAATTTTCGGGACACCCTTGAGACTCCACCCAGGCTCCACCCCAGCCCCACCTCCACCCCTCGAACTGTCCAAAGTCCCACCACTCTCTCTTGGAAAAACTCCACTTCTCACCAATCACACATTAACAGTTCCCATCACCAGATCACACATATAGCTGGCAGCTTTTGTTTTGGCCAAAAGATTTTTTAAGCCGCCACCATAACAGGGTAGACTCTTTTGGCTGAGCTCTATTCTACTGTAACCTTTTAAATATTTGTTAAAATATGTGATACAATTTAGGTTTTTTTCTATTTTTCAATTTTTAAAATGACCAATAATATCACATACAAGGGAAAAATACCACCCACCATGTCCAGACCACATAGTGACCTATAATACCACACACGGAACAAATACCGCCAGACCATGACCAGACCACATATTACCACCACAGTGACTGAATACTACAATACTGATAAGTAATAAAAAAAACACGATACTATCACCATAAGTGCCATTATACACAGGAGATCTGTACTTAGTATGCAGTGTCTGTGTACAGGTAATACAGTGATCAATGACATTATACACAAGGCCTCTATACAGTGTATAGTGTCGGTGCATAGGTGAAACACTAACTCACCAGTGACGTCTCTAGGTGAAGTCCTTCATCTTTGCTTTTCATCTTTCATCCAGCAGAGACAGCCATCACGTCTTCCAGCCAGGGCTCGTCTCTGCAGGAAATAACACAGTTACCTAGAGCTCCGCTTGCAGAACATATTACTTAATTTTCCCAACTTCTACATTACATCACATGAGGAAAAAAAGGCAACATAGTGTCACTCTACATAGTAACAGGACCGCCCTCCCCCCCATTAAAAACAGTATGCTCAAAAAATAAAATAAATACATCACTGCTGTAATAATATCCCTTAATTAGACCCTGTGGTAATAATATCCCCCATCCTAGCCCCCGTGTGTCTCATTCCTGGCTTCAGCCATCCGTTCACCCATCCCGCCCTCATAAGTATCCATTCTGCCTCATATTATCTCCCCATCCTGCCCCATCTGTCTCCATCGTATCCATCCTGCCCCATGATCCTACACGATCTGTCTCCAATCCTGCCCCATCTGTCTCCAATCCTGCCCCCAGTGTCTCCAGTCATGCCCCCATGTCTTTGATCCTGCCCCCTGTGTCTCCAATCATGCCCCATATCTCCAATCATGCCCTGTATCTCATTCTACCCCTTCCTGTATCTCACTGTCACATTCTGCCCCCGTGCCTCACATTCTGCCCCTTCCTGTGTCTCACTGTCACATTCTGCACCCGTGTCCATTCAGCCCCCTCCTGTGTCTCACTGTCACATTCTGCCCCTATCGTGTCCAGCATTCTGCCCCATTGTGTCCAGCATTCTGCCCCCATCGTCTCCAGCAATCTGCCCCATCATGCCCAGCAATCTGCCCCATCGTGTCCAGCAATCTGCCCCATCGTGCCCAGCATTCTGCCCCCATCATGACCAGCAATCTGCCCCATCGTGTCCAGCATTCTGCCCCCATCGTGTCCAGCATTCTGCCCCCATCGTGTCCAGCAATCTGCCCCATCTTGTCCAGCAATCTGCCCCATCGTGTCCAGCATTCTGCCCCCATCGTGTCCAGCATTCTGCCCCCATCGTGTCCAGCAATCTGCCCCATCGTGTCCAGCAATCTGCCCCATCGTGTCCAGCAATCTGCCCCATCGTGTCCAGCATTCTGCCCCCATCGTGTCCATCAATCTGCCCCATCGTGTCCAGCAATCTGCCCCATCGTGTCCAGCAATCTGCCTCATCGTGTCCAGCAATCTGCCCCATTGTGCCCAGCATTCTGCCCCTATCATGACCAGCAATCTGCCCCATCATGTCCAGTAATCTGCCCCATCATGCCCAGCATTCTGCCCCATCGTGCCCAGCATTCTGCCCCCATCATGATCAGCAATCTGCCCCATCGCGTCCAGCAATCTGCCTCATTGTGCCCAGCATTCTGCCTCATGTCCAGCAATCTGCCCCAGTGTTCATCATTCTGCCCCATGTCCAGCAATCTGCCCCAGCGTTCAGCATTCTGTCCATGTCCAGCATTCTGCCCCCATGTCTCAGTCTCCCCCCGGGCCCCCCAGATTGCTGCTCTTAAAAATTTTAAAAAATAAAAAAAAGTTCTTCTTACCTGGCCGCGGTCCAGCGGCGGGCGACGCTCTTGCTCTCTCCACACTGCAGCGCGTCCCAGCCGGCGACTGTCAGTGACGTCAGACGCTGGCGAGGTGCACGCTGCGGCTGATGTCAGCTGCCAGCCTCCTATTGGCTGGCGGCTGTTAACTATTGACGTGCGGGCCGGTGGGCCCACATTGTCAATAGTGCTTAGCTGCGACAGCGCCGAGGGCCCGGTTTACCTACCGGTAGGGGCCCGGTGACCAGAGGAGACTGGGCCCAATGCGGGCCCCCTCTGCCCACCGGGCCCCATACGCCAGTCAGGGCAGTAATGCCCTGATGGCGGCCCTGATCACATGCCTAGAGGATGATGGGAGAGGGAGCATCACATGATGTTCTCTCCTCCATCATTGCTTTTTAATGTATCAGCATCAAGGATGCTGATACAGTTGAATGCAGGGGGTGCTGGCACCAGGCCCCCCTGACTCATCGGATCCATAGAGCCTGCGGCACAATACTGGGGCCCAGGGACCCCTGGGATAGTGGGGACCCCGGGCATCTGTCTAGTCTGCCTGCCCCTAATGCCAGCCTTGATGAAATGAACTATATTTAATGTAGTAGATGAATTATCATGGGGAAACATGTATTTTATTATAAAGTATCTCTTTATTTGGACATTTGTAATCTGGATGCAAAAAACAAGCTAGGCCACAAAATGTTGAAAAAGCCAAATATCAGATATTGCAGGAGAGGCATCATCAGTAAATGTTTGGTGGCGTGGCAGGAACAGTATCTTCAGAAGTTTTTTTGGTGTTGAGCCAAGTGCACAATCTTCACAAGCTGTTTGGTGGCTTTCTAGAAGCAGCATCTTCAGAAGTTTGCTGTCATATTATTAGGAGAAAGACTTTCAGATGTTGGTGTTTCAGAAGCAGCATTTATAGATGTTAATCGGTGGAATTTTGGGAGCAGCATTTATAGATGTTAATTGGTGAATTTTTGGGAGCAGCATTTTTAGATGTTATTTGGTGGAATTTTGGGAGCAGCATTTTTAGATGTTCTTTGGTGGAATTTTGGGAGCAGCATTTTTAGATGTTCTATGATGAAATTTTGGGAGCAGCATTTTTGGTGATGGTGTCATATTCAGGAGGTCACTGTTCATACGGCCGGATCAGCAACGTTCAATCTACATTGGTGGTGTGGCGGGACCAGTATCACTATCGCCTGAAAATAAACACACAAATCTGTCAGCATTTTCTTTATATTTAAACTTATTCTTCCCATCACATCAGGGCCTAACAAGTGATGTGAATTCCTTTCTTACTATTTAGAAGATAGATGCCTATAGATATTGAATAAAATCAAAGAATTTATGCAGAATCTGACAACTTTCTAACGTGTCCTTTGGCCACTGAATGCTCTCCTTGATGTAAAAGTTGATGAAAGGAGAGTTTGAAGAAGTTGGATTTCTACATGTCCCATTCTTTGTGCCCACTGAAATTATTTTTTCTATGACATCACAAGTTATATTAGAGCGCTGATATTTCTTCTATGTATCCCAATGGAAATGTAGCATTGTTAGACATTGATTTCTCTGCAGTCATCACTATATGTTTTCTTTTTTAGCCAAACATATTTGTTTGTTTTTTTAATTATGAACCTTTGGAGCATTATACGCCCATTTTTTAGAACAATAAAGAACAGACAACTCCCTTAATGTTTACGGCAACTTAGTTGGCCTGAAACATAATAATTATAGTGAAATCTGCAACATGTGAACTGCAGAGAAAGATTTCAATTTGTAGTTAAGACAAAGTTACTGATGAGGAGACTTAAAACCAGACAATGCTACCTAGGAAACAGGGTATGCAAATTAACCTAAACTATCGGATTTTTGTCACATCAAATTATTTGTAGCATTTACAATATACTGTATATACTTTTGATATTTGGTATCATATTTACATTGTATATAAGTACATGTACCTAATGTCTGGTGACAGGTGCCCGGCAGATGGGGCAGGTGTTATTCTCCTGAAGCCAGGTATCTATGCACCTTGAGTGGAACGAATGTCTGCAGGATAAATTACTGATGTTTCTTTCCAGGACGTCCAAGCATATTGTACAGTTATCACCCTCATTTTCTGTGCGGGTGGCTGCTGAATCTGGTCCTGGGATTGCAGACATTTCTGTCTCCTCTGCCCTGCTTGTGCTGTTAACATTATACTCAATGTCTATTGTTATACGCAGGTATCCTGTCCTCTCTGATGTCTCGTTTCTTTGGAAGTCCATATAGTTGTTATAAATTCTTCCAATAAGTTGGCCAAGGTCCTCAAGTATTTCCTCATCGCTTGGCATCCTAGAATTTTCAGCCCTTCTACGAGAAGGTTGACCATTGTTGGTATTGGGTCCTGAAAAATAAATTGTCCAGATGTAATCAACTTATAACAGATCTCTATGGAACTATGACATCAGATAAATGGTACCATTGGCTGGCAAGTCTTATTTGTCCTGATCATGAGCCACAGACTGTAATGTACAGGTGGATTTGTATGGAAATGCTCTATGAAGTGTATATTGTGTGTGAAAACATTGTGTCCTTTTATCCAGGATCTAAATATTATAGGACTGGAAATGTATAGTTGACCAACTACATCAAGAGAATGGAGTAATGCATGTGACACCTTTCACTGTTGCAACACTTCTATATACAGTACACATTGTATTCTTATGTCTTTGATGAAGGTTGAGCTTTCTGGAGCGAGCACTTGGATTTGAGGAGTCAATGGTTGAATTTACCAGAATTGTGAAGCCTGTTGCTCCTTCTGTATCTCCTACGTGGCATGTCGCTACTCTCTTTGCTGTACAAATCCTTCCTAAACAATGGAGCCAAAACTGCATGATCCACATGTGTCTCACTGAGAAATGGCACTGGGATGCTGATGTAGAAGGGTTTTATGCTGAGGATTCCACATGTCGCAGTCACCAAGGTTCCGCGCGTCATGGTGACATCTCTGACACCAAATCGGGTGAACACAGGGCTGGCATCACCACCCAGTGCACCCGGGCAAGTGCTGTAGCCTACACAAACAGGGAGGCCCACTCATCTTCAACAGGGGTGTAACTATGAAAGTAACAGCAGTTGTCTCTGCGACCACCTGGGCCCTGTGGGTGATGGGCCTGCCGACACCAGCAAATACTTCAGCAGGATGTGCATCCTCGTCCTTCAGGGGACATTATTGTAGGATTTCTATTGGTGGTGTTACAAGGAGTATCTACAGTTTCTGATAAAACCCATAATTCTGTCTTCATTGTCTTTTTCTGCTATTGCTACTTTGAGTGCTCTCATCTGGAACTGACTAAGTTCTGAGTGATCAACTCAGGTAATTACACTTTGGTTTAGGAATGTGATATCTAAATATGGGGATTGATTTTACTGGTTTAAAGTAGATTTCCATTCATACTGTTTTGAATTAAAATGCAAAACACATAAAGGAAAAAGTAGTGAGGGAACACAGCTACGGGCCATTTATATGGTGGGGAAATCCAATGTGCAGTAGAGAAGAACGTTTTTCTTATGTCATCAGTCAAATATTATATAGAGATAAAATGCGAAAGGAGGATAGGACAGGAGACAAACTGGGCAAGGTAATGGGGGGCATAATGGATACAAAAGAGTAGGGGGCAACACACAGGTCAGGTATGGCCAAAGGGTATGTTCACCAGCATCCCACTACTACTGGGAAAATGTGCCAGTTGTTGAGAGTATCTACAGTGACAGGTAGCTTAGGACTGAGGCTGGGGATATTAGTATTTTTAAGAGCACAAGGTGGGGTATTACTTTGTGGGGCAGTATTATCCTGTGGGGCCACAAAGAGAGATTATTATTTGGTGGCACAAGGGGGAATCATCTGTCCTCAACTGAATAATTTTTTCAGTTGAAGGCTCAAGGACAGATATGGGGCCATGGACCACCATCAACTGGCATCTTGAGAACAGTAGCTCTGTGTAGTCTGCTATGAAGTTGTTCTAACAAGTGCAGCAGGAGAATCTGTCAGTAGAAAAAATCAATAGTTGAATTTACCGGAATTCCGAAACCTGTTGGCCCTTCTTTCTCTCCTCCTACGTGGCATTTCGCTACGTCTCTCGCTTCTTTAAAAATCCTTGTAAACAAGGGAGCCAAAACTCTGCGGTCCTGAAGAGTCTCACTGAGAAATGGCACCGGGATGCTGATGTGGAAGCGTTTTATGCTGAGAATTCTTTATGTCACAGTCACCAAAGTTCCGTTTGCCATGGCGACATCTCCAACACCAGAACCGATGTACAGTGATACTATAACACTAGTGACTAGGAGAACTGATGTAATATTAGTTATCCCTTTCACTAAACATAAAGGAAAATGGCAATAAAAGACCAAACCCACTGATTAGCAATAGCTTCTGGTATTATAATACAGAATTACAGTCATATGTAAAAGTTTGGGCACCCCTATTAATGTTAACCTTTTTTCTTTATAACAATTTTGGTTTTTGCAACAGCTATTTCAGCTTCATATATCTAATAACTGATGGACTCAGTTATATTTCTGGATTCAAATGAGGTTTATTGTACTAACAGAAAATGTGCAATCTGCATTTTAACAAAATTTGACCCGGTGCAAAAGTATGGGCACCCTTATCATTTTCTTGATTTGAACACTCCTAACTACTTTTTACTTATTTCCTGAAGCACTAAATTGGTTTTGTAACCTCATTGAGCTTTGAACTTCATAGCCAGGTGTATCAAATCATGAGAAAAGGTATTTAAGGTGGCCACTTGCAAGTAGCTCTCCTATTTGATTCTCCTATGAAGAGTGGCATCATGGGCTCCTCAAAACAACTCTCAAATGATCTGAAAACAAAGATTATTCAACATAGCTTTTCAGGGGAAGGATACAACAAGTTGTCTCAGAGATTTAACCTGTCAGTTTCCACTGTGAGGAACATAGTAAGGAAATGGAAGAACACAGGTACAGTTCTTGTTAAGCCCAGAAGTGGCATGCCAAGAAAAATATCAGAAAGGCAGAGAAGAAGAATGGTGAGAACAGTCAAGGACAATCCACAGACCACCTCCAAAGACCTGCAGCATCATCTTGCTGCAGATGGTGTCACTGTGCATCGGTCAACAATACAGCGCACTTTGCACAAGGAGAAGCTGTATGGGAGAGTGATGCGAAAGAAGCCGTTTCTGCAAGCACGCCACAAACAGAGTCGCCTGAGGTATGCAAAAGCACATTTGGACAAGCCAGTTACATTTTGGAAGACGGTCCTGTGGACTGATGAAACAAAGATTGAGTTGTTTGGTCATACAAAAAGGCGTTATGCATGGAGGCTAAAAAACACAGCATTCCAAGAAAAACACTTGCTACCCACAATAAAATTTGGTGGAGGTTCCATCATGCTTTGGGGCTGTGTGGCCAATGCCGGCAACAGGAATCTTGTTAAAGTTGTGATTTGCATGGATTCAACTCAGTATCAGCAGATTCTTGACAATAATGTGCAAGAATCAGTGACGAAGTTGAAGCTACGCAGGGTATGGATATTTCAGCAAGACAATGATCCAAAACGCTGCTCCAAATCTACTCAGGCATTCATGCAGAGGAACAATTACAATGTTCTGGAACGGCCATCCCAGTCCCCAGACCTGAATATCATTGAACATCTGTGGGATGATTTGAAGCGGGCTGTCCATGCTCGGCGACCATCAAACTTAACTGAACTGGAATTGCTTTGTAAACAGGAATGGTCACAAATACCTTCATCCAGGAACTCATTGATAGCTACAGGAAGCGACTAGAGGCTGTAATTTTTGCAAAAGGAGGCTCTATGAAATATTAATGTCACTTTTATGTTGAGGTGCCCATACTTTTGCACCTGTCAAATTTTGTTAAAATGCAGATTGCACATTTTCTGTTAGTACAATAAACCTCATTTGAATCCAGAAATATAACTGAGTCCATCAGTTATTAGATATATGAAACTGAAATAGCTGTTGCAAAAACCAAAATTGTTATAAAGAAAAAAGGTTAACATTAATAGGGGTGCCCAAACTTTAACATATGACTGTAGCACCACAGATAGCACAATAGCTGTGAATGTGGTCATAGTGATCTGTGATGTACTTTATTTCTTACAGTAACATAAGTATAAAAACCATTGCCGGTGACAGCCAGAAGTTAGCAGTTGTGGAGCTGAACAGCACAGTAATGTCAGCTATGTGCTGGCCGTAGCCGGGTACTGCACAAATGCCTCTCTAGAAGAAATGGGTGCGGATCTGTAGTACCCGACCACAGTCATGTATGGGTATAATTCTTGCAAAATTCGCAAAAAAGTAATTGTACTTTCAATCAGAGAAGAGTCATCAAAGAGATCAACCTAATTTACTAGTTCAATGAGCAAAGAACTTAGGCATCTACATTAAATTAAAAAATTAAGTTCACTGTTAATGAATTTTATACTTTTACATATAAGGACATTCTATACCAGGGTTCCCCAACTCCAGTCCTCAAGGCCCACCAACAGGTCATGTTTTAAGGATTTCCTTAGTATTGCTCAGGTGATAATTGCTTCCCCTGTGCAATACAAAAGGAAATCCTGAAAACATGACCTGTTGGTGGGCCTTGAGGACTGGAGTTGGGGAACCCTGTTCTATACAACAAACAAAAACACTAAACATTTGCTCTGTAGAAGGTCCTACAATTATATCAACAACATATGGCAAATTACAAATTTTTATTACTTATTTAACCCCTTCCTGACATTTGACATACTATCCTTAATGTCTATGGATGGGGCAGTATGTCATCGGGATCAGCTGCGCTCATGGGGGAGCGCAGCTGATTGTGGCCAGGTCTCAGCTGATTATCACAGCTGACACCCGGCACTATGTGCCAGGAGCGGACGCTCCTCCCTGCAGGCCCCCAGACCAAGATGACACAGTACAGTGCAAAGTGTCAGATCAGCGATCTGACACTATCTAGTAATGTCCCCCCATGGAACAATGTAATAAAGTTAAAAAACAATGTGTAAAAATAGTTTTGAAAAAATTCCTAAATAAAGAAAAAAAAATTCACTAATAAATTCTATTTTTTGTGAATAAAAAAACAAAAAGGCTAAGTTCACACATAGCGGAACTCCCGCGGAATTTACCGCGAGAATTCCGGAATTCCATTCAGCAGGGAAATCACATTTTAAATTCCCGCGATTCTCCCATGGAAAAACTAGCAATTTTCAAGCATAATTAGCTTGCAGAATGCTAGCATTTTCCAAGCGATCTGTAGCACCGCTTGGAGAAATGATTGACAGGTTGGTAACACTCGTCAAACACAGTGTTTGATGAGTGTGACCAACTTTTTACTATTGAGGCTGCCTATGCAGCATCAGTAGTAAAAAGATCTAATGTTAAAAATAATAAAAAAATTAAAAATCGGGTTATATTCACCTTCCGACGTCCCGCGCCGCGTCCCCAGGCCTCCGCGATGCTCGGAGAGGTCCCATTCCCAGTGATGCATTGCGGCAGACCTTTGATGACGTCACGGTCTCGTGAGACCGCTACAGCATTGCGAGACGCAACATCAGCAAAGGTCATAGCAATGCATCACTGTGAGCGGGAGCTGCCGCATGTATCGCTGAAGCCTGGGGACGCTGCGCGGGATGCCGGAAGGTGAATATAACCTGTTTTTTTTATTTTAATTCTATTTCTTACAGGGATATGGTACCCAGAGTCCGGAGGACCGTCTCCTCTCCTCCAGACCGTGGGTACCATCCGCAAATGTTCTGCTTACTTTTCGCATGGTGGGCACAGCCACATGCGGAAAGTAAGCAGAACAATACATTCCTATGTGGGCGGAATCGCCGTGATTCCGCAAAATTAATGAGCATGCTGCGGATTTTTCCGCGGGAAAATCCGCAGCATTAACACAGCATTGCGGAATCCCATAGGAATGCATGGGATGCTTTTTTTTGCATTTTCGCGGCAAAATCACGTGGTAAAAAACGCCGCGAAAAAACCTGAACGTGTGAACGCAGCCTAAAAGTACACATATTTAGTATCGCCGCTCCATAAAAACCCATCTTATAAAACTGTCCCACTAGTTAACCTCTTTAGTGAACCCCTTCAAAAAAAAACAAGGCAAAAAACAATGCTTTATCATCATACCGCCGAACAAAAAGTGCAAGAACATGCAATCAAAAGGATGGATATAAATAAACATGGTACCGCTGAAAACGTCATCTTGTCCCGCAAAACCTGAGCTGCCATAACTTACAGTATCATCAGCAGAAAAATAAAAAAGTTATAGCTCGCAGAATAAAGCAATGCAAAAATAATCATTTTTTATATAAAATTGTTTTTATTGTATAAAAGTGCCAAAACATAAAAAAATGACATAAATGAAGTATCGCTGTAACCGTACCGACCCGAAGAATAAAACTTCTTTATCAATTTTACCACACACGGAACGGTGTAAACGCACCCCCCAAAAGAAAATCAAGAATTTCTGGTTTTTGTTCATTCTGCATCCCAAAAATCGGAATAAAAAGATATAAAAAAAGTGATGTGCCCGAAAATGGTACCAATAAAAATGTCAACTCGTCCCGCAAAAAAAAGACCTCACATGACTCTGTGGGTCAAAATATGGAAAAATTATAGCTCTCAAAATGTGATGATGCAAAAACTATTTTTTGCAATAATAAACGTCTTTTAGCGTATGACAGCTGTCAAACATAAAAACCCGCAATAAATA
Source organism: Dendrobates tinctorius (assembly GCF_039654945.1). Lineage (NCBI taxonomy): Eukaryota > Metazoa > Chordata > Amphibia > Anura > Dendrobatidae > Dendrobates > Dendrobates tinctorius. Next base: position 60,014,853 of record NW_027361697.1, read on the forward strand.
GTAAATCAAACACCCCTTTATCACCCCCTTAGTCAGGGAAAAATAATAAAATTAAAAAAAGTATTTATTTCCATTTTCCCATTAGAGTTAGGGTTAGGGCTAGAGTTAGGGTTGGGATTAGGGTTAAAGGTGTGTTGAAGTTAATGTTAGGCTTAGGGCTAGGGTTAGGGCTAGGGCTAGGGTTATGGCTAGGGTTAGGGATAGAGTTAGGGCTAGGGTTAGGGTTAGGGGTGTGTTGCGGTTAGGGTTGAAGTTAGAATTGAGGGTTTCCACTGTTCAGGAACATCAAGGGCTCTCCAAACGCGACATGGTGTCTGATCTCAATTCTAGCCAAATCTACATTGAAAAAGTAAAATATTGCTATTTCCCTTCCAAGCTCTGCCATGTGCCCAAACAGTGGTTTACCTCCACATATGGGGTATCAGCCTACTCAGCACAAATTGCGCAACAACTTTTGGGGTCCAGTTTCTCCTGTTACCCTTGGAAAAATAAAAAATTGGGGGCAAAAATCAATTTTGTCGAAAAAAAATATGATTTTTTTATTTTTATGGCTCTACGTTATAAACTTCTGTGAAGCACTTGGGGGTTCAAAATGCTCACAACACATCTATATAAGTTCCTTGGGGGGTCTAGTTTCCAAACTTGTGGGGGGTTTCCACTGTTTAGGCACATCAGGGGCTCTCCAAACGCAACATGACACCCGCAGACCATTCCATCAAAGTCTGCATTCCAAAATGTCACTACTTCCATTCCAAGCCACAACTTGTGCCCATACAGTAGTTTACTCCCACATATGGAATATCAGCGTACTCAGGACAAATTGGAAAACAACTTTTGGGATCCTTTTTCTCCTTTTACCCTTGGGAAAATAAAAAAAATTGGGGACTAAAAGATCATGTTTGTGGAAAAAATATGATTTTTTTATTTTCACGCCCGGGCGTTATAAACTTCTGTGAAGCACTTGGGGGTTTAAAGTGCTCACAATACATCAGGACCATGCCCAGGCATTGTAGGGAGGTCATACAGGCATGTGGAGAGGCCACACACACTATTGAGCATAATTTCCTTGTCTTGAGGCATTTCCACTGAAGTTGGATCAATCTGTAATTTGATTTTCCACTTTGATTTTGAGTATCATTCCAAATCCAGACCTTCATGGGATATTAATTTGGATTTACCTTGATCATTTTTATGATTTATTGTTCTCAACGCTTTCCACTATGTAACAAATAAAGATTTACAACTGGAATATTTCATTCAGTGATATCTAGGATGTGGTATTTTAGTGTTCTCTTTATTTTTTTGAGCAGTGTATATACCCACATACAGTGACTGCATGCCTTGCACTGATGTGTATATAGCCACATACATTCACTGCCTACCTAGCACTGCAATCTATATACCCCATAAATAGTCCTTATAACGACTGTTGGATTAGCTGGATATGTGGATTCAACAATGGTATACCCACACTAACTAATAAAAGCAGAAATCTCTCCCTATCTCAGCAGCACCTCTCCCTACACTGTCTGATTCTGGAGACAAATGCGCCGAGCAGGGAGGCGCCAGGTCTGATATAGACCTGATGACGCTGTACGGCCAGCCAATCACTGTAATACCACAACAAAGATGACTGTGGCATTACAGTGCATGGCAGACAATCCCTGCATGTTGATTGTCTCTCTAATGAGCGTCAAGCATGCAGGGAGGGGACCCGAGCTCCCGCCGAATAATTCTGGAAATGCTCAGTGCTCGCCGTGTACCGCGAGTACATCGATACTAGGGCGAGTATTTAGTAGTGGCAAGCATGTTCGATCATCACTAATAATGATCCATAAGAGTGGCCTACCTGATAACAAAAAACCCATGTACAGTGTATTATGTAGGTAAAACAAAACGTGAATTTGCACTGAGAATAGAAGACTATTATAATGATGTGCTGAATTAAACAGAAACTTCTGTCACCAAAAATGCAATACTCACCTCTTCTCCTCATTACCCTGATGGTCCGAGTGCCAGCAAATCTCAGCACAGCAGGTGCCATGTAGTGACGTAATCATACTCACTGTCAGTGTCTGCGTCCAGCTGATACAGTTGTAGGAGCGAACATACCGCATGTGCAGCAGGTTCAGCTGCATCGGGGCCTGGCAGTGGAGGGGGCCCTGCAGGGCGGCTAACATAGAGGGCAATCTGGCCAGATTATCCGGCCCTGAGGCTCTGGGGGATCCTTGACCAGATTACCTTAGTCTGCAGCGGGCAGGGAGTCATCCCTGCAGCTCCGCTTCCTACAGGAGTAAAGTGGCAGCAGAGTGGAGCTGCAGGCATCCATCCTGCTTCCTTGCTGCGCTTACGCTCTGACATGTAATGCAGCCAGCCCCCATAGAATGTAATGCAGCCATCCCCCACAGAATGTAATGTAGTCCCATAAAATGTAATGGAGCCTCATAGAATGTAATGCAACCCCCATAGGATATAATGATTCCCCCATAGAATATAAAGGAGATAGTCCCCATAGAATGCAATACAGCCCTCACAGAATGTAATGCAGCCAGTCCCCATAGAATGTAATGCAGCTGCCATAAATTGTAATGCAGCCCCATAAAATGTAATGAAGCCCCAAAGAAAGTATTGCAGCCAGCTCCCCATAGAATGTAATGCAGCAAGCGCCCATAGAATGTAATGCAGCTCCATGGAATGTAATGCAGCCCCCAAAACATGTAATGCAGAGGGCCCCCATGGAATGTGATGCAGCCCCCATAGAATATAATGAAACCCACATAGAATGTAATGTAGCCAGCCCCCATGAAATGTAATGCAGCCCCATATAATGTAATGAAGGTCCCATAGAACATAATGCAGCCCCCATAGAATATAATGTAGCCAGCCCCCATAGAATGTAATACAGCCAGGATGTGTAAAATGTAATGCAGTTCCCATAAAATATAATGAAGCCCCCCCCTTAGAATGTAATGCAGCCCCAAAAAATGTAATGAAACCCTCATAGAATGTAATGAAGCATGCCCCCATAGAATTTAATGAAGCCCCATAGAATGTAATGCAACCCCCATAGAATGTAATGCAGCCCCCATAGAATATAATGAAACCCACATAGAATGTAATGTAGTGAACCCCCATGGAATGGAATGCAGCCCATAGAATGTAATGAAGCTTCCATAGCATGTAATGCAGCCCCCATAGAATATAATGTAGCCAGCCCCCATAGAATGTAATACAGCCAGGATGCGAAAATTGTAATGCAGTCCCCATAAAATATAATGAAGCCCCCCATAAAATGTAATGCAGCTCTAAAGAATGTAATGAAACCCTCATAGAATGTAATGAAGCATGCCCCCATAGAATTTAATGAAGCCCCATAGAATGTAATGCTGCCCCCATAGAATGTAATGCAGCTCCATAGAATGTAATGCAGCCAGCCCCCATAGAATATAATGCAGCCCCCATAGAATGTAATGCAACCAGCTCCGATAGAATGTAATGAAGTCCCATAGAATGTAATGCAGTTCCATAGAATGTAATGCAGTCAGCCTCCATAGAATGTAATGCAGCTCCATAAAATGTAATGCAGCACCTGTAGAATGTAATACAGCCAGCGCCCATAGAATGTAACACAGCCAGTGCCGATAGTATGTAATCCAGCCCCCATAGAATATAATGCAGCTCCATAAAATGTAATGCAGCCCCCTTAGAATGTAATGCAACCAGCTCCCATAGAATGTAATACAGCTAGTGCCCACAGAATGTAATGTAGCCCCTATAGAATGTAATGAAACCCCCACAAAATGTAATGCCGTACCCATAGAATGTAATGCATCCCCCATAGAATGTAATGCAGTACCCATAGAATGCAATACAGCCAGTGCCCATAGAATGTAATGTAGCCCCTATAAAATGTAATGCAGACCCCACAAAATGTAATGCAGTATCCATAGAATGTAATGCATCCCCCATAGACTGTAATGCAGCTCCATAGAATGTAATGCAGCCAGCCCCCATAGAATGTAATGCAGCCCCCATAGAATGTAATGCAACCAGCTCCCATAAAATGTAATAAAGTCCCATAGAATGTAATGCAGCCAGCCCCCATAGAATGTAATGCCGCTCCATAGAATGTAATGCAGTCAGCCCCCATAGAATGTAATGCAGCTCCAAAAAATGTAATGCATCCCCCAAAGAATGTAATACAGCCAGCACCCATAGTATATAATGCAGCCCCCATAGAATATAATGCAGCTCCATACAATATAATGCAGCCCCCATAGAATGTAATGCAACCAGCTTCCATAGAATATAATACAGCCAGTGCCCATAGAATGTAATGCAGCCCCTATAGAATGTAATGCAGCCTCCATAGAATGTAATGCAGTACCCATAGAATATAATGCAGCCCCCATAGAATGTAATGCAACCAGCTTCCATAGAATATAATACAGCCAGTGCCCATAGAATGTAATGCAGCCCCTATAGAATGTAATGCAGCCTCCATAGAATGTAATGCAGTACCCATAGAATATAATGCAACCCCCATAGAATGTAATGCAGCCATCCCCCATAAAATGTAATGCATCCCCAATAAAATGTAATGGAGCCCCATAAAATGTAATTCAGCCAACCCCCAAAGAACGTAATGCATCCAGCCCCCATAGAATGTAATGCAGCCTCTACTGAATGAGAATGTAATGCAGCCCCTACTGAATGTAATGCCACCAGGCCCAATATAATGCAATGCAGTCCCCATATAAAATAATGCAGCACCCTTGAAATGTAGTAATAATAATAATATTAATAATAATTTTATTTCTATAGCGCCGACATATTCCGCAGCACTTTACATTTCAGGGGGGACTTGTACAGACGATAGACATTACAGCATAATAATAATCACATAGATCATAACAGATACCAAGAGGAATGAGGGCCCTGCTCGCAAGCTTCCAATCTATGAAGGGAAAATAAAAATAGACACGTAAAGTGGGTGGTAACAGTTGCCTTCATTGTTCGGACCAGCTATAATGTTAAGTGTGTTAACAGTACAGACACAGAGGGCTAATAGATGCATAAAGCATGTGGGAACATGATGCGGGGAACCTGGTTATGGTAAAACTTTTGACTGTGCCACACAGGGATAGTTAGTTTAATGTGTTGAGGTGGTAGGCCAGTCTGAATAAATGCGTTTTTAGGGCACGCTTAAAATTGAAGGGATTGGGGACTAGTCGTATTGACCTGGGAAGTGCATTCCAAAGAATTGGCGCAGCACGTGTATAGTCTTGGAGACGGGAGTGGAAGGTTCTGATTATTGAGGATCTTAACCTCAGGACATCAGCAGAATGGAGGGCACGGGTAGAGAGGTAGACTGAGATGAGGGAGGAGATGTAGGGTGATGCTGAGCCGTGGAGTGCTTTGTGGGTGAGCGTAATAAGTTTGTACTGGATTCTGGAGTGGATTGGTAACCAGTGTAAGGACTGGCACAAGGTAGAGGCATCGGTGTAACGTTTGGCGAGGAATATTATCCTGGCTGCAGCATTCAAAACAGATTGGAGGGGGGAGAGTTTGGTAAGAGGGAGACCAATTAGAAGAGAGTTACAATAGTCCAGACAAGAATGAATAAGAGAAACAGTAAGAGTTTTTGTGGAGTCAAAAGTAAGAAAAGGTCGAAAACTAGAAATTTTTGAGGTGCAGATAACAAGAGCGAGCCTGTGATCGGATGTGGGGGGCGAATGAAAGCTCGGAGTCAAGTATGACCCCAAGACACCGGGCATGTTGCTGGGGAGTAATAGTGGAACCACACACAGAAATGGCAATGTCAGGCATAGGTACATTAGTAGAGGGAGGAAACACAAGGAGTTCAGTCTTTGTTCAGTTTCAGATATAATGAGGACATGATGTTAGACACAGCGTTTAGACAATCTCTGGTGTTTTCTAAAAAGGCAGGCGTGATATCAGGAGAAGAAGCGTATACTTGGGTGACATCAACATGGAGATGGTGCTGGAACCTAAATCTGCTGATTGTTTGACCAATAGAGGCAGTGTACAAAGAGAAGAGGAGGGGCCTGGAACTGATCCTTGAGGAACCCCAACAGTAAGTGGAAGATGTGGGGAGGAGGAGCCAGCAAAAGATACAGTAAAGGAGTGGTCAGAGAGATAGGAGGAAAACCAAGAGAGAACGGTGTCCTTGATGCCGATGGAGCAGAGCATAGTGAATAGGAGCTGGTGATCGACAGTGTCGAGTGCTGCGGAGAGATCCAAGAGAATTAGCATGGAGTAATGACCATTAGATTTAGCTGTTAGTAGATCATTAGAGAGTTTAGTGAAGGCAGTTTCAGTAGAGTGTAAAGAGCGGAAACCAAAAATCGAGAAGATAGTTATCAGAGAGATAGCGGATAAGATGTGAATGGACCAGGCGTTCCAGGAGTTTAGAGATGAAGGGAAGATTAGAGACAGGTCTACAGTTTTGGTCGAGGGATGGTTTTTTAAGTAGTGGATGTATGATGGCATGCTTAAATGAGGAGGCAAAGATACCAGAAGAGAGAGAGGTTAAATATTTTTGTCAGGTGGGCGGTGACAGCAGGGGAAAGGGACTGGAGATGTGACGGAAATGGGTCACTGGTGCAAGTGGTTGGGCAAGAAGATGCAAGGAGCCTGCTTACTTCTTCTGTGACTGGATCAAAATCAGAGAGTGAGCTAGATGCAGTGAGGGAGGGAGTACAGTGCATGGTATGAGGTGATTAGGAGATAATTTCCTGTCCGATATGGTCAAGTTTTTCTTTGAAGTAATTGGCCAGATCGTCAGCTCGAAGTTCTGTGGTTTGGGCCTGCACTCTTGGGTTGAGCAGGGAATGAAAAGTGTCAAATAGACGTTTAGGGTTATTGGATAGTGAGGTGATGAGGGCATAAACTTATAATGGATGAAATCTTCATGTAGATTGGATTTTCTCCACAGACGTTCGGCGCACCTGGAGCTCCGCTGCAGGAAACGTGTTTGCAAGGTGTGCCAGGGTTTGTCGCCATCTGTGTCGTGTTGTTCTATGTATAGGAGGTGAAATTTCATCCAGGGCACTTTGAAGTGCTTCATTGTAATGCTTCAGTGCAGAATCAGGACATGAGAGGGAGGAGATGAGGGCCAATGTTGACTGCAAGTTCTTCATAACTTTCTGGGTGTTAATGGCCTGTATGTTTCTATAAGTATGGACAGGGGGGTGACCTGAGTGGGATGGCAGTTCTTGATAGAGAGTGAAAGAAGGTTGTGGTCAGAGAGCGGGAGAGGGGAGTTTGCAAAATCATCCACTGCACAATGCCGAGAGAAGACCAAGTCGAGGGAGTTTCCGTCTTCATGCGTTGGAAAGTTAGTAAGCTGCGAAAGGCCGAACAAGGAGGTTAGAGATAAAAGGTGTGTAGCAGATGGGGAGAGGGGAAGAGCAATGGGGATGTTGAAATCGCCCATGATGAGGGTGGGGATGTCACAGGAGAGAAAATGTGGAAGCCAGGTGGCAAAATGATCCAGGAACTGATGAGAGGGTCCGGGAGGATGATACACCGCTGCCACTCGCATGGAGAAGGGGACCAATGCCTCCACCTGCTCTATTGTGTGATCTTGGGGTATGAGAAAAGTGTAGTCCCCTACATGAAAGAGCAGCAGCAGCAGTAGTGTCTGAGTGCTGGATCCAGGTTTCAGTAAGAGCCAGAATGTTAAGAGAATTGGAAAGGAAGAACTCATGGATGAAGGAGAGTTTATTACACACTGAGAGAGAGTTCCAAAGGGCACAGTTAAGAGAGACAGAAGGCATGCAGGGAAAATTAATAAGATTAGTGGGCGTTTGACTTTCTATAACATGGGGGACCAGGGTTGGGAGCAATGTCTTCTGCAACTAGGAGGAGGATAGAAAGAGAGAGCAGATGGATAAGTGATTTGTGAGAGCGTCTCTGCTGTTGAATAGTGGGGCTGAATGGATCTGTGCTGTTTAGCAATGTGAAAAGAGTGTGAGTGCTCTACATAGGAGAGGAAAGGACAGAGGGGCAGATATGGATGGAGTGTAAAGAGTTAATGCCAGGGCAGTGGATGTGTATGAATGCAGCGGCCAGGATATAAATTATACAAATGCATATCTCTATATATAAAACTGAATCTATGTGTGTATCACCAACCAATCACGAAGCATCTTTCATTTCACCAGAGCTGTTCAAAAGAAGCTGAGCTGTGATTGGTTCCTATGAGCAACAGTTTTCCTTGCAACCAATCACTAAGCATCTCACATTTCACCAGAGCTGGTTAAAAGTAGCTGAGCTGTGATTGGTTGCTATGAGCAAGTTTTCCCACTTGACAACACCTCAGCAGACACTGACATAGTGGGAGAAATCTAGCATTCCCAGAAACATAAGCTCCCAGTCATTGTCTGCCCCCCCCCAGAAAGGAGCACAGAGCACATGACAGAAATAAATACCCCCTGTTATGAATGAGTCACCGAAGGAGGAAAAAACAAAAATACAAGCTAAGTTCAGAAAAGCGGAGAGGTTGGTAGCTATGGGATTGCAGACCCCTGATCCTATCCACAACAACTAACAGTAGCCGTGGGGGGTTCCTATGATGCCCTAGACCCCTCGATCACAGCCGGAGAACTAAATAGGCCTAAAGAAAGAAAGGGGAAATCTAAACTTCCCCAGAGCAGACCCCAAAGCAATAGGCAGCCCCCAACATATAATGACGGTGAAGCAAGATGAAAACACTAACACAGATAGAAAGATAGGTTGAGCAAACGATGGGGCCCAAGCTAACTAAAAAGGACAGGATAGAAAAGCTGCTGTCTGCAATCCGTAAAAAACCCTACCAAAAAATGTCCCAAACAGGAAAAACAGGCCCTGAAGTCGCTAGGACTTCAAAAAGACTATATCAGCACTCAGGTAAATTCTGAAGACAGAGCAAAGAGACAAACTGATCAGAGACAAAAATGGAACTCAGCACACCCCCGACCGGGGATGACTGAACTCCAAAAAACAAGGTAAACAAAACAAAACTAATACGTTCAATAGCAGAGCAAAAACTTATCTTTGGGAAGCAGGAATCAGACTGGTCTCCAAGAATCCAGCAGAGAAATCACCGGCGACTCAGAAGGGCATCGGCTGCCTTATATCCAGTCAGAATTTCCTGTTACCCAGTCATCATCTACCAGATCAGGTGTTTGGTAATCAGCCTCACTACCTTCCTTCACCAGAAGAGGGAGTTCATCACACATCGACGGTGAAGGGGAAAATGAACTCACAACAGTACCTCCCCCTTGAGGAGGGGTCACCAAACCCTCATCCACGCCACCAGGGCGATCAGGATGGGCCCGATGAAAGGCACGAACCAATCTTTCGGCATGAATATCGGATGCAGGGACCCAAAAATTATCCTCCTGGCCATAACCCTTCCATTTAACCAAATACTGGAGTCTCCATCTAGCCAGGCGAGAATCCAGTATCTTCTCAACCTCATATTCCACATTACCTTCAACCAATACCGGGTCAGGAGGTGCCACCACAGGAACTACTAGCTCAACAAACGTCTTTAACAGAGACTTATGAAACATGTTATGGATCTTAAATGTAACAGGAAGAGCCAATCGAAAAGAGACTTGATTAAGAATCTCCAAAATCTTGCAAAGTCCAATAAATCTAGGCTTAAACTTTGGAGAAGCCACCTTCATAGCGATATTCTTTGATGACAACCAAACCATATCACCCACCTTAAACTGGGGACCAATGGTCCTATGCCGGTTGGAAAACCGCTGGGCCTTTTCCTGGGAGAGAGACAACTTATCCACCACTTGGTCCCAGATCTGGTGCATTCTCTCCACCACAGTGTCAACACCTGGGCAGGCAGAAGGCTCCACCTGCCCTGAAGAGAATCGAGGATGAAACCCAAAGTTACAAAAAAAGGTGACATCAAAGTGGCAGAACTAGCTCTATTATTTAAAGCAAATTCGGCCAAGGGCAAAAATGAAACCCAATCATCCTGATCAGCAGAAATAAAACATCTCAAATACGACTCCAAAGTCTGGTTTGTTCTCTCCGTCTGCCCATTGGTCTGAGGGTGAAACGCAGAGGAGAAGGACATCTGAATTCCCAGCTTGGAGCAGAAAGTCCTCCAAAATCTAGACACAAACTGAACTCCTCTGACAGATACAATGTTCTCAGGAATCCCGTGCAAGCGAACCACCTGTTGCAAAAACAAGGGCACCAACTCTGAGGAAGATGGCAACTTAGGGAGTGGTACAAGATGGACGATCTTAGAGAATCTATCACAAATCACCCAAATAACTGTCATTCTCTGAGAGACAGGCATATCAGAGATAAAATCCATTGAAACATGGGTCCATGGCCTCCTGGGCACCGGCAAAGGCATCAACAACCCACTAGAGCGAGAACAAGGTTTAGACCGAGAGCAAGTCCCACAGGACTGCACAAAATTCCTGACATCACGAGACAAGGCGGGCCACCAAAAAGACCGACTCACCAAATCTCTAGTACCAAAAATACCTGGATGACCAGCAAATGCAGAGCAATGAACTTCAGACATCACTCTCTTCCTCCACTGGTCAGGAACATACAATTTTCCAATGGGACAACGCTCAGGTTTGTCCTCCTGAAACTCTTCCAGAGCACGTCTCAAATTGGGCGAGATGGCAGAAAGAACTACCCCCTCACCTAAGATGGTAGCAGGCTTGGTCACAACAGGAGAATCAGCAAAGAAACTCCTAGAGAGGGCGTCTGCCTTGACATTCTTAGTGCCCGGAAGAAAAGAGACCACAAAATCAAAACATGTGAAAAACAAGGCCCACCTAGCCTGTCTAGGATTCAAGCGTTTGGCCGACTCCAGGTAAATCAAATTCTTGTGGTCAGTAAGGACCACGACTTGATGTTTAGCTCCCTCCAACCAATGTCTCCACTCCTCAAATGCCCATTTCATGGCTAACAGTTCCCGATTCCCCACATCATAGTTACGTACGGATGGGGAGAACTTTCGGGAAAAGAACGCACAGGGATTCATTTTAGATGTTACAGGATCTTTTTGGGACAAAACAGCTACTGCACCAATCTCAGAAGCGTCCACCTCTACCTGAAACGGGAGTGAGACATCAGGTTGCCGCAAAACCGGAGCAGAAGTGAACCTTCGCTTCAACTCCTGAAAGGAAGAAACAGCCTCCGGAGACCAATTCAGCACATCAGCACCCTTCTTAGTCAAATCAGTCAATGGTTTGGCAATACCAGAAAAATTAGCTATAAATTTACGATAAAAATTAGCAAAACCCAAAAATTTCTGGAGGGCCTTCAAAGAAGTGGGCTGAACCCAATCAAAATTGGCCTGTACCTTGGCCGGGTCCATTTTAATAGTTGACAGAGACAAAATAAATCCCAAAAATGAAATCCTCTGTACACCAAAAAGGCATTTCGATCCCTTGACATACAGGGAATTCTCCCTCAAAATCAGGAACACAGTCCGAACATGTTCCACATGAGAGTCCCAATCCTTGGAAAAGATCAAAATATCATCCAGATAGATGATCAAAAATTTATCCACCAAGTCTCGGAAAATATCATTCATGAAGCACTGGAAGACAGAAGGGGCATTAGTGAGCCCAAAAGGCATCACCAGGTACTCAAAATGTCCCTCCGGAGTATTAAACGCCGTCTTCCATTCATCCCCATGCTTAATGTGAATAAGATTATACGCCCCCCTGAGGTCAAGCTTTGTAAACCAGCAAGCACCTTTAACTCTGGAGAATAGATCAGAAATCAGGGGTAACGGATACTGATATTTAACAGTAATTTTGTTGAGGGAACGATAGTCAATACAAAGCCTTAATGACCCATCTTTCTTAGCCACAAAAAAAAACGCAGCACCTAAGGGTGAAGAGGATGGTCTAATATGACCCTTCTCCAACGACTCCTTAATATAGGATCGCATAGCCTCGTGTTCGGGTACAGATAAATTGAAAAGTCGACCCTTGGGAAATTTACACCCAGGGCTCAGCTCAATTGCACAGTCATAACTCCTATGAGGAGGCAAAGACGTAGACTCATTCTCACTAAATACATCATAGTAATCAGCCAAATAGTCAGGAACATCATGTGACTGGGGAGAGGTGGAGAAAACAGGAGCATCACTAAGGGCACACCGACAACCCCAATTCACCACAGACACAGATTTCCAATCCAAAACTGGATTATGGATTTGCAACCAGGGAAACCCCAGAACAATGGTATCATGCAAATTATGCAACACCAAAAATCTGCAATTCTCTTGATGGTCTGGGGCGACCCGCATTACCACCTGGGTCCAAAACTGAGGTTTATTCTTCACCAAAGGAGTAGCATCAATACCCCTCAAAGGGATAGGCGTCCGCAGAGGTGTCATAGGAAATCCACAACGTTTAGCAAAATCCAAGTCCATCAGGTTCAGAGCTGCTCCCGAATCCACAAAAGCCTTAGCGGAAAATGTGGACAGGGAGCAGATCAGAGTAATTGCCAGAAGAAACTTAGGTTGAACACCACCCACAGCAAATGTGTGTGCAAAACGTTTCTCTCGTTTAGGGCAGACAGAAATAATATGCGAGGCATCACCACAGAAGAAACACAGCTTATTACGCCTTCTGAACTCCTGACATGCACCCTAGACAAAACTCTATCACATTGCATAGGTTCAGACATTTGTTCAACAGGTGGCAACACCTCTCGTGTGGTTTTGCGTTCACGCAAACGCCGATCAATCTGAATGGCTAATGACATAGAATCGTCAAGACCAGAGGGAACAGGAAATCCCACCATAGTATCTTTTACGGTTTCTGACAAACCCTTCCGAAAGAGAGCTGCCAATGCACCATCATTCCAGGTAGTAAGGACCGCCCACTTTCGGAATTTTTGACAGTACAACTCTGCAGAATCCCGACCCTGGCTCAATGCCAACAGGGCCTTTTCAGTCTGATCAATAGCATTAGGTTCATCATACAACAACCCCAAGGCTTGAAAAAATGCGTTCACATCAGCAAGAATAGGATCATCAGGTTTCAAAGAAAGCACCCAATCCTGGGGATCGCCGCGCAGCAAAGAGATGATAATTTTAACCTGCTGCGCGGAGCTCCCCGACGAGCTAGGCTTCAAGGCAAAAAATAATTTACAATTATTCTTAAAATTCAAAAATTTAGACCGATCCCCAAAAAACACATCAGGAGTAGGGATCTTTGGTTCAGCAGCATGTGAATGAGCAAGATAGGTGGAAATTCCCCGCACTTCAGCAGTGAGCTGCTCCACACGATCAGACAATTGCTTCATCTCCATTGAGAAAGAAAAAAAAAATCCCCCTACGGCCTCAGAGACATAGAGGAAAAAATATACATAAAAAAAAAAATTCTGACAAACTTTTTTTTTTTTTTTACAATTCTCTCCTGCTATTGAGTACCCTAGGATCTGCGGTATGGCTGGTGATTGTGTCATTAATGAGTCACCAAAGGAGGAAAAAACAAAAATACAAGCTAAGTCCAGAAAAGCGGAGAGGTTGGTAGCTATCGGATTGCAGACCCCTGATCCTATCCACAACAACTAACAGTAGCCGTGGGGGGTTCCTACGATGCCCTAGACCCCTCAATCACAGACGGAGAACTAAATAGGCCTAAAGAAAGAAAGGGGAAATCTAAACTGCACCAGAGCAGACCCCAAAGCAACAGGCAGCCCCCAACATATAATGACGGTGAAGCAAGATGAAAACACTAACACAGATAGAAAGATAGGTTGAGCAAACGATGGGGCCCAAGCTAACTAAAAAGGACAGGATAGAAAAGCTGCTGTCTGCAATCCGTAAAAAACCCTACCAAAAAATGTCCCAACCATCTGATAGGAAAAACAGGCCCTGAAGTCGCTAGGACTTCAAAAAGACTATATCAGCACTCAGGTAAATTCTGAAGACAGAGCAAAGAGACAAACTGATCAGAGACAAAAATGGAAATCAGCACACCCCCGACCGGGGATGGCTGAACTCCAAAAAACAAGGTAAACAAAACAAAACTAATACGTTCAATAGCAGAGCTAAAACTTATCTTTGGGAAGCAGGAATCAGACTGGTCTCCAAGAATCCATCAGAGAAATCACCAGCGGCTCAGAAGGGCGTCAGCTGCCTTATATCCAGTCAGAATTTCCTCTTACCCAGTCATCATCTACCAGATCAGGTGTTTGGTAATCAGCCTCACTACCTTCCTTCACCAGAAGAGGGAGTTCATCAGACATCGACGGTGAAGGGGAAAATGAACTCACAACACCCCCCCTCCCGTGGATCAATGGTATGCAAGTTAGGGCAAATCTACTCAGCGTTTTGGTACTGACCCCAGGCCTTTCTTAAAGGGATCTCCGGTATGGAAGGCAGGGCAAATCCATCCAGTGCTTTGGTTCTGACCCCATGCCTCTCTTAAAGGGATCCTCGGTATAGAAGTCAGCGCAATTGCCTTCAAATGCTCTGGTGCTGACCCCAGGCTCTCTTAAAGGGATCTCCTGTATGGAAGTTTGGGCAAATCTCTCAGCGCTCTTATTCTGACTCCAGGGTTCTATTAAAGGGATCATTGATATGCAAGTCAGGGCAAAACCATTCAATGCTCTGATTCTGATCCCAGCCTTTCTTAAAGGGATCCCCGGTATGGAAGTTAGGGCAAATCCACTCAGCGCTCTGGTTCTGACCCAAGGCCCATCTTAAAGAGATCACCGGTATGGAAGTGAGGGCAAATCCAATCTGCACTTTGGTACTGACCACAGTCCTTTCTTAAGAGGATCCCCGGTATGGAAGGCAGGGCAATTGCCTTCAAATGCTCTGGTACTGATCCCAGACTCTCTTAAAGGGATCTCCGGTATGGAACTTAGGACCGTTCCACTCAGCGCTGTGGTCTGACCCCAGGGTTCTATTAAAGGGATCATTGGTATGCAAGTCAGGGCAAAACCACTCAGTGCTCTGGTTCTGATCCCAGGCTTTCTTAAAGGGATCTCTGGTATGGAAGTTAGGGTAAATCCCTCAGCGCTCTTATTCTCACCCCAGGGTTCTATTAAAGGGATCATTGGTATGGAAGTCAGGGCAAATCCACTCAGCGCTCTGGTTCTGACTCCAGGCCTCTCTTAAAGAGATCACCGGTATGGAAGTTAGGACCGTTCCACTCAGAGCTCTGGTTCTGACCCCAGGCTGACAGGATGATGTGGGATATTAGGGATAGTAGTCCGGTGGCTCTGGCTGACGAGATGATGTGGGATATTAGAGGGAGTAGTCCAGTAGCTCTGGCTGACAGGATGATGCGGGATATTAGGGGTAGTAGTCCAGTGGCTCTGGCCGATGGGATGATTTGCGATAATAGGAGTAGTAGTCCGGTGGCTCTGACGGGATGATGTGGGATATTAGGGGTAGTTGTCCGGTGGCTCTGGCTGACCGGATGATGTGGGATATTAGGGGTAGTAGTCTGGCGGATGTGACAGGATGATGTGGGATATAAGTGGTAGTTGTCTGGTGGCTCTGGCTGACGGGATGATGTGGGATATTAGGGGTAGTAGTCCGGTGGCTTTAATGGGATGATGTGGGACATTAGTAGTCCGGTGGCTCTGGCTGATGGGACGATGTGGGATATTAGGGGTAGTAGTCCGGTAGCTCTGGCTCACGGGATGATGTGGGATATTATAGTGAATGTGGCTATGAGGAGTGAGCGGGGCTATACACTCAGCTCTATATATATATACATATATAGATATCATCATTATAATTTTTTATAACTAACCGTAGTTAGTTACTATGCCCGAGCAGCGCCGAGCTCTTCTTCTTCTATATATTTGTTGTAAGCCAAATGTATGAGGAATAGATATGTATAAATGTCTTACCTTTCTCCTGCCCTGTCTTAACTGCCATGTTATAACTACCTCATACTTTGATCAAATGTACTTCGATTAAATGTACATAAATGCCCCCCTGCACGTACATAACAACTAAAACAGAGAAGCAACTTGAAGCTCTTAGTGTTGTGAACTCATTTTCTGGTCTGCCTCTGGTTTCTGGTGAGGGAGCTGGTTGTGCTGACAGAGGAGTTGTGAGTTCTCTTTCCGGGCTCCCTCTGGTGGTGGCAGGAGGTAGTGAAACTGATCTAATTAACAGAGACCTGCCACCTGATAATGAGGAAGAGCATTGGACATCTGGAGTCTCAGAATGGATTTAAGACAGCCGACTCCCTATTCCCATGCTGGTGATTTTTTCCTGCCTCCTGAGGTCTTAGTTTCCAGCTCAGTTCCTGCCTTCTCAAGATAAGTTGCCTTTGCTTATGTTCACATTTGATTTGGTTTGGTCTATTCAGTTTTTTGTGTGGTCAGCCAGCCCTGGCTGGGGCTGTGCTGAATTTCCACTCTTATGTCACTGTATGAGCCGGTTTGCTTTGTGTCCCTTATTAGATTGGCCTCCTTTTGCTCTGTTCTCAGAATATGCCAGAGTGCTGATATAGTGGGAGAAGTCTAGTGACTTCAGGGTATTTTTTGCTATCAGAAGTGTTGGACATTTTTGCAGGGTTTTTTTGGCGTGATTGCAGACAGTATCTTTCCTTTCCTGTCCTTTCTAGCTAGTGTGGGCCCCATCGTTTGCTCAGCCTATTTTCCTACCTGTGTTCGTGTTTTCATCTTGTCTCACCGTCAATACATGTGTGGGGGCTGTCTATTCCTTTGGGGTCTGCTCTGGGGCAGTTTTAGATTTCCCCTTTTCTTGCTTTAGGCTTACAGTTGTGGCCAAAAGGCCAAAAGTATTGACACCCCTGCAATTCTGTCAGATAATACTCAGTTTCTACCTGAAAATGTTTGCAAACACAAATTCTTTGGTATTATTATCTTCATTTAATTTGTCTTAAATGAAAAAACACAAAAGAGAATGAAGCAAAAAGCAAAACATTGATCATTTCACACAAAACTCCAAAAATGGGCCAGACAAAAGTATTGGCACCCTCAGCCTAATACTTGATTACACAACCTTTAGCCAAAATAACTGCTACCAACCGCTTACGGTAACCATCAATGAGTTTCTTACAATGCTCTGCTGGAATTTTAGACCATTCTCCTTTGGCAAACTGCTCCAGGTCCTTGATATTTGAAGGGTGCCTTCTCCAAACTGCCATTTTTAGATCTCTCCACAGGTGTTCTATGGGATTCAGGTCTGGACTCATTGCTGGCCACCTTAGAAGTCTCCAGTGTTTTCTCTCAAACCATTTTCTAGTGCTTTTTGAAGTGTGTTTTGGGTCATTGTCCTGCTGGAAGACCCATGACCTCTGAGGGAGACCCAGCTTTCTCACACTGGGCCCTACATTATGCTGCAAAATTTGTTGGTAGTCTTCAGACTTCATAATGCCATGCACACAGTCAAGCAGTCCAGTGCCAGAGGCAGCAAAGCAACCCCAAAACATCAGGGAACCTCCGCCATGTTTGACTGTAGGGACCGTGTTTTTTTCTTTGAATGCCTCTTTTTTTTCTCCTGTAAACTCTATGTTGATGCCTTTGCCCAAAAAGCTCTACTTTTGTCTCATCTGACCAGAGAACATTCTTCCAAAACGTTTTAGGCTTTCTCAGGTAAGTTTTGGCAAACTCCAGCCTGGCTTTTTTATGTCTCGGGGTAAGAAGTGTAGTCTCCAACCATACAGTCCCTTTTCATTCAGATGTCGATGGATAGTACGGGTTGACACTTTTGTACCCTCGGACTGCAGGGCAGCTTGAACTTGTTTGGATGTTAGTCGAGGTTCTTTATCCAACATTCGCACAATCTTGCGTTGAAATCTCTTGTCAATTTTTCTTTTCCGTCCACATCTAAGGAGGTTAGCCACAGTGCCATGGGCTTTAAACTTCTTGATGACACTGCGCACGGTAGACACAGGAACATTCATGTCTTTGGAGATGAACTTGTAGCCTTGAGATTGCTCATGCTTCCTCACAATTTGGTTTCTCAAGACCTCAGACAGTTCTTTCATCTTCTTTCTTTTCTCCATGCTCAATGTAGTACACACAAGGACACAGGACAGAGGTTGAGTCAACTTTAATCCATGTCAACTGGCTGCAAGTGTGATTTAGTTATTGCCAACACCTGTTAGGTGCCACAGGTAAGTTACAGGTGCTGTTAATTACACAAATTAGAGAAGCATCACATGATTTTTCGAACAGTGCCAATACTTTTGTCCACCCTCTTTTTTATGTTTGGTGTGGAATTATATCCAATTTGGCTTTAGGAAAATTCTTTTTTTGTTTTTTCATTTAAGACAAATTAAATTAAGATAATAATAACAAAGAATTTGTGTTTGCAATCATTTTCAGGAAGAAACTGAGTATTATCTGACAGAATTGCAGGGGTGTCAATACTTTTGGCCACAACTGTATTTAGTCCTCCGGCTGTGACGTGGCGTCTAGAATCATCGTAGGTACGCTCCACGGCTGCTGTTAGTTGTGTGGTTTGGATCAGGGGTCTGCAATCCACGTAGTTACCAACCTCTCTGGTTTTCTGTGACTTGGCTTGGTCTTGTTTTCCTCCTCGGTGACCCATTCATAACACTTAGGTCCAGTGTGAAATCTGTAACAGATGACTTTGGAGGATATGATACAGTGATGGTAGTGGAAGGATATCAATATGCGATTTATATAAGGTTAGCATTGTTCAAAAATTGGATATCAAAAGTGTCATGATCCCAGTGCAGGCTTTTGAGCTGCACGGCAGGGGTTAATGTCTGGAGCTCAGTGCAGGTTTTGACCTGCACACCTGGGGTTAATGATTGTGGCCTCTTTTTGGTTCTGGGAGAGCTTCTTAAACCCCTGGAAGCTCCAATCCCTGCTAGCTATACTTTCGCCCTTGGCATAGTGTGGTGACCCCTGAGTGTGTTTGTGCTGTGTTCTGGTTGCTTGATACTCTGTGTTCGACTTGGTCTGTTCTCTAAACATTGCTTGTTGGATTCTGCTTGGTACCTTCTTTGTCTGTTTGGTTTTGACCCCTGCTTGGCCCCGACTATCCATTCTGTCTTATCCCTGGTACTTTACTGCTATCTCTGTGTATGACCTCCGTTTTGCCTGACTCTGAGTATTTCTGTTTAGTGTCCTGCCATCGCTGGAAGCAGGACGCTAAGCCCTGCCCCTTGCAGTCACATGGCCGTAGGTCCTTCACTGCTTGCTAAACTTCAGCGTTCACAGGTCCTGTTTGTACTTTCTGGCCGTACCTGACCACGGGCCCCCCTACAGTGCGGGTGAGTCCCTGCTCAGCAGAGGCTGCACGCCGGTGCTGACAGGACCCTGACATTATAACTGACCTTGAATTTTTTTTCTCTCCTCACTTCTGCAGCATGGATCCAATGTGTGCTTTATCTGAGCAGGTGAAATGCTTGACTCAGTGGCTGCAGAAGCTTAGTTTGGAACACCAAGCTCTGGCCCAGTCCCAATGGCGGGTTGAGGACTCAGTTCAGGGGGTACTTTCCGCAGGTTTTCAGCAGGTGGGGAATAGAGATGTCATTTTAGTCCCACCCGAATCCCCGGTTAAATTGCCAGATACGTTTTCTGGTAGCAAAGATGAATTCAGAGCATTTAAGGATGACTGTAAGCTCTTTTTCTCTTTGAGACCCCGCTCCTCTGGGGATGAGAGACAGAGGGTGGGGGTGGTTATGTCCCTGCTTAGGGGGTCCCCCAAGCCTGGGCATCTTCGCTTTCCTCTTCTGCCCCTGAGAGAATGTCTGTGGATGCGTTTTTTGAAGCCTTAGGGCTTATTTATGATGAGCCTGATAGAGTGCGTTTGGCTGAGGACAAGGTGATGAGTGTCTGTCAGGGGTAGCACTCGGCCGAGTGGTTCTGTACTGAATTCAGACGTTGGGCAGCTGAGATTTCTTGGAATGATGCCGCCCTTCGGGGGCTGTTCCGCAGAGGCCTGTGTGGACATCTGAAGGATGCCTTGGCACTCCATCATCCACCTGACTCCCTGGAGGATGCCATGACCCAAGCGGTTCACATGGATCGCAGACTGCGGGCTAGATGTGTTATGCAACTGGAAACTTCATTATTCTCCAGTGGATATGAGACCCGGACTCTTCCTGTGGCTATGGAGGTGAGCACTGTCACATGTGAGGAAAAGGAAAGAAGACGCCGCCGGGAGAAGCAGTTGTGCTTCTATTGTGGGGAATCTGGACACTGGAAGAAGGACTGCCCCTCCTGTCCGTCATCCTCCAAGATGGCGGGAAACAACTAGGTCTGGGTAGTAGTCAAGGAGGCTACTCAGACCTTCAGGTACAATTTTCCTCACATGCAAAAATGGTGCTGCAGGTGGAACTGGAACTTGGTAATGGTCCGGTTCAGACTACTGCTTTTGTTGACTGTTAGTTCTGCTGTGAACCTGATTGATACCAAAATTATGACTCTTAATAAGATAGGGACAGTCAGGCTTCAGGATCCTGTTAAACTTGAGGCAATTGACTCGTCCCCTCTTACCCCGGACGGTATCTGTTGCAGGTCTGAACTTTTTTCTCTAAAAGTGGGTTCCACTCATGTGGAACCACTAAGTTGTCTTGTGCTAGATAAAATGCCTGCAGGGCTGGTACTGGGGATGCCTTGACTTCAACGCCATAATCTTACCATTGATTGGATTACAGAGGAGATCACTCAATGGGGATGCAAGGATAAATGTGGTAACCTGGGACATCTTGTTAACGCTGTTAAATCCGTATCTGTGTCGTCTGTCGGTCTGGAAGGTATTCCGGAGTACCTGAAGGATTTCGAAGTCGTTTTTTCCGAAAGTGAGGCTGAGGCGCTGTAAGCACATAGACCCTATGATTGTGCCATTGATTTAGTACCCGGAGCCAAGTTACCTAAGGCTCGATTGTTCAATTTGTCTGGGCCTGAGCGCCAAGCCATGAAGGAGTACATAGCTGAGAGTCTCCGCAAAGGGCATATCAGGCCTTCTGTGTCACCTGTGGCAGCAGGATTCTTCTTTGTGAAGAAGAAAGATGGTGGCTTGCGGCCGTGCCTCGACTTTCGGGAACTGAACAAGATAACGGTTAGGAACACTTACCCGCTTCCCCTCATCCCAGACTTATGTAACCAGTTAGCTGGGGCCCAATGGTTCTCCAAGTTAGATCTCCAGGGGGCCTACAATCTGATGAGGGTTCGGGAAGGGGACGAGTGGAAAACTGCATTCCTCACATCAGAAGGACTCTTTGAAAACCTGGTTATGCCGTTTGGGTTAACTAAGGCACCCGCTATTTTCCAGAATTTCATCAATGTTGTGTTTTCTGACCTGATAGGCCATTTTGTTATTATTTATTTGGATGACATTTTGATGTATTCCCCGGACAGCCAATCTCACTTGCATCATCTACAGACAGTTCTCCAGAGACTCAGGGAGAACCAATTGTTCGCTAAATTGGAAAAATGTTCGTTTTTTGTACAGCAACTGTCTTTTTTGGGGTTGATTGTGTCCTGTGAGGGGTTTCGTATTAATCCTAAGAAGGTGCTGGCGATCGCTGACTGGGTTCATCCTCGAGATCTCAAGGGGCTCCAGCGCTTCTTAGGATTTGCAAACTATTATCGGAGATTCATTAAAGGTTTCTCACAAGTGGTTAAACCACTCACGGATCTTACCCAGAAGGGCGCTGATGTAAAAAATTGGTCTGTACTCGCTAAGGAGTCCTTCTCAGCTATTAAGAAATGTTTCATGTCCGCCCCGGTGTTGGTGCAACCAGACCCGTCCAAACCATTCATTGTGGAGGTGGATGCTTCTGAAGTGGGGGTGGGGGCTGTGCTGTCCCAGGGTCAGGCCACCCTTACCAATCTCAGACCCTGTGCCTTCTTCTCTAAGAAGTTCTCTTCAGCTGAGAGAAACTATGATGTAGGCAATAGAGAACTTCTTGTGGTCAAGCTGGCGTTTGAGGAATGGAGGCACTTTTTGGAAGGGGCGGCTCACCCTATCACAGTTGTCACGGATCACAAAAATTTGGCATACCTTGAATCTGCTAAGAGGCTTACTCCTAGACAAGCCCGTTGGTCACTTTTTTTTTCACGATTTCAGTTCTCCATTACTTTTCGACCGGGGTCCAAAAATGTTAAAGCGGATACCCTGTCCAGAAGTTTTCACCCAGTGTCTCCCCCTGAGCCGCCGTCCTCCATTCTTCCCCCAGGGGTGGTAGTGGCGGGGGTCTCATCTGAGTTGGAACAAGAAATTCTAAGGGCTCAGGCCCTAGCTCCGGCAACCAGGCCAGGGGATAAATTGTTTGTTCCGGATTTATTGCGGCCTAGACTTCTGCAGGAGTTTCATGAGTCTAGGCTGAGTGCTCATCCAGGTATCACGGCCACTAGAGAGGCAGTAGCCAGGGGTTTTTGGTGACCTTCACTAAGGTCCGATGTCAAGAGATTTGTTTCTGCTTGTGGCGTGTGTGCCCGTTCCAAAAACTCGCATAACCGGCCAACTGGGGAACTCATACCTTTACCGGTTCCTGATAGGCCATGGACTCATCTTTCCATGGATTTTATTACCGGCCTTCCACCTTCCAGGGGCAATACCGTGATCTGGGTGGTGGTGGATAGGTTTTCTAAACAGGCCCATTTCATTCCCTTGGCAGCATTACCCTCAGCAGAAACATTGTCAAGGTTGTTTGTGCAGCATGTGGTCCGATTGCATGGGGTACCCCTGAATGTTGTGTCTGTCAGAGGTGTGCAGTTTGTGGCCAAATTTTGGAGTGCGTTCTGTATGAAATTGGGCATCTCACTCTCCTTCTCGTCGGCATATCACCCGGAGAGTAATGGTCAGACAGAACGCACCAATGAATCCCTGGAACAAATTCTCAGGTGTCTGACCTCCGCCAGCCAGGAGGATTGGTGTGATGCGTTACCGTTGTCGGAATTCACTTTTAACGACCAGGTGAGTCAGTCCACCAACATGTCCCCATTCCTGATTAACTATGGGTTTAATCCGCATTTTGGGGAGTTTTCACGGGTGGATTCCAGTTGCCCAGGGGTAGAGGGGTCCGTTCAACAGTTAAAAAACCTCTGGGCTGAAGTCCAGCGTAATATCTCTCGGGCCCAGGGGAGGTACAAATATTTTGCTGACAAAAAGAGAGCCTCGGGAGACATGTTTCAGGTGGGAGAGAAGTTTTGGCTCTACACATGTAACAACAACTTAAAGGTACCATCAGCTAAATTGGGACCAAAGTTCATTGGTCCGTACGAGATTATGGAGATACTCAACCCAGTGGCATATAGGTTGCGTCTCCCCGCCTCCTTAAAAATATCCAATGTGTTCCATAAATCTCTGTTGAAATCCGTAGGGTCTGTCAAAGAGGACTCCGAGCCTGTTGTTCCTCCAGTGCTGGTGGAGGGTCACTTGGAGTATGAGGTCGGACATATTGTGGACTCTCGATGGGTGCGCCGCTCTTTGCAGTACCTGGTCCACTGGAAGGGATATGGACCAGAGGAGCGCTCATGGGTCCCTGCTCGCTCTGTACATGCAGATCGCCTGGTTCGGGCTTTCCATGCCAAGTACCCGGGGAAGCCTGGGGGTCCAGAGGCCCCCCATTGAGAGGGGGGTACTGTCATGATCCCAGTGCAGATTTTCGAGCTGCACAGCAGGGGTTAATGTCTGGAACTCAGTGCAGGTTTTGACCTGCACACCTGGGGTTAATGATTGTGGCCTCTTTTTGGTTCTGGGAGAGCTTCTTAAACCCCTGGGAAGCTCCAACCCCTGTCAGTTAATGTTATGGACGGCGAAACGCACCAAATATAAATAATAGGAGGTGCGTTCGCCGCCCGGGGTCCACCGTGCGGTAGATGTAAAGACCGCTGCTGGATAATAGCAGACTCGCTATGAGGCGGAGCACTACACTCGGGTTAGCGTCACCCGAGGTGCTAGGACAATCTCTTGTTACATGCACAGAGATGCCCTAGATTAAATTAGGCGTAGTCGGCGGGCCTGTTAACCTCACAGGACCTGTCGGCGTGTGGCGTCACAGCCGCGAATGCCAAAAGGTGATGCAGACTGCAGCGCGGCTGTAAACTGTAGCCGCTTAACGACAGTGCCGGGGAACCGGTCACCGTCAGACACTAGTGTATGGCGTGGTAAGCTCAGTGGCGCATAGCTAACCACTACCTGGCTCTCACTAAACCAACACTCTGTCCCCATTCGTAATATCAGAGGGTAGGGGTTTCAAATAAGTCAGTCACCAGAAACATGCATCCATCACCATTCACACATAGCATTATTAGTCTACACCATGCGTGCTTTTTATAGCCATGTGCTTCCAGGACCTTCCAGTACTCTGGGAAGGACCAATCAGATCTGACACAGGACCTGAGCATGTGACCCCTGCTCTCCACTGAGAGGTCATCTTGCGGGCATGCCCAGCAGTACGGCGAGAGGACTTGGCCTCTGGAGCGGTTCCCTGCAGAGTAGGTTGCGCTACCATTGCTGCACCAGAGGTGGCAGCAACATTCAGGCTCACAGAGCGAGTCTGAGCAGGACGCCTGGATTGCCGGAATTGCTGAGCAGGTCCCTGAGCGGTTGGAGGGGAATGGGAGACTGCTGGATGTACGGCTCTGGATTCCTGTTGTGCAGTCCCAGGTATCAGATGCCTAACATTACCCCCCTCCCAGGGCCCCCCCCTCTGAGCCTCGCTGTGCTCAAAGGCCGCAATCAGGAGTGGAGCATGGATATTCTCCACCGGCTCCCAGGTCCAGGCCTCCGGTCCATGACCCTTTCAATCCACCAAATAAAAATTTTGCCACGGACAATCCTGCGTCCCACAATGGCGTTAACCTCGAACTCGTCAGACGACAAGTCTGATGACCCGGCAGATGACTCGGAGAACCGGGCCATATGAACTGGCTTGAGGAGGGACACATGGAAAACATCCGAAATGGCCAAGTGTGGCGGAAGAGCCAGGCAGTAGACCACCAAGCTGATACGCTCAAGAACCTTAAAAGGTCCAATGTATCGCAGCGCGAACTTGGGGGACTTGACTCGCAGCTTGATATTTCGAGTAGAGAGCCACACCATGTCGCCGGGGAAGAAGCTTGGAGCGGGTCGCCGATGTGTGTCGGCGGACGCCCTCATCCTTTCTTTAGAGGCCCGGATAGCATCCTGAGTGCGATGCCAAATGCCGCGAGCCTCCACTGCCCAGTCTGCCACCCTGGAGTCAGCGGAGGACACTGGCATCGGGACAGGGACGCGTGGATGTTGGCCGTAGTTTAAAAGAAAGGGCGTCTGACCAGTGGAATCGGCCACTGCATTATTCAGGGAAAACTCAGCCCATGGTAGCAAGGATGCCCAGTCATCCTGCCTGGCAGAGACAAAATGCCGCAGGTACGTGACCAAGGTTTGGTTGGCTCTCTCAACCAAGCTGTTCGTCTCGGGATGGTAAGCGGAGGACAGGTTTAGCTCGATGCTGAGTAGACTGCAGAGCTCCCTCCAAAACCGAGACGCGAACTGGGGACCTCAATCACTAACGATTTTGTCCGGCATGCCATGTAAACAGAATACGTGCTTTATGAACAGAGTGGCAAGACCACGAGCGGAAGGCAACCGTGCAAGTGGCACCAGATGCACCATTTTGGAAAAATGGTCGGTGACCACCCAGTTGACCGCACTGCCGCCAGACTTGGGGAGGCCAACCACGAAGTCCATGCCAACCATTTCCCAAGGTCTATCCACCACTGGCAGAGGATACAAAAGCCCCGCCGGCCTCTGTTCCATGCACACGAGACGCATGTTTGTACGTATTCCTTAACATCTCGAGCCATATGCGGCCACCAATATGACCTTGCCAGGAGTTCAGTGGTCCACTTATTGCCAAAGTGATCACTTACCCTGGAGGCATGTGCCCAAACGAGAACCTCCGGCCGTAGCTGGGGAGGCACCAAGGTCTTGTCCGGTGGCACTGACTCGAGAGCAACTGGAGCCACGGTCGCAAAACTCTCTGGCGGGAGAATTAGCCGAGGCTCAGCCTCTCCTTCTTCCGCAGAAACCACCGAGAGTGAAAGAGCATCCGCACGGACGTTCTTTTCTCCTGAGAGATAATGCAGGGTGAAGCAGAAGCGGGAAAAGAGCGATGACCTAGCCTGACGAGAGTTCAAGCGATGGGCCGTCTGTAAATAGACCAGATTTTTATGGTCCGTATATACCTGGAAGGGAAACCGAGCTCCCTCCAGGAGATGTCTCCACTCGGAAAAGGCCAACTTCATGGCTAGCAACTCCCTGTCACCGATGGAGTAATTCTTTTCCGCCGGTGAGAAGGTCTTTGAGAAGAAGAAGCAGGGATACTTCCGACCTTTAGCATCCTTCTGGAAAAGGACTGCTCCTGCACCGACGGAAGAGGCATCAACCTCCAGAATAAATGGCTTATCTACATCGGGACGATGTAAGATGGGAGCGCCAGCAAAATGAGATTTTATAGACGTGAAGGCCTTGGAGACCTGTTCAGACCAAGCGTTGGGGTTAGCTCCTTTTTTAGTGAGAGCAACCAAAGGAGCCACCAGTGTGGAAAAGTGCGGTATAAACTGGTGATAATAATTCACGAACCCTGAAAAGCGCTGCACCGCTTTGAGTGAATGGGGTTCCTGCCAATCCATCACCGCCTGCAGTTTGGCAGGATCCATAGCCATCCCCTGGGACGAGATGATATAGCTCAGGAACGGCAAGGACTCCTACTCAAACTGGCACTTCTCCAGCTTGGAGCGGTTCCCTGCAGAGCAGGTTGTGCTACCATTGCTGCACCAGAGGTGGCAGCAACATCCAGGCTCACAGAGCGAGACTGAGCAGGATGCCTGGATCGCTGGAATTGCTGAGCAGGTCCCTGAGCGGTCGGAGGGGAATGGGAGACCGTTGGATGTATGGCTCCGGATTCCTGTGGTACAGTCCCAGGAATCCGACACCTAACAGTCATAATTTTGCCCTTGGCATAGTGTGGTGACCCCTGAGTGTGTTTGTGCTGTGTTCTGGTTGCTTGATACTCTGTGTACGACTCGGTCTGTTCTCTGGATATTGCTTGTTGGATTCTGCTTGGTACCTTCTATGTCTGTTTGGTTTTGACCCCTGCTTGGCCCCGACTATCCGTTCTGTCTTATCCCTGGTACTTTACTGCTATCTCTGTGTATGACCTCCGTTTTGCCTGACTCTGAGTATTTCTGTTTAGTGTCCTGCCATCGCTGGAAGCAGGACACTAAGCCCCGCCCCTTGCAGTCACATGACCTTAGGTCCTTCACTGCTTGCTAAACTTCAGCGTTCCCAGGTCCTGTTTGTACTTTCCGGCCGTACCTGACCCCGAGCCCACCTACAGTGCGGGTGAGTCCCTGCTCAGCGGAGGTTGCACGCCGGCGCTGACAGGACCCTGACATTAAGGCTCGGCACTGCCACCAGCAAGTTTTTAAAATTGTGTACATAAACTACTGAGCTGCTTCCAATTGGAGCCGCCTGAAGCATAGTCAGGACATTTCTTTCATGCTTTGAAAGTCATGAATCAGCTAAAAGAAGCTAAAAAAAGACAGAACATGTTCACAGCAATTTGTTTTTACATTACTGTGTATTTGTGTATTCATTTTGTTGTGTTTTTTAGCACTTCCAGACAAAATCTGTCTGAAAAAGACGACATGTGCGTATACACTAACAGAAGACTAAATGTCAGAACTTACCTTACATTAGACATATCATTGACTATGTTTGCGAGACTGACCTGATCTGTAAAAAATGTATTTCTAAAAGTGCATTTAGACTTGACAAATGTTAAGGAGCTTGCCCAGCCTTAGGCCTCCTTCACCCGTCCTAGTGATTCCTATACTGGAAAAACCAGTACTGGTGTAATCCCTGGTCCATGTCCATGTACCATCCTTGTGCCTTCTGTGTGCTGTCCATGTGTCCGTATTCTGTCAATGTGACATGTATGAAATAAAATGCAGCAAAGAAATGAAATAGTTTTATGTATTAAAGATGTTCAAAGATAGAGATGAGGATGATGATAGATAGATAGATAGATAGATAGATAGATAGATAGATAGATAGTTAGATAGACAGATAGATGTCAGTGTGTTTTCTAATCAGTGCTTTGTGTGCTTATTTTTCTGTACTTGTATTTATTTTTTTAAATGAAGAAATAAATAAATTTAAAAAATGGCGTGGGTCCCCCTGAAGGGCTGATGTTTGTCATGGGACAAATGGATTATCGGCGGACAGGTGAGGAATACTGTGATTTTTTTCTTTTATTTTGAAAATATTAAATAGGTAAAAGAGAGTTGTGGAGTTTTTATTTCAAATAAAGGAGTCTGTGTGTTTATTTCAATTAGAGGACTTTTCTCTGTCAGTGTCTTTATTACATTTCACTATGGGGTTAGTAATGGGGGTGTCTTATATACGACTCTCCATTACTAACCTGTGGGCTTGATGTGAGCTGCAATAAAACTGCTGACATCAAACCCACAACTATTACCCCATTTGCCACTGCACCAGGGCAAGTGGGAAAAGTGAGGCTAAGCGACAGAATTGTCGCATCTTATGGATGCGCCATTTCTGAGGCATCTGAGAGCTGATGTTCTTAGTCTGGGAGGAGGTCAATAACCATGGCCCCTTCCTAGGCTATTAATATCAGCCCATAGCTGTCTTGTTTAGCTTTTGCTGGTTAGTAATTATAGAGGGAACTCCACATCATTTTTGGGGGTCTCCACAATAATAACCAGTAATGGCTAAGCAAACAGCTGTGAGCTGATATTGATAGCCTAGGAAACATGATGGTTATTGGCCCCTTACCAGAATATTAACATCAGCTCCCAGCTGCGGACTTTTCCTCTGCTGGTTATGAATATTAAGGGGGACTCCACGCTATTTTTTTTAACTTTAATTATTTATTTAATACGCACTGCACAGTGGCCACTGACTAAAACTATCATCAGACTCACCTGGTCTCACTGATCACAGGGAGACCAGGGGACATTGCTGATAGCAGGATTCAGCACCCAGTGCCTGGGGGCAGTGAGAACTGTACTGCTTTATCCCAGGCGCTGGTATGTGTCACACTGATGACAAATGGATGTCATCTGTGTTCACGTGTGCAGCACGCATTTTGTCTGTGCTGCTTTTAAAAAAATGACGTGTCTGCAGGTTTTTCACATGGGCATGTGCGCACCACCATTGAATACAATGGGCTTGCATATGTCTGTTTTTGTGGTCCTTAAAAACGGACCACACAGGGACATAAAAACGGACATGTGAAGGGGGCCTTAGGTTGCAAGTCTTCAGTCACTCTATATAATTCCAGACTTGTGAATCCTCCGCACTGTGCGCCGTGAGGATTCTCCGCTGCCGGCACCAGGAGTTGCAGGTGTGTTACCACGAGTAAACAATTTGCTTACATGCGGTCACATGCCAACTAGACGTGCGCCTCCTCGCTCAATGCACGCTGTGAGGATTCACAAATCTCCAGTCACATAGAGTTACTGAAAACTTGTCTTCCAAGGCTGGACAACCCCTTTAAAGGTCCAACAATCAGATAAATGTTTGTCAGTTGGTGGTGATTTATTAGCCAATCACACTACATATGAATGACTAGTAATAGACTGTTTTATGATAATAGACTGCCATTATTCTCAGCAGCACGTTAGTCTTTACATAGAATGTTGTGCCGCCAAGAATGATGATTTTTTAGCAATCTTAAAAATCATGTCTCCCAACGAATGAGCATTTTTCTTATTTGTCTAGTGATTTGCAGCCGGTTTGGACAGATAAGTTGTTGGAAAATAAGCGTTCCTAGGAAGGCTCATTCACAATAATCAGCCAGTGTGATTGCACCCTAAGACTCATCCTGCTTTGTAACTTTAGTGCCCATTGAGTAGACTGACGTAGGTATCCACCTTTATAGCTGGGCTCTCTCCACTCTACCTTTCTACTTGAAAGTTAATCATTTGTTTGCCTCTATCTACCAGAACTTCTTATCTTCTCTCCTGTCACTTTACAACCTGAGTTCTGTTATCACATTGCAGGTGGAACATGTGACCCGAATCAGCCAATAGAGTGCAATAATCTCACTCATTACATCCCATCTCCAAATGGGACGGATGGTTTACAACAGGTCAGTAATGCTCAGAAGAGTACAGAGTCCAGGCCGAGAAATACCTGTTACTTTCTGCACTAGGAATCAGATTCTGAAAAGTCTATAGTAACTTTCGCTGGGATATGCCATAGTCCATCTGATTCCAAGGCCACCACATTACAGTTTTACAAGCAGTTCATTAAGAAAATCGATGCAATATTCAAGGACGTGGACAATTTATGTTTGGGGTTGATCATGGCTGCAAGACATGAAAGTGTCATCATACAAGAGCCTATGAAACACGGATATAACGCACAGGGTAAGTGAGCGCACTTTCTTGTGCTGACCCACAGAGGGCAGGAGGAAATCCTAGGGTTTTATGACTCATGTCACTCAAGGCATTGGGATTCTACATTAGTAGGACCATACTATAAGTAAATCCTAGCATGGCGTTTTTTAGGAAGGCATTGGGAAATATTTAGTTTTATTTTGACTGAATGTACTTATTGTGCAATAAAGGGAGCTAAAATTGGGGTGTAATTACTCATGTAACTGGAAAATGCAGGCATAGAGGGAATTGATTCAGCTGTAGAGTCTGGTGTGCAGCAACCAGGAATTACAAGATGTTTAACAGAATAGTTACATAGGATTATGGAAGAATAAAGGAGGTCTCAAGGTGAAATCGTCTGAACCGGTGGGAGGAGTTGAGAAAAGCAATAGGAGGAGTATGAAAAATAGGTGATGTCATATGAGGTAATGAGAGAGCTTGAAATTGTTTCAGAATTTCCTTCAGATTCAAGACAGATGTTTTTTCAGTTCTCATTCTGTCACTTTCAATGAGGTAACAGAGGCATCAGCGACGTTACTGGAAGTGATCATCTACCCACCCCCATTAAAAAGCGGTACTCTCCTAACAGATGGAAATGGGGTGTACCATAGAGGATGCAGATGACATGGATAAATAAAGATTGGTTCTACCGAGCTTCTTATATAGTCCCTATACCCAGTGTAATTTACATATCCAGTCTAAAAGATGCATGAATACATATAAAGGCTTATAAATATAACATATATATATATTTGTGTGTGTGTGTGTGTGTATGTTATGGAACTCTGGTACAGATGACTTGTGCAGGAAAGTAAATGTTTAGAAGTGCTAAGTGCTGCAGTCTGGACTGTGTCACTTTGGGTCACTTTAGCTGTTTCCATTCATTTGTGCTGCGTTAATTAAGTAATGATTCCAGACTTATTTTATGCCACTCTGAAATGTCATTTAAGTGTGAATTTGAAAGCAAGGTCACACCTCAGAAATTGCTACCACCATGTGGTTAAAGTGATGGCATTGTAGAGCAGACACAGTCCAGAAGAGGAAGCTCATATGTTAACCCCACATAAATGGCATTTTATGTTGATTTTCTGGTGAAAGAATGAATGAGCCGCCAGTCCAGCCTGCTTCTTTCTAACAGGGCCACACTGGTTTGTGCAATAGCACCCACTGAGCTCTGTCATTCCATCCAAACTAATTTGAGTTTAGCAAATGCTTTCAAAGAAATCTACCACCACTTAAAGATGGTAATGTGACATGTAGTACTTGCCTCTGGTTAGCCCCCTAACTCCTGTAGCTCATGGGCTTTAATGCAGGTGCTACTGCTCCTTCTAGAAAAACATAATTAGAAATTCTTGACAGATCTGACTGTAAAGTTGCCTGTCAGGAGACATCTTCTTCAAATTAAATGTTAACTCTTTGATATCTCTTCAAAAGACCACTCGCTCATTTAACTCTATGGGTCCGTAGAAAATATTAGATCACATTTGGATGACATCAGAAGGTAGAGAAGCTTTTTTTCTCCACCTCCAAGTAAATCAGATCACACTGATAAAATTCTGATCAGAGTGCAATTAGCATAATTGGATCAATACACTTCAGCTGAATGTGTGCCCGAGGACGCATCTCCATTTGAAGCTTGCACTAGATTTGGGGGGGCTTCACTTGCATGGGCCCAATCCTGGTCACTACCTCTGCAACTACAGTTGTTATGCCCCTACACGATGGTAATCTATGAGCAGGACCACTATTTCAACACTCAACTCGTCACTGCAATTTTGCATTGTCAATTCAAAGAGGTTTTGATGTATATTATACTAAACCTCATTTCTAGCCATTCTTATCATTATTGGTGTATAAATAGCTAATTTGCGAAACTTGATCAAATCACTAAATCATAGAAAGGGTAATACAGTGTTCTTGTGATGGTTACGTGTGACTGGACGCACCGCCTCCAGCAGGGCGAATTTCTCTGACACATGTGACCCTGGATACACCGCCTCCGATAGGACGAATTTAAATAATATAATGTGCGGCCGGATACACCGCCTCCAGCAGGCAAATTTCAGAATTACACGTGTATCTGGATACACCGCCTCCAGCAGGGCGAATTTAAATAATAAGGGGAAACACTAGGGAAACCGATACCACGGAGGGCCCTGCGATAGGGAACGGGGACATGGAGACCTCCTGCACTCCCCTGAGTCAGTGTCTCTGCACTCCTAACAGTCCCTAAGCAGGTTCTGCACCTGGTGCCGAGCTGGATACCTAAAAACCCTAGCTCGCCCTGCACCTAGCCCTTTCTAGTGAAATGGACAGTGCAGAAACTAATCCCACCACTGCACTGAAACACACAAAAGGAAAGGTACAAACAGGGATAACACCACTTAGCTTTGCTCTGTTGCCATTGCTCCAAGCAACAGAGTATGACACCAAAGTTCAGCTTCACCCCTGAAGCTCGACACATGAATTCAGCTTACACCTGAAGCTA
The DNA here is from genome assembly GCF_039654945.1 of Dendrobates tinctorius. Taxonomy (NCBI): domain Eukaryota; kingdom Metazoa; phylum Chordata; class Amphibia; order Anura; family Dendrobatidae; genus Dendrobates; species Dendrobates tinctorius. The sequence goes on from NW_027361697.1 coordinate 60,047,731, forward strand.
TAACACCAGAGCTCCCCTGAGCTGCCAGGAACTCCTCTCTGTAGTTCCTTCCTCCACCAGACTTGGTTGGAAATGACCAATATCACCAACAGTGATTGCAACCACCTGACACTCTTTTATTGGTAAGAGCCAGCAATCACACCTGCTTCATAATCATGTGCGCTAAACTAAAGTAACCAGAGTGCAATGACCCTAACGGCCACCGGGGGCAAAACTAGAACTGAAACCACCACAGTGCAATGACCCTAATGGCCAACGGGGGCAAAACCAACCCCAAGCACACAGCCCAAGAAAAAAAAAAAGGTTACTAGTGCTTTTATCTGTCATAATCCAACCTGGATCTTGACAGTACCCTCCCTCAATGAGGGGCCTCTGGACCCTCAAGACTGCTCTTCATCAGGGAACCACCTACAGTGGGGATGCCCAGGTCCAGAGTTCACCCCAGCAACTACCTGCACTTCAGGTTTATGACAAATGAGCATTGCTGGTATTGGCAATGTATGTTCCGGAGGCACCACCCATCTCCAAAGCGCCGATCTGAGGAACGAGAGGTGTATGGGCAAGTATGTGGGTAACTCCAGCTGGTAAGTCTCCGGGCCCTGGATAGTCGACACCAGATATGGCCCGATCACCTGAGAATTCCAGACCCCCGCAACACACTTCCACTGGATGTTTTTGGTGGCCACCCATACATGCTCGTTCACACACAGGTCCGGACCTGAACGTTTATTGCCACACATTCGTTTGTCAAAATAGGGTGAACTCTTTCTGGAACTGACAACAGAGACGTCCCCCTGTGTCCTGTGTCACCACACTCACACCCCCGCAATTCACCAAGGGAAACACCACCCTCCAACCATTCCTACTACGAGGTCTGCGCCTCTCAGGGTTGGCTAATGGCGAGGGTTGAGCCTTGCCCCTACTCTCCTGCAGCACCTCAGCTGCTACCACTGGAGAGGAAGGGGACATTTGTAGAGAGATGGCAGACACAGTAGCCCCTAGGCAGCAGCCCTCACACGACTGCTCCCAAGTGACTACTTCCCTAGTCCGCCAATCTAAAACCGGGTTGTGTTTTATAGACGAAGGGGGGACCAAAACGACAGATGCTGGCTTTCCCTCCAAGACTTAGTATGGCTGGGACACATCCTGATGTCCGCTATTCAGCACAATGTCTCCTACTACTTGTTTTAACCCCCCTGGCTCAGTGGGACAGAGTTAATGGCCTGGACGCTTATGGGTTTGTCCAGCGTCTTACACCTCAGACTATGAGTCTGGACAACCTGAGCATCCACTGTCCACAAGCACTGGTATGCCCTCAGGTACCTCGCCAACCATCACCTCTGCTGACATAGTACCTTCTGAGGACGAGGAGGAAATATACACTCCCAGATCGTCTTCCTCCACACGACCAGGGGGACACGGCTTCTCTGACAGTACAGAAGTTTTGGCGTCAGTGCCAAGGACTAAATCATTAGTCTGCTCACTGCAGGGACATACCCCTTCACCTTGGGGAACACCAGGCAGCACCATGCGGACTCCGACTACACCCACCTGCCTGGGTACATCCGCCTGTATAAGCAAGTCCTGCCCCCCAGCAGGGACTCCACGGCACATCCTCGCCAAAGTCGTATATGGACCCTCTAGTTGAGGCAGAGGATAGGCCTCAGACCCATAATTCCGCTGTAGGAGCTGCTGAAGCACATCATTCAGCTCCTCACTAACCTCAGTGAAGGCCAGCAGAAACTGCTCACCGGTCTGCACTTGGCCCATGGCTCAACAGAGAAAAATGTTACGGTTGGTGATAATGTGATGGTTACGTGTGACTGGACACACCGCCTCCAGTATGGCGAATTTAAATAATATAATGTGCGGCCGGATACACCGCCTCCAGCAGGCGAATTTCAGAATTACACGTGTATTTGGATACACCACCTCCAGCAGGGCGAATTTAAATAATAAGGGAAACACCAGGGAAACCGATACAATGTAGGGCCCTGCGATAGGGAACGGGGACGTGGAGACCTCATGCACTCCCCTGAGTCAGTGTCTCTGCACTCCTAACAGTCCCTAAGCAGGTTCCGCACCTGGCGCCGAGCTGGATACCTAAAAACCATAGCTCGCCCTGCACCTAGCCCTTTCTAGTGAAATGGACGGTGCAGAAACTAATCCCACCACTGCACTGAAACACACAAAAGGAAAGGTACAAACAGGGATAACACCACTTAGCTTTGCTCTGTTGCCATTGCTCCAAGCAACAGAGTATGACACCAAAGTTCAGCTTCACCCCTGAAGCTCGACACCTGAATTCAGCTTACACCTGAAGCTATAACACCAGAGCTCCCCTGAGCTGCCAGGAATTCCTCTCTGTAGTTCCTTCCTCCACCAGACTTGGTTGGAAATGAGCAATATCACCAACAGTGATTGCAACCACCTGACACTCTTTTATAGGTAAGAGCCAGCAATCACACCTGCTTCATAATCACATGCACTAAACTAAAGTAACCAGAGTGCAATGACCCTAACGGCCACCGGAGGCAAACCTGGAACTGAAACCACCACAATGCCATGACCCTAATGGCCACCGGGGGCAAAACCAACCCCAAGCACACAGCCCAAGGAAAAAAAAAAAAGGTTACTAGTGCTTTTATCTGTCATAATCCAACCTGGATCATGACATTCTAGTATTCTCTCTCCAGACTTACTGGCAATGCCCAGGAGTAAGAAAAAAGTATGGAACAGTGGTGGCGAGTTTGGAGAGACATTATTTACTGGGCAGCTATGTCGTTGATGCTCAGAAGGTTTTACAGTATGAACTTTGCAACTACTAAGATACCAGCCAAAGCTTTGAGTCCATGTTTCACCTTTGGTGATAACTTAGTGCTAACGGATTTACTTCCTTTCTTAATTAGAACTTGAAATTCTCTTGACTATAATGTCTTATTTGTAAGCAATTTTGTACTTTTTTTGTTAAAGCTATCTGTGGTACTTTACTCATGTATTTCATTACTAGAATACTTGTATTATGCAGGCTCATAAGTCCACCTCACATGACAAAGTTCTTGATCTCAGTGTACATAGTAAGGTTCAGAACAGATGTGCAACTTCATGATTTAGGCCTCTTTGCAAAATATATAATAGGTTCCGGCAACCATTTCTTGCTGTATGCTTCCTTCATATCGGGTAGATGGAGTCTTCTGCCACCATCAGTCTCCTGAGCCTGGGTATGATCATCACTTCGCCATTCCTTCCCATAAACCGCCTGGTTACAAGGCAACATTTATAATTGGTTCCTTGAACGTTTTGTTCTTTAATTCCTATACTAAAGTGCCCCATACACATTAAACTAAAGTCAGCTACATCTATCGATACAGGTTCAGCCGACACTAAAGGGCCTGTCACACTAAGCGATATCGCTAGCAATATCGCTATAACGTCACTGATTTTGTGACATTATAGCGATATTGCTAGCGATATCGCTATGTCTGATACTTACCTCCGACCGGCTCCCCCGCTGGTTATCGCTGATCGCGCGAGATCGTCCTGTCCCCGTTCTTGTTGTCAGCTTCCTGCTGGGCTTCCTGTGGCGCCGACGAGCGACGCGTGGACGCGGGCGGGAGGACGTCAGGATCGCCGCGTCTGACAGGTAAGTAGCGACCCCGACCGCTGCTATGTCGCTGGTGAGATCTGCCTGTGTGGCAGCTCACTAGCGACCACTTAGCGATACACCAGCGATCCTGACCGCGTCATATCGCTGGTCGGGATCGCTGGTGCATCGCTAAGTGTGACAGTACCTTTAAATGTGTATGGGATCCCCGGCTCACTGATTGTCTGGGGAGATGCACAATTTCGAATTGCTAATCACTTTGTTCTCCTAGGGATAAGCTGTTGGAAGAAATGTCAGTCAGCAGCTTTCTTATAAAGAACGCAGGAGCTCAGCCAAACAAGCACTCCTGTGTATGGGAGAGACTGTTGAGATAGAAGTCGGCCAAACGATCCACTGAAATATAGTTTAGCTAAGAGAGATCTAATGTGTAGGAGCCCAGGCACAATAGATAGCTGTTGACTGAACAATGGTCCATCCAATCATTGGCCACCAGCTATCTCTCCCAACTCCCACATAAACAGGAGATGGCTTAGGCTACTTTCACACATCAGTTTTTGTGCATCAGGCGCGATGCGGCGAAAAGTGTAAAAACCGGATCCGGCGCCTGTTGCCACCGGATCCGTTTTTTTCCCCATAGAGTTTCATTATCGCCGCATCGCGCCTGATGCCTATGCGGCGTATCCGGTTTTTGCCAGATCCGGCAAAAACAGCCAGTCCGGCGTCTGGAAAAAACGTTCTCTGCAACGTTTTTTCTCAGCGCCGGACCGGCTTTTTCCACAGCGCATGCCCGGACTCTGTGAATGTTAACCCCACAAGTGCCCGGTGAGAGAGAGAGAGATCTCTCTCTGTCACCCAGACACTTGTGAGAGATCTCTCTCGCCGGGCACTTGTGGGGTTAACACTCACAGTGTCTGGGTGAGAGAGAGAGATCTCTCTGTGGGGTTAACCCCACAAGTGCCCGGCAAGAGAGAGAGATTCTCTTGCCCGGACACTGAGTGTTAACCCCACATGTCTCTCTCTCTCTCCAACCCCCTCTCCTCTCCCCTCCCCTCTCCTCTCCCCTCCCCTATCCTCTCCTACCCTCCCCTCACCTCCCTTTCAGCAGCTGTCTCTCTCAGCGGCTGTCTCTGTCCACCTCCTGCTGCGGCTCCTTTGAATCACGTCCGAGCCGTATCAGACGCCGCACACACATCCGGTGTCACGGCTGCAGGCCGGATCCGGTGGCCCGGCTTTTCGCCGCACGCCGCCGGACCCCACACACCGGATGTGTGAAAGTAGCCTTATCTTGAAGAGAACAAAAGAATCAACAGTCCGAAATTGGGCATGTTGGATGCTTATCATCAAGGGAGTGTCTGGAGGTCCCCATACATAGTCAGATTACCTTGCCGGTATCGTCAGGTGCACCCAACATTAGTCTAATATGTATGAGGTCTTTAATGTCTTCATGAAAGTAGTGAATAAAGTCTTGTGTATCTGTATTCTCATATTATCCAGCCTTTTCCATACAATACAGGTCTCATCATCTGCAGCATTTCTCCAAATCAACCATCAGTCATTTCTAATACAAACTTGAGTCTTGAATATTTATCCTATGAACAATTTACCTTTTCTGCCTGCACGACATGTGTATGCATTTTATGCGGCGCTTGTATGTGGTTCTACATTGTAGTTTGTAAATCCAGTCATTCCACCTCAGCTTTACTCGAAATTTCATTCTCTGTCTCTGTGCACTCATATACTAGCACACTAGATACTCCAAAATTGCTGACCACTTGAGAAATGTGACATCTGGAAACGACACTGTAATTTTCCATTAGCAATCTATATCTGATAGAAAAATAAGTATGGAAATTATAAGCATTCAATAAATCAATTGTTTAGTTTGTTTAATTAATTAGTTACAGATTAATTCTATATTTATTAAAGCATATAATTAAAAGCACAGGCAATTAATTACGAGATTTTCTTTACAAAATTTAGACGAATGAGAGTTCAATATCTGGTACCAAAGGGTCAGACAGGATTAAAAATCAATGGTTCTTTTCAAAAACATCAGCACATCTGTCCAGGGATGGTGTCTGGTGTCTAAAATGAACCACAATGCAACTTTATAAATCTCTTACTGTTTTGTGTCTATAGCTCCTATGCAGACCACTGTGTTTCACTATATCAGACGACAAGTGATCTATATCGACTGCCCCTACAATTATACTTCTTTCCATCTGACCCCTATTTTTATTAGTAACCAAGTCACATAGATTATCTTATACTGAGTCATCCCCCCAGGTTAAGTATTTGTGCTTCGCAAAAGCTCAAATCATTCCATCCAAACATCTTCACAGGGGTCGATTACTCGTTTTTAGGCCAAAAAAGTATTCTTTTTGCACCCATGTGGCAGGAATATGTCACTGTAGAGCAAAAAAAAAAGTATGTAATAACAGTAGACTACACGATTTTCAGATATGGGATCCATTCAATGGATACATTATGATCTTTCAATAGCTATTAATGATGCATCTGTAAAACAAATGCCATTTTAGCCTATAGGGAACTATGTCTGTAACAGAACCCTAACTGATCTATCAGCTACAGTATAATGACATCCTTTAAATGGATACATCATGAAAAAGACCACAATGTAGCCATTCAACATATCGCATATTTGTCCACAGGTGCCAATGACTTTGTGCAATTGGACCTAGAAGAACTAATTCTGTTTCAAAGGTATATGTGTGTATATTATATATATATATGTACCTACATACAGTATATATATGCAATTATATATATAAATACAATTATATATATGTATATATAGTACAGTATATACATAAACTGTGTTCACTTGGCACTTTATCAATTAACAAGATATAATGTGAATAATTTGAAACGTCAATCAAACCAATTTTTGGTGTTACTACCTTTTGCTTTGAAAGTTTATTTACAAACTTTAAATCACCTCACCATTTTTCCTGAAAACTAATTATTTATATTCTTAGACTTAGGAACTAATAAATTTTGTATGCTCATGGGGATAATTGTCCAAGCTATTATATTTATCAAAATATCTATTCTATAACAAAAAAAAGTCAGAATAGCTGTTTTTTTAATCACTTCACTTCCCCCAAAAAATCAGAATGAGAATGAATTAAACAGACATATAGACCTCAGAATTGAACCAATAAACACTACAGTTCACTCCCCAGAAAGAAAAACTCCTCATAAAACTCCCATCAATAGAAAATCTGATAATATGTAACTAAAAACAATTTTTTTTGGAAGTTTTATATTTTTTAAAGAAATTAAATAATAAAAACTATATAAATTTGGAATCACCATAATCAAACTGACCGAAAGTTACCAGCTCACTTTTACCACAATGTGAATGTCATTAAAACAAAACACAAAGTCAGAATAGCTATATTTTTAAATTCCACCCCACCTAGAATTTTTTTTCCTATTTTGCAGAACGTTAAATGGTAAAATAAATGGTATAATTCAAAACTACAGTACGCCAAGCAAAATAAGCACTTACATGGCTACTTTCCCCCTTAGGTCGGGATCACACTTGTGAGAAATTCGCACGTGTCTCGCGTCTCAATACCCGGCACTGCCGCCGGCACTCAGGACCGGAGTGTGCGGCTGCATGTATTTCTACGCAGCTGAGTGCTCCGGTCCGAGTGACGGTGGCAGTGCCGGGTATTGAGATGCGAGACTCATGCGAGTTTCTTGCAAGTGTGACCCCGGCCTTAAGGGGACTCTGTCAGAACAGAATGACTGTTGAACCCAAGTAGAGGCGCTTGCTGCTTCATGGCGGCGCCAATCATGTAAATACACCTTCCCACTTGCTTGTTTTTCCTCAATCACCACCTCCTTCTTTGATTAACAGCTCTGGCTCCATAGAGCTAAAGAAGGCTGGAGACAGAAATAAAACAAGCAGGTAGGAAGGTGTATATAAATGATCAGCCCAACCGTGAAACACCATGCGGTGTGACTTAATATGAACAGTCATTCTGTGCTGACAGAGCCCCTTTAAAACAGAAACTAGTTTTACTTCAGACTAATATATTCTCTAGCCATTTGAGAAGAGCATCAATTGGGGATCCTTCCAACTGTCAGTCTGTGCCAGAACATGGTAATAGCCGCTGCTCATATTGAGCAACGATTTAAGCTACCTATATAACTGAAAGGATTAAACTTAAAGAAGCACACTCCCATCAAAACTTATATCCTCTTAATATATTGCAGTCAGGGCCATCATCAGAGCATTACTTCCCTTACTGGCATATGGGGCACAGTGAGCAGAGTGGACCTGGACCGGCCCCCCTCTGCTCACCAGACCCCAGGGCAGGAAGATCCTGCCGGTCCAGCAACTGAATGTGCATCCTCGGACGCATATTCAGTTAAAATCTATTGCTGCATGGACCAACACAGCAATAGATAAAAGCCTCCAGCCAATCACAGGCTGGCAGCAGATGTCAGCGCTCGCGTCGCGGGCGTATGAAGTCACTGTCATATGCCAGCGAGTCCGCACTGCAAATGGATTGAGGAGATGACTACACAGGACCATGGCCAGGTAAGAAGGAGGTGTTTTGGTTTTTGATTGAAACTGGCAAGCCACAATATGTACACAGATTGGGGAGCATCATGGGAAATATAGGGCAGGTTGGAGACACATGGTGCAGGATCATGGGATAGGATGGAGACACATGGGGCAGGATAGAGACACACAGGGCAGGATGATGGGGCAGGATGGAAATGATGGAAACACATGGGGCAGGATCAAGGGATACATGGGGCAGAATCATGGGACACATGGAGTAGGATCATGGTACAGATGAGGCAGAATCATGGGACAGATGAGGCAGAATCATGCGACAGATGAGGCAGAATCATAGGACAGATGGGGCAGGATCATGGGACAAATGAGGCGGAATCATGAGACACATAGGGCAGGATGAAGAAAGATAAGGCAGGTTCATGGGGCAGGACAAAGATACATGGAGCAGGACCATGGGACAGATGGGGCAGTATCATGGGATAGATGGGACACGATCATGGGACTCATGAGGCAGGATCATGGGGCACATGAGGCAAGAGTATGGGACAGGTGGGGCAGGATCACTGGACAGATGGGGCAGAATCATGGGACAGATGAGGCAGTATCATGGGACAGATGGGTCAGGATCATGGGGCAGGATCATGGGACACATGGGGCAGGATGGAGACGGATGGAGCAGGATGGGGAGATCATATGGGGCAGGATGGGACGTCACATGGGGTAAAATGGAGACACATGAGGACAGGATGGGAGAACATATAGCTGGAGCCAGGAATGAGACACAAGGGGGCCAGGATGTGGGATATTATTACTGCAGGGGCTAATTAAGAGATATTATTACTGCAGTTATATATTTTATTTTTGAGGATACTGTTTTCAGTGGGGGGGTCCTGTTACATTGCAGGATGACACTATGACACCTTTTTTTCTTCATCTGGTGTAGTGTAGAAGTTGGGAAAAACAGAGCTCCTGTGTATAATGTCACTGATGATCACTATTACCTGTACACTGACAGTATATTCAGGGCTCCTGTGTATAAGGTTATTGGTGATCACTGTATTACATGTCCATTGACTGTACATACCGAGCTCCTGTGTATAATGGCACTTATGGTAATATTATCATTGTGCTTTTTTATTAATGATCAGTATTGTAGTATTAGGTCACTATTTGGTGGTAATATGTGATCTGGTCATGATGTGATGGTATTTGTTCCTTGTATGTGGTATTATTCTATCATTATATGGTGGTAATATGTAGTCTGGTCATGGTGTGGTGGTATTTTTCCCTTGTATGTGGTATTATTGGTGACTGTGTGGAAGTAATATGTGGTCCAGCCATGGTGTGATGGTATTTGTCCCTTGTATGTGGTATTTTTTGGTCACCATGTGGTGGTAAAATGTGGTCTGGTCATGGTGTGGCAGTATTTGTTCCTTGTATGTGGTATTATTCGGTCACTGTGTGATGGTAATATGTGGTCCAGCCATGGTGTGACGGTATTTGTTATAATTGGTCATTTTAAAAATTGAAATATAAATAAAAATAAACTTAAAAAAAAAGTACTGGATATTTTAACACATGTTTAATAGGTTAAAGTAGAGCAGGGCCTGGTCAAATGAGTCTACCTTGTCATGGTGGCGGGTTAAAAATCTTTTGGCCAAAACAAAAGCTGATGGCTATGTATGTGATCTGGTGATGGGAACTGTTAATGTGTGAATGGTGAGGACGTGGTGCAGAAGTGGAGTTTTCCAAGAGTGTGTGATGGGACTATGCAAGGTTCAAGGGGTTGAGGTGGGGCTATGGTGGAGCCTGGGCGGAGTCTCATGAGGGCCCGAAAATGTTGCCAGTATGGGGCCCTGAAATTCCTGATGACAGCCCTGATTGCAATCATCACATTGTATGGCACGATGTACTTACAACTACTCATTTTTCCTTTATACCCAGTTAAAGGGGTGGTTCGGTCCACGCTGTGTGACTGCAGACTTATGAATCCCCCCAGCACACGCACTGTGCATTGCGGGGATTTGTTAGTTTAAGACCAGGGACCGGAGAGTATATATGTAGCCTTATTGTCAGTATTTGTTTTTAAGTTATTTTATACACATATATGTATGTGCACTTCTAGTTGTTCCAGTAAAGCTTTTTTTCACGTTTATATCAGGTGTGTGCACCTCATATTGTGCCTTTCTTTTCCTTTGCTGTATCCATATTTATGGGTACATTGGTAGCACCCCTGTCATCTGATTCATTCACTTTATAGCGGTGCCCGCTTCTCTTCTGTCGCTTTATTCAGGAGAGTATATATGCGTTATACGTTCATCCAGTGGGCATGGTCTCGCTTCCATACACTTGAACTCAGCGAGACCCCGCCTCCTCCAGTGATGCGGCCGGCCAGTGGGTGTGGTTGACTAGAGGGAACCACCTCGCTCCATACAAGTGTATGGAAGCAAAGCCGTGCCCACTGGCCGAGAGTATGTATAACGCATACATAACTTCTGATCACGGGTCAGAAACCCAGTGCGTGTGCTGGGGGGAATCTTAAGTCAGTGACTGCAGACTTATCGACTTGGACCGGACAACCTCTTTAATACTTCACTTTTCTATTAAGTCTATAACATCGCATGGTTAAAAACTGACTAGCTGGATCCTTCTAAGGCTGGTTTCACACTTGCCTTTTTTTGCGCTGCGTTTTTGCGCATGCGTTTTTTTCCCTATACTTAACATGGGTGCGTATTGGCATGCGTTTGTACACGTTTGTATGCGCACGCATTTTTTTGTAGTGTGCGCCCCGGCGCACAAAATGCATCCTGTTGCATTTTTTGTGCGTCCGACCTGTCTCAAAAAGACGCATGTGCACGCAATGCGCACAAAATTCACCCAAAAACACATTAAAGTCTATGGGAGCGCTGACGTGCGCATAGTCATGCGCACGTCAGCGCAAAAAAACGCATGCTTTTTTTGCAAAAAACATGCGCAGAAAGCAAGAAAACGCATGATGCGCTTTTTATGCGCATTTGCACTGCGCACACAGTGCAAAAAAACGCAAGTGTGAAAGTAGCCTAAGTGTTAGGAGTCAGATTTCTACCTCTTCTATGTTGTCTTCTATGTTACATTCTGCAGTCTCCTGCGCTGCTGCAGAGGAGATTGCAGAAGAGAGTGCTCTGCGGCAACTCTCCCCAGAGGCTAAGTCCTCTGTTCCCTCAACTGAGCATGCTCACGGGACGAACTCCCATTGGAGTTCGGGAGTCAGGTGCTCAGGTCCTGTGTCGAATCCTATTGGCTCCTCTTGGAGCCTTGGAGATTTCCGGAAGGTCCCATTTGGTATAAAAAGTGCGCATGACTGTTCCGCCATGCGCTAGTATTTCTTATTTGCTGCTGTATGTAAGATGATGGATGCTTGGACTGGTGACTGACTTATTAAGAAATCCCCTCAGCAGCTAGCGTCCAGCATCGCGCTTGCGGTATAGCGGTGCCTTGTCTGCGGCTCAGTTCACGCCGCTCTGTGGTTGCAGTACTGCCGGGTGTTCGCAGTTGCGACGCCATGCACCTTATTTTACGGTAGGTCTAGACGGAGTAGTCCTGCTGTATAAGGCTACTCCTGTGACTCTTAATACCGTGTCGGCCTCGCTGAGAGTCTGTGACCTTGAACAGACTCAGCGTTTTGTATATGCTTTTTGCCTGCAGCTCTGTGAGCACAACAGAGCTTGCCTCAGTGCACATAGGGTGCAGTTCAACCCTGTGTACATTTCCGCCATAGTGCTCTGCCTCTTTAGCAGCGGTTTTTCCATCCACCGCACAGTGGACCCCGAGTGGCGAAGGCACTTTATTTATTTTTTATTTAGTGTCTTCCGCCATTCCTAACACTAAGCGCTATGTAGAAACAGGAAGTCAATTTTTCCTGCATGAATCATGAGTCACTGCAAAAGTCTTTGCTTAGGGGGAGGAGGAGCAGCTGGGTGGGGAGTTAAAGGGGAAAGATTTTTGCAGGGACAAGAGACTTCTTGTTTCTACGTACAGCAGAGAAAAAGAGAAGAATTAACTGGGTAGAAAAACAAAATGAGCAATTGTAAGCACACAGTGCTATATAATATGATTACTGCAATATAAATATATTAAGATGATAAAAACTTTGCTGGGGTGCTTCTTTAATCTCCTCCAGACAGCTGGGCTTTCAAAGCGGTGGCCACACAGCTTTAGAACGCTATTAACCTGCATATTGACCCAAATCTGCAGATGAATAGCGTTTTTTGATATGACAGGTTTCCTTTAATATACTTGTTCTGTTTGTATTGTTTTCAGCAGCACTTGTCCTGTTTACAAAATATGATGCCTGGCAAAAAAGATAATTTTTAAGCAGGCTTACTTATTTGACAGGTAATTAGCCACAGATTTAGAAGGGCTGATAATCATAAAACAAAGTTTCCCAGGAGCACTTGTTTCCAATTATCAGCTAGTGTATGTTCCCACAATGAGCTTTTGGTGAGTTTTTGATGTTCTAGAATTTCTGCACCATTTAAGTAAATCAGGTTACTTACATTTTTTCATTGCGTTTTTTTCCATGTGTTTTATCATGGTTTTGAATGAGCATTTTTACTTGTGGATTTTCCGCATCTAATGCAAATCTATGGGTAAAATCCAGACATAAAACTCAGCGTACCCGCAGGAGAAATTAACATGTTGCGGACAGCGTTGGACTGGAGCACCTTGGGCCCACCAGAGAAAATCATTCTTGGGGCCCACTATGTAGCTATATAGAAATAAATACAAGACCACCAATGGTGTGATAAAACACGATAATATCAGGGTATGTAGCAGGGGTTGTGGTAGCCCCCTTATAGAATATAAAGTAGCCCACTCATAAAATATGATGTAGCCCCCTCATAGAATATAAAGTAGCCCCCCCATAAAATATAATGTAGCCCCCCTCATAGAATACAAAGTAGCCCCCCCTCATAGGGTATAATGCAGCCCCCCCCAAAATATAATGCAACCGCCCCATATGGTATAATGAAGCCACCATAGAATATAATGTAGCCCCTCAGATTATAATGCAAATCCTTCATAAGGTATAATGCAGCCCCCCATAGAATATACGGTAGCCCCCTCATAGGGCATAATGCAGCCCTCCTCATATAGTATAATGTAGCCCCCCAGAATATAATGTAGCCCCCTGAGAGAATAATGCTGCCCCCCACAGAATATAATGTAGTCCCCTCATAAAGTATAATGTAGTCCCCTCATAAAGTATAATGCAGCCCCCTCATATAGTATAATGCAGCCCTCCTCATATAGAATAGTGCAGTTCCCCTCATAGGGTATAATGCAGCCCCCCTCATAGGGTATAATGCAGCCCCCTTCATAGGGTAAAATGTAGTCCCCTTATATAGTATAATGCAGCCCCCCTCATAGGGTATAATGCAGCTCCCCCCACCTCCATCATTGTTCTCCACCTCCACCCCCATCATTGTCCTCATCACCACCTCCATCATTGTCTTATCACCCACCACCCCTATCATTGCCCTTTCCACCACCTCCATCATTGCTTTCTCCCCCACCCCCTCATCATTACCCATTTACCACCTCCATCAATGTCTCTCCCAACACCACCACCATCATTGTCCTGTCCACCACTATCATCATTGTCCTTTCCACCACAACCATCATTGCCTTCTCCCCACCTCATCATTGCTTTATCCCCATAACCCCCATCATTGCTCTTTCCACCACCTCTATCATTGCTTTCTCCCCACCACTTCCATCATGTTTCTCTCCATCTCCTCCATCATTGCCTTCTCCCTCACCACTTCATCATTGCCCATTCCAACACCTCCATCATTGCTCCCCCGAACCACCACCATCATTGTCCTTTCCACCACCACCAACATTTCCTTCTCCCCCATCACTGCTCGCTCCATTACCTACATCATTACCCTTTCCAATACACACACACACAGCACCACACACACACACACAGCACTACTCTCACACACACAGCACCGCACCTCTTTCGCACGCACGCACACAGACAGACACACAGCACCACTCACCTCTTCGCACTTTCAAGAAATCCCATGTCCACTATGCTTCTAGGGACGCCCAATGCTCACCCGCAGAGGCAGACATGCAACTCGTCTCTCCAGACCGCAGCACGTCAATTTATCTTGTGGAGATGTGAGTCTCCACAAGATAAATGTCACCCGAGCAATGTATTGGATGTGGTGAATCCGCACGGTTCAGTGATCAAGTGTGGATTCACCTGCATTTAATAGCCAGCAGCACTTTGGATGCAGCGGACACGTGCTATGTCCAAAGCGCGGCTACTTCTGGATCATATGCACATACCCTCGGGCGCCATGTTTTTGACACAGCCAAGATATGCAGCGTCAAAAACTCATGGTGGGAACACAGCCTTACAGTCCCAATTGCTCTATTGCATTAGCTGAACAACGTGTACAATGCCCAGATGTAATTTCCAGCTGCAATGCTCTGATCCTTTCATCTGACATCCTAGACTTCCTAGAATATGCAGGAATAAATTAATATATTCATGCTTCAGGGAGAAGAAGTCACAGTGCAACCATGGTAGTTGCATATACATAAGGACCAGCGACAGACAGGAAAGCTGTCTACAAGTCTCACAGGACTTCAAGGATTACAGTAAAATACATTTACTCTTATAACCATGTTCTATCCCTTCCCATGTGTGTACTGATACTACAAACCTCTTTTGGTCTTGCCACACCAGTTTACAAGATTTGGAGGCTTAATAATCATGAAACTGTCAGAAAACAGTGACTCTTAAGCAATCATATCTATAACATGTCAATATTATTATAAAGGTGGTGTTAAAAAGTATCTTTCAACTACAAAGCTATATAACTTACTAATACGTTTATTATGATAGATGATCACAGTCCCCTTCATACATACTGCTGATGACATTCATGACATGCCAAAGAAATGCTGCAATGTGCCATGAACGCTACCGATGTATAGTTAGTTTGCACATACCCTTAGGCTCGTCTCAGTTTATACTACACATATATTTTGCAACATGTGCATAAGATTTCGTAAAATCTCATGCATTTTGCTGACACTGAAATGCAGCACATTTTGAGCAAATATGTAGAGGAAAATTTGCTGTGTTTTTTTCACACTGTGCAAACTTATCCTAAGGGTGCTTTCACATTGTCTTCAGAGACATGCTCAGTGGCTCCGTAAGGGTATACGCATGATCCCCCCGCAAAACGGATTGTTGTCGCATGTGCCAAAGGTATCACAGATTGCAATGATGCTGGCAGAGCAGTCGTGCTGGAGGTGTACACTCAGGCATAATAGACTGCGTCTGAGTATCCACCTCCAGTAGGCGTTCACTCCCAAAAAGATGCATGTC
Source organism: Dendrobates tinctorius (assembly GCF_039654945.1). Classification (NCBI taxonomy): domain Eukaryota; kingdom Metazoa; phylum Chordata; class Amphibia; order Anura; family Dendrobatidae; genus Dendrobates; species Dendrobates tinctorius. The sequence continues at coordinate 60,063,289 of NW_027361697.1, forward strand.
AGAGCGCATGCTCGCTCTGCCAGCACCACTGTAGCCTACAGTCTACAGGACTAGAGTTGAGCGAAACGGGTTGGTCAAATTCAAAAAACGCCGACTTTAGCTAAAGTCGGGTTTCGCCGATCGAAACCCGACCATAGCGTGAGGTCGGCCATGAGGTCACCAATCAGAGCGCCAAAGTCGCATTTCAAATAATGCTTCCGGCGCCTTTTCACAGCCAATGAAGGTGGACGCACACTGTGGGCAATGCGATGACATGGGCAGTGGCCACCACCATCTTAGAGAAGGGCATTGAAGTGATTGGTTGGCTTTGTGTGGCGTCACAGTGGGTACAAAAGGCCGTGACCGCCAACCGCCATCTTACTTCTGCCGATCTTAGAATAGGGAGAGGTGCTGCTGCTGCTGATTCTGAATAGGGAGAGCATTAGGCAGGGAAGAAGAAAAAAAAATTGCTTCTGCTGATAGTGTTTTTCACTGTACAGTTAGTGTCCAGTGAAAGGGGAGTATTTTTGCTTTTGTGCAGCAGTGCTGGTGGTGATTAGGCTGCCTTTTAAGGCTACCTGATAGCTGCATTGCTGTGTGCACACTGCTGTTCAAACTGCTTTTTTTCAAAGCACTCCAACTTTTATTATTTTGTTCTGGTGAGTTACCAAGCGTTCATTTTTTCACACACCGTATAGCGGTGTACGATCCTCACACACTACCGTGTACCGGCTGGTATCACGGACAAATAGAAGCTATCTGGGTGTGACTCTGGAAAAACAAGCCGAGGAGATTTTCCATTTTTCCAGATCTATACCTTATAGAGCTGTCCGCTTTTCAAACAGTTTTGTATATCTGCTATTTGATAACGGTCAAAACTAGACAGAGACAGTGTGTGTCAGTCCGTATACAAATAGATGGAGATTGACAATTTTCCATACAGACACTGTATAGCGGTGTACGCTCCTCATACACTAACGTGTACCGCCTTGCATCACGGACAAATAGAAGCTATCTGGGTGTGACTCTGGAAAAACAAGCCGAGGAGATTTTCCATTTTTCCAGACCTACACCTTATAGAGCTGTCCGCTTTTCAAACAGTTTTGTATATCTGCTATTTGATAACGGTCAAAACTAGACAAAGACAGTGTGTGTCAGTCCGTATACAAATAGACGGAGATTGACAATTTTCCATACAGACACCGTATAGCGGTGTACGCTCCTCACACACTACCATGTACCGGCTGGTAACACGGACAAATAGAAGCTATCAAGCCGAGGAGATTTTCCATTTTTCCAGACCTACACCTTAGAGAGCTGTCCACTTTTCAAACAGTTTCGTATATCTGCTGTTTGATTACCATCAAAACTAGACAGAGACAGCGTGTGTCACTCCGTATAAAAAGAGACAGAGATTGACAATTTTCCATACAGACACCGAATAGAGCTGTCCGATTCTCAAACAGTATTGCATGTCTGCCATTCGCATTACAGTCACATCTATACAGAGTCAGCGTGTGTGTGTGACACTCCGTAAATACATATATAGAGATTGTTAGTTACACAAAAAACGCATACAGCTGTACACTTCTGATACAGTTCCGTATATCTGCTTGTTGGATCACGGTCAAATACATACTGTGAGAGCGTCTGTGACTAACATTATATATATGTTGATTTAATCTTTTTAATACACCTTACATAGCTGGACGCTCCTCATACAGTACCATCTCTCTGCTGGTATTTTTGGTACATTTTCCCAAACATGAGGAAATATGGTGAAAGAGTCCGCGGACATGGGCAGGGGGCCGCAGCTGGTACTGATGGTGGTGGTGCATCGGCTAGTTCTGGCAAAAGCACAATATCAGCTAAGGCAGGAGGTGTTGAGCCTGCATCATCATCTGGCCCAAGAAGGCCTGTAAGGTTCCCTTTTCTTGGAGTAGGAAAACCGCTTTTAAAGCCGGAGCATCAGGAACAGGTTTTGGCGTATATTGCCGAAACAGCCACCAGCTCTATTGCCTCCTCTTCTGATTGTTCGAAACCTGCAAGCACGGAGTCGTCAGTGCAGGGTTCTGCTCAGGAAAAACGCCTTTCCTTGTGTCCTTCACCCCCACCAAAAGTTAAGGATGCGGCAGCCCACACTTCAGATTACTCTATGGAGCTCTTTTGGGTTATCCAGTCAAATCCTGAATTCCTCAGTCCAAGATGAATCTGACATGGAGTGCACTGATGCACAGCCACTGCTAGATGATTCTGCTGGTACATTGACCCAGAGCACTACATTGCCCTCGCAGTCTACTGAGCCAGAATCTGACCCTGATGAAACTCAGGTGCCCCTTCCCGCATACTGACTTTGAAGAGGAGGTGATGGATGACCCAGTTCTTGACCCGGATTGGCATCCATTGGGGGAGGAGGGTGGCGCTGGCAATACTTCAGATAAGGAGAAGGATCCGCAGCAGGCATTGACATCGCAGCAGCGGTTATCTGGCAGGCCCGTAGCTGTCCAGAAACGTGGAAAAAAAACTAAAAGAATTGCAGGACAGCTTGGCCAGATGGTCAACTTAGCACAGTGTGCAAGGCCAGAAAACGTATACCATAGTAGGAAGAATGGAGTGTGGCACTTCTTTGTCCAAAATCCTACTGATGAGGCAAAGGTTACCTGTAAGAAGTGCGGAAGGACCTTTAGCCGACGTAAACAACTCAGAAATTTGAATACCAGTTGCATGCTTAGACATTTAATCAACATGCACTTGCAAGCGTGGACAGACTACAAAACCTCAGGTAGCACATGTGCACCTGCTCCGACTGAAGGTAGCCAGCAACACTCCATCGCTTCCCCCACTGTAAGACCACTGCCACCGTTAAACACACCACCAGCACTAAATGTGGAGGTGTCGTCGCAAGGCCAAAGCACTCAGGGAATCACAATGGTTTTGCAACACAACACTGAATCTAGGCCATCACCACCAATACCATCACCAACCCCCTCTCACTTCGTCCAGTCCACCGCTACTTCCCCCATATGCAGCTCTCCAGTCCAGCTCACCCTACCAGACACTCTGAGTAGGACAAGAAAGTACTCATCCTCTCATCCACGTACACTGTGTTTGAACACCTACATTGCCAAACTAATCTCATTAGAGATGATGCCCTACTGTTTGGTTGAAAGCAAAGCTTTCCACGAGCTCATGGCCTATGCTGTCCCACGCTATGACCTACCCAGTCGGCTCTTCTTTTCTCGAAAAGCCATCCCTGCCCTCCACCGGCATGTGAAAGACCGCATTGTCCATGCACTAAAACAGTCAGTGAGTGGAAAGGTGCACCTCACAACAGATGTATGGACCTGTAGGCATGGCCAGGGCCCTTACATGTCCATCACTGCGCACTTGGTTAATGTGGTGGATGCAGGGTCCACAGGGGACAGCGGCGGTGGAACAGTCCTGCCTAGCCCACGGTATAGAAAACAGTTGGCTGTAGGCTTTCGACCCTCCTCCTCCTTCATAAGCGAAAGCTCGCCCACAGAGCGCAGTCGCACAAGCACTCCATCTGCAGCTGGCAGTGTTGCATACGAGGTGTCCCACAATCGAACCGCTAGTGGTAAGCGTCAGCAGGCTGTGTTAAAGATGATGTCTTTGGGCGACAACAGACACACCGCGGAGGTACTAGCCGACTACTTGCAGCGACAAACTGAGTCATGGCTGGGCAGTCTACATCTTAAACCAGGCAAGGTAGTCGTGATAACGGCCGTAATTTTGTGGCAGCCATAGTCCGTGCAAAACTCACACACATACCTTGCCTGGCTCACACTTTGAACCTGGTGGTGCAGTGCTTCCTTAATAATTATCCGGAGTTAACATCACTGCTCCATAATGTGCAAAGACTGTGCTCGCACATCTGTCGCTCGGCCGTACACTCCAGTCTTATGCAGAAGCTGCAGCGATTGCTCCACCTCCCCAAGCACCGCCTAATCATAGACGTTGCAACAAGGTGGAACTCCACCCTGCACATGGTTGCGAGGCTGTGCGAACAGAGGCAGGCTGTAATGCATTTGTGGGAGGATACACGGGCAGGCAGTTTTAGGGAAGGCATGGAATTGTCGGTGTGCAGTGGTCAAAGCTGAAAGACCTCTGTAAAGTCCTTCAGTGTTTTGAGGAATGCACACGGCTGGTAAGCGCAGACGACATCATCATAAGCATGAGCATCCCACTTATGCGTCTGCTCATGCAAAGTTTGACGCACATTAAGGATCTGGCTTCTGCAGCAGAGGAGGAGGAACATGAGGAGGAGGAGGGAAGCCTTGCTGACAGTCAGCCATTGTCTGATCAGGGAACTGTCCTGGACGAGGTGGAGGAAGAAGAGGAAGAGGAGGAGGAGGGGGATGATTATTTTGCGCAGGAGGATGTTTCTCAGGGGGCAAGAGAAAATGTTGGTGTTCCAAGGTCAGGGACAGTGTTTGTGCGTGACTGTAGGGATGTGGATTTGCCAGAAACTCCTCGTCCACCCACCACGGGCAGTGCATCATTGACACCTGGAACATTGGCCCACATGTGCGATTATGCCTTGCGGATCCTAAAAAGGGACCCCCGCATTGCCAAAATGATGAAGGATGATGACTACTGGCTGGCCAACATCCTCGATCCACACTACAAAGGCAAATTACACAACATCATGCCACAGAAGAACCTAGAAATAATATTGGCTAACAAACAAGCAACTCTGGTAAACCGTTTGTTTGAGGCTTTCCCCGCACACAGCAGCAGTGCTGGTTCTCCCACGAGCCATAGTGGGCACAATGGAAGAGGTGTTCGTGGTGCACACAGCTGAAGTGGCTTTGGAGAAAGGGGCTTAATGACCATGTTGTGGAATGATTTCTCAAGTACCGCTCATACAACTGCTAACACTGCATCGATTAAAAGTGACAGGAGACAGCAGTTGTCAACTATGGTTACAAACTACTTCTCCTCCCATATCGATGTTCTCCCTCACAGGACATTCCCCTTTGACTACTGGGCCTCTAAACTGGACACCTGGCCTGAATTGGCACACTATGCCTTGCATGAGCTCGCTTGCCCTGCTGCTAGTGTGTTAGCTGAAAGATTCTTCAATGCTGCTGGATCAATCCTGACAGAAAAAAGGACCCGTCTGTCGACCCAAAATGTTGATGATCTAACCTTCATTAAAATGAACCATGCATGGGTTTCAAAGGATTTTGTCCCACCTTCCCCTGATGACACATAGGTTGCCAGAAAACTGCCTCGTTTTTGTCCTCCTCTTCCTCGGACATGCCCAATTCTGCCATTTGCAGCACCTGAATGTCCAGCCTACACATCAAAATATGTCATTTTTTAAACCTCCCTAACTGGGCTGCCCACCCCCCCCAAGGGCGGGGGTAAATACCTGGCGCACTCGGGCAAGTGCCGTTGCTCTGAACAGATGGATAGGCCCACTGATGGCTGACGGCACAAGACACAGGGCCCCTCATAGTACAATACAGTGTCTCTGATGGTGGGGGGCCCACTTGCCATCAGACACACCAGCGTACTATGAGGGGCCCTGTGCCAGTACCGTCGACCACGAGTGTGCACCCCCTGCTTGGTCCTGGCCACAGCTCTTGCAAGTTGCAATACTTACCACTCCCTGCTCCACCGCTGTGTAGTCTGGGCGGTTAAATCCTTCACAGGGACGGCCACTAGAAATTTGGTGTATTGATCGATGATGGTTAAGATGTAGCTATGGCCTGTCCTGCTGGCTTCTACCTTCGTGTACATAAAAATCCCCTTAAAACACAATTTTATTAATGATCATAAAACACACCTTCCCAGTGACGTTGAAAAAATGTCAAAAATTAAACCTAGTATAAGGTGCTGCATAGCCCTACATTAAGGCCTAACTGATACCTTCCTATCCATGGAGGTTGGCACCCTAATAGTACGATATTGGCGCCCCCACTCAACGAGGACTATCCCTCACTTCCCTAGTGATCCCTAGTATCACAGAGGGGAAAACAATTTCCAAGATAGAACAGTAATGAAAAGATCAGAATGCCCTAGGACTTATGCAGACCAAACAGATAATACAGCAATAAAAACATTTACCACATCATGATCTCATGTGACCCACAAAAATAGCAGCTACTCTCGCTTGGAGAGATAAACATCCTCAGATACAATCAGCAATTAATAAAAGGTCACTTATCATATCTCATGGGGGACCCTCAACGCGTTTCCCCGCCGTAGCGGTTCATCAGGAGGAATAGTCCAAGATATTGTTGCTGCTTCATGCCTGATACCTTCAATAATAGTGGCACCAGAAGTCTAGGAAACCGGATTTAAATAACCGGTGTGATTGTATTGCATACCACCCACTATCCGGCAGTCCAATCGGTGTGAAGATGCAAATAACTGAGAGCCAGGTGTGCAGCAAAAAATGTCATATACCTGAGAGCCCGCCGCTGCATTCGAAATTCAAAGCGGAAGGGGGGTCATTAGCGTGCGTTCCACCGTGGGGCGTATCCAATATGGCACCCATACTTCCGGTCGCGCAACCCCCTCAGCGGGCTGTAACCTCCGGAACCATCCTGTGCGGGCAGGGCGGAGGGGAATCAAAAATGGCGCCGGAACTTCCGGTCACATGTTTCCCCTTCGCTCCCGGACACGCCCATAGTAACCAGCAATGGACGCATCACCAATGGGGCTGGACCTTCCGATCACATGTTTTCTCCCTGCTCAATGATGTAACCATAGAAACAAACAGAGCGCATCACATGAGATCGCCAGAAAATAAAGAGTCTGCCCGCAATACAATGTCCCAGGAGTCAGATTTATCACAGTCAGGATAACCCCAATAAATCTAGTAGTACCAATGTCCTCATATTCGGCATAATGCTGCACATCAGAAATTCAAGGAATATAGAAAAATAAAAATATGTGCATATTGCTATGCGATAAATCAAATCAACCATACAATGTGGTCCATGCCATACAGGCATCATCCAATATGCCAGACATATAGAGCCCCTTATCATAACCCCCTATAACAGAAAAAGGGCAAGTTCAACCAACCAGAGAATCAAAAGATCATAAAAAACAGGCATATGAGATGCATTCATTCATCCCATTAGGGAAGACCGATTGCAGTCTGAACATCCATTCACACTCCCGTCTCAGAATTAAATTGTCCAGATTACCTCCCCTAGCCCTAGGTTTGATTAGTTCAATCATATTAAAAGTGATGTCACCCATTCGACCCTGATGTATACCATTGATGTGTCTGGCGACAGGGGTATCACGTTTATTTCTGATATCCCCCAGGTGTTCACCCACCCTCACCCTTAATTCTCTAGTGGTTTTTCCCACATAGTCCAATGGGCAGGTACACGTAGCCTTATAGACCAGACCTGTTGATTTACAGTTTCCAAAATCCCTCAGATAAAAGGTCTTACCATTGTGTGAACTCATAAAGGTTTTACATTGAAGCATATATTTGCATTTGGTACAGTCCCCACACTTGAAGAAGCCCAAAGGTTTTCTATCTAACCATGTACCCGTTCCCTTGGGTCTTTGATAGAGGCTGTGCACAAGCCGATCCCCTATAGATCTCCCTTTTCTATATGTAATAGAGGGTTTAGATGGTACCAGCCCCTTCAAATTCGGGTCAGCTAGGAGTATCCCCCAGTGCTTTTTAAGAACATGGTACACCCTGTCTGACTGACCATCATAAGTGCCAATAAGTCTGACAACAGTGTCCCTGACAGTATCTTCTTTTTTTGACTGGAGGAGAGAGGGCCTATCCGCTATGAATGCTTCATGCCATGGCCCATTCAAGAAACGTGGGGGATAACCCCTGTTTCTAAATCTATTATATAGGTCATTGGCTTGTTTTCTATAGACACTCAACTCCGTGCAGTTCCTTCGAACCCTAAGGAACTGCCCTTTGGGTATCCCCCTCCTCAGAGGTTCCGGGTGATGGCTTGTCCATCTCAACAGACTATTTGTTGCAGTAGGCTTCCGATAGGTACACGTACTAATCCTTCCATCATCATTCTTTGAAATCGTCAAATCTAGGAAGTTAATACTTGTGGTGTGACACTCTGAGGTAAACCTAAGTCCCACTATATTCCTATTGATACATTCAATGAAACGAAGAAAATCTGACTCAGGGCCAGACCAGAATATCAGAATGTCATCGATATATCTGGCCCATAGATTGATAAACGGAGTCCACCACTCCTCTTCCCCCCCAAAAATGTGGGTTTCCTCCCACCAGCCCAGGAAGATATTAGCATACGTGGGGGCACAGGGGCTCCCCATCGCAGTCCCCCTGAGCTGGTGGAAGTACTTACAATCGAAGAGGAAGTAATTCCTGGTGAGGACAAATCCCAACAATTTTTTAATGAAACAATTATGCGTTTGACACTCAACTGCTCTCATTTGTAGAAAATGGGTAACCGCCTTCAAGCCCCACTCATGTGGAATGCAACTATACAGTGCCTCCACATCGATAGACGCAAGCAGGGTGTTTTCCTCCAGAACAACACCTTCCAGCAGGTTCAACAAATGTGATGTGTCACGTATATAGGACGGTAATGTGGTCACAAATGGTCTTAGGACTTTATCCAGATATACACCACTATTCTGAGTGAGCGAGTCTATTCCAGAAACTATAGGGCGACCTTTAAGTGGTTCAAACCCCTTATGAACCTTTGGTAATGCATAAAAAGTTGCTATTGTGGGAGAATTCGGAAATAAAAACCGAAATTCATTATCCGAAATCACCCTATTCTCTTTTGCTTCACTTAGAATGGATAATAACTCATTTTTATATCCAGATGTTGGATTATCCCGTAAGACCTCATATGTGTCCTCATGATTCAGGAGCGCATAGCACATTGCCCTATATTTATTATGATCCAGAAGCACCAGGTTACCACCCTTATCCGAGGCTTTAATAATTATTCTGGCATTTTTTTCAAGTCCCTCAAGAGCCAACTCTTCAGAACGGGAAAGATTAGATGGATGGCTCTGATTTATACTTGAAATTTTACGGAGATCCTCCTCCACCATCTTAGTAAAAATATCAATGCTCAAGACCTCATTATTAGGTGGCATCCTGGTGCTCCTATTTTTCAGGGTAGTAAAGGGGCCCAAGCCCCGTGGTTGCTCGTTCTCCCTTAGGAGACTAGTCAGAGCTTCCAGGCCCTCTATGTCTTCTTCAGCTAAACCCAATTGGAGACACTGTTCACGGTCATGTTGCTTAAAGAAAAGTTTCCATTTCAGATTGCGACAGAATAAGTTCAGATCTTTGACCCAATTAAAACAGTTGAATGTATTAGTTGGTACAAAATTAAGACCCTTCTGCAGCACACAATATTCATCTTTAGACAATTCATATGATGACAAATTGATAATTTGCCCCTGATCAATTACATTTTTCTCCTCAGGTCGTATCCTACTGTTGGACCTCTGTCCAAAAAAGATTGTGATATAGAGGATGATGATCCCGAGGAGGAATGTTGTACCCCCCTTCCTCCCCCCATGTCCCTTTGTCTGTGCTGATTTCTTGGTGGACGCCATCTCGACCTATTGTGTCCACTTCTTCCCCGAAGATTGTTTGAGTTATCTACTCGTTCAGTGTCAGATGTATCAATATCCGAGGAAGATACCTCAGTTTGATTCACCACCTGATACCCGTAGGCCCTGTTCTCTTTAAAGTCTGTCAGATCTCGTGTAAATTGTAAGTGTTTACGATCCTTGAGATTGGTCTGAAATTTCTCGACTGATGTTTGAAGAATATCCTCCCTTCGTACAAAATCAGGATCAGTTTTAAATTTTTTTGCCTTTTCAATTAGATCACTTAACTTTTTGGTAGATTCCTCAAACAACCTTTTCTCCTCAGTTAGGAGAAGTAACATAAAACGAGTAGAGGACTCAATAGACTCTTTAGTCCAATTAGCAAGAAACTCAGGATTGGCCGTTCGGGGAGAGGGCTGTATATTAATACGTAAGCCCTTGGGTACAATTTTATTTTTAATGTAACTTTCCAACCCTCTTATCTCCCACCAGGATTTTATATTTTCCTTGTAGGCATGATAGAGGTCTTTAAATAAAGTTTTAAGAGAGGGGCTGTCAGAATTATCAAGTAATGGATTCGTGGAAAACACCTGGTTGGCATCCTGTGCCCAAAGCTCAGTATTAATTGGGGTTGGTAAGAAACTGGCCATATCAGAACAAACTTAAACCAGAAAAAATCACTAATTCATGGAGATTGGAAAAAACTTAGTGTACATAAAAATCCCCTTAAAACACAATTTTATTAATGATCATAAAACACACCTTCCCAGTGACGTTGAAAAAATGTCAAAAATTAAACCTAGTATAAGGTGCTGCATAGCCCTACATTAAGGCCTAACTGATACCTTCCTATCCGTGGAGGTTGGCACCCTAATAGTACGATATTGGCGCCCCCACTCAACGAGGACTATCCCTCACTTCCCTAGTGATCCCTAGTATCACAGAGGGGAAAACAATTTCCAAGATAGAACAGTAATGAAAAGATCAGAATGCCCTAGGACTTATGCAGACCAAACAGATAATACAGCAATAAAAACATTTACCACATCATGATCTCATGTGACCCACAAAAATAGCAGCTACTCTCGCTTGGAGAGATAAACATCCTCAGATACAATCAGCAATTAATAAAAGGTCACTTATCATGTCTCATGGGGGACCCTCAACGCGTGGCCACTATTATTGAAGGTATCAGGCATGAAGCAGCAACAATATCTTGGACTATTCCTCCTGATGAACCGCTACGGCGGGGAAACGCGTTGAGGGTCCCCCATGAGACATGATAAGTGACCTTTTATTAATTGATGATTGTATCTGAGGATGTTTATCTCTCCAAGCGAGAGTAGCTGCTATTTTTGTGGGTCACATGAGATCATGATGTGGTAAATGTTTTTATTGCTGTATTATCTGTTTGGTCTGCATAAGTCCTAGGGCATTCTGATCTTTTCATTACTGTTCTATCTTGGAAATTGTTTTCCCCTCTGTGATACTAGGGATCACTAGGGAAGTGAGGGATAGTCCTCGTTGAGTGGGGGCGCCAATATCGTACTATTAGGGTGCCAACCTCCACGGATAGGAAGGTATCAGTTAGGCCTTAATGTAGGGCTATGCAGCACCTTATACTAGGTTTAATTTTTGACATTTTTTCAACGTCACTGGGAAGGTGTGTTTTATGATCATTAATAAAATTGTGTTTTAAGGGGATTTTTATGTACACTAAGTTTTTTCCAATCTCCATGAATTAGTGATTTTTTCTGGTTTAAGTTTGTTCTGATATGGCCAGTTTCTTACCAACCCCAATTAATACTGAGCTTTGGGCACAGGATGCCAACCAGGTGTTTTCCACGAATCCATTACTTGATAATTCTGACAGCCCCTCTCTTAAAACTTTATTTAAAGACCTCTATCATGCCTACAAGGAAAATATAAAATCCTGGTGGGAGATAAGAGGGTTGGAAAGTTACATTAAAAATAAAATTGTACCCAAGGGCTTACGTATTAATATACAGCCCTCTCCCCGAACGGCCAATCCTGAGTTTCTTGCTAATTGGACTAAAGAGTCTATTGAGTCCTCTACTCGTTTTATGTTACTTCTCCTAACTGAGGAGAAAAGGTTGTTTGAGGAATCTACCAAAAAGTTAAGTGATCTAATTGAAAAGGCAAAAAAATTTAAAACTGATCCTGATTTTGTACGAAGGGAGGATATTCTTCAAACATCAGTCGAGAAATTTCAGACCAATCTCAAGGATCGTAAACACTTACAATTTACACGAGATCTGACAGACTTTAAAGAGAACAGGGCCTACGGGTATCAGGTGGTGAATCAAACTGAGGTATCTTCCTCGGATATTGATACATCTGACACTGAACGAGTAGATAACTCAAACAATCTTCGGGGAAGAAGTGGACACAATAGGTCGAGATGGCGTCCACCAAGAAATCAGCACAGACAAAGGGACATGGGGGGAGGAAGGGGGGTACAACATTCCTCCTCGGGATCATCATCCTCTATATCACAATCTTTTTTGGACAGAGGTCCAACAGTAGGATACGACCTGAGGAGAAAAATGTAATTGATCAGGGGCAAATTATCAATTTGTCATCATATGAATTGTCTAAAGATGAATATTGTGTGCTGCAGAAGGGTCTTAATTTTGTACCAACTAATACATTCAACTGTTTTAATTGGGTCAAAGATCTGAACTTATTCTGTCGCAATCTGAAATGGAAACTTTTCTTTAAGCAACATGACCGTGAACAGTGTCTCCAATTGGGTTTAGCTGAAGAAGACATAGAGGGCCTGGAAGCTCTGACTAGTCTCCTAAGGGAGAACGAGCAACCACGGGGCTTGGGCCCCTTTACTACCCTGAAAAATAGGAGCACCAGGATGCCACCTAATAATGAGGTCTTGAGCATTGATATTTTTACTAAGATGGTGGAGGAGGATCTCCGTAAAATTTCAAGTATAAATCAGAGCCATCCATCTAATCTTTCCCGTTCTGAAGAGTTGGCTCTTGAGGGACTTGAAAAAAATGCCAGAATAATTATTAAAGCCTCGGATAAGGGTGGTAACCTGGTGCTTCTGGATCATAATAAATATAGGGCAATGTGCTATGCGCTCCTGAATCATGAGGACACATATGAGGTCTTACGGGATAATCCAACATCTGGATATAAAAATGAGTTATTATCCATTCTAAGTGAAGCAAAAGAGAATAGGGTGATTTCGGATAATGAATTTCGGTTTTTATTTCCGAATTCTCCCACAATAGCAACTTTTTATGCATTACCAAAGGTTCATAAGGGGTTTGAACCACTTAAAGGTCGCCCTATAGTTTCTGGAATAGACTCGCTCACTCAGAATAGTGGTGTATATCTGGATAAAGTCCTAAGACCATTTGTGACCACATTACCGTCCTATATACGTGACACATCACATTTGTTGAACCTGCTGGAAGGTGTTGTTCTGGAGGAAAACACCCTGCTTGCGTCTATCGATGTGGAGGCACTGTATAGTTGCATTCCACATGAGTGGGGCTTGAAGGCGGTTACCCATTTTCTACAAATGAGAGCAGTTGAGTGTCAAACGCATAATTGTTTCATTAAAAAATTGTTGGGATTTGTCCTCACCAGGAATTACTTCCTCTTCGATTGTAAGTACTTCCACCAGCTCAGGGGGACTGCGATGGGGAGCCCCTGTGCCCCCACGTATGCTAATATCTTCCTGGGCTGGTGGGAGGAAACCCACATTTTTGGGGGGGAAGAGGAGTGGTGGACTCCGTTTATCAATCTATGGGCCAGATATATCGATGACATTCTGATATTCTGGTCTGGCCCTGAGTCAGATTTTCTTCGTTTCATTGAATGTATCAATAGGAATATAGTGGGACTTAGGTTTACCTCAGAGTGTCACACCACAAGTATTAACTTCCTAGATTTGACGATTTCAAAGAATGATGATGGAAGGATTAGTACGTGTACCTATCGGAAGCCTACTGCAACAAATAGTCTGTTGAGATGGACAAGCCATCACCCGGAACCTCTGAGGAGGGGGATACCCAAAGGGCAGTTCCTTAGGGTTCGAAGGAACTGCACGGAGTTGAGTGTCTATAGAAAACAAGCCAATGACCTATATAATAGATTTAGAAACAGGGGTTATCCCCCACGTTTCTTGAATGGGCCATGGCATGAAGCATTCATAGCGGATAGGCCCTCTCTCCTCCAGTCAAAAAAAGAAGATACTGTCAGGGACACTGTTGTCAGACTTATTGGCACTTATGATGGTCAGTCAGACAGGGTGTACCATGTTCTTAAAAAGCACTGGGGGATACTCCTAGCTGACCCGAATTTGAAGGGGCTGGTACCATCTAAACCCTCTATTACATATAGAAAAGGGAGATCTATAGGGGATCGGCTTGTGCACAGCCTCTATCAAAGACCCAAGGGAACGGGTACATGGTTAGATAGAAAACCTTTGGGCTTCTTCAAGTGTGGGGACTGTACCAAATGCAAATATATGCTTCAATGTAAAACCTTTATGAGTTCACACAATGGTAAGACCTTTTATCTGAGGGATTTTGGAAACTGTAAATCAACAGGTCTGGTCTATAAGGCTACGTGTACCTGCCCATTGGACTATGTGGGAAAAACCACTAGAGAATTAAGGGTGAGGGTGGGTGAACACCTGGGGGATATCAGAAATAAACGTGATACCCCTGTCGCCAGACACATCAATGGTATACATCAGGGTCGAATGGGTGACATCACTTTTAATATGATTGAACTAATCAAACCTAGGGCTAGGGGAGGTAATCTGGACAATTTAATTCTGAGACGGGAGTGTGAATGGATGTTCAGACTGCAATCGGTCTTCCCTAATGGGATGAATGAATGCATCTCATATGCCTGTTTTTTATGATCTTTTGATTCTCTGGTTGGTTGAACTTGCCCTTTTTCTGTTATAGGGGGTTATGATAAGGGGCTCTATATGTCTGGCATATTGGATGATGCCTGTATGGCATGGACCACATTGTATGGTTGATTTGATTTATCGCATAGCAATATGCACATATTTTTATTTTTTTATTTTTCTATATTCCTTGAATTTCTGATGTGCAGCATTATGCCGAATATGAGGACATTGGTACTACTAGATTTATTGGGGTTATCCTGACTGTGATAAATCTGACTCCTGGGACATTGTATTGCGGGCAGACTCTTTATTTTCTGGCGATCTCATGTGATGCGCTCTGTTTGTTTCTATGGTTACATCATTGAGCAGGGAGAAAACATGTGATCGGAAGGTCCAGCCCCATTGGTGATGCGTCCATTGCTGGTTACTATGGGCGTGTCCGGGAGCAAAGGGGAAACATGTGACCGGAAGTTCCGGCGCCATTTTTGATTCCCCTCCGCCCTGCCCGCACAGGATGGTTCCGGAGGTTACAGCCCGCTGAGGGGGTTGCGCGACCGGAAGTATGGGCGCCATATTGGATACGCCCCACGGTGGAATGCACGCTAATGACCCCCCTTCCGCTTTGAATTTCGAATGCAGCGGCGGGCTCTCAGGTATATGACATTTTTTGCTGCACACCTGGCTCTCAGTTATTTGCATCTTCACACCGATTGGACTGCCGGATAGTGGGTGGTATGCAATACAATCACACCGGTTATTTAAATCCGGTTTCCTAGACTTCTGGTGCCACTATTATTGAAGGTATCAGGCATGAAGCAGCAACAATATCTTGGACTATTCCTCCTGATGAACCGCTACGGCGGGGAAACGCGTTGAGGGTCCCCCATGAGACATGATAAGTGACCTTTTATTAATTGCTGATTGTATCTGAGGATGTTTATCTCTCCAAGCGAGAGTAGCTGCTATTTTTGTGGGTCACATGAGATCATGATGTGGTAAATGTTTTTATTGCTGTATTATCTGTTTGGTCTGCATAAGTCCTAGGGCATTCTGATCTTTTCATTACTGTTCTATCTTGGAAATTGTTTTCCCCTCTGTGATACTAGGGATCACTAGGGAAGTGAGGGATAGTCCTCGTTGAGTGGGGGCGCCAATATCGTACTATTAGGGTGCCAACCTCCACGGATAGGAAGGTATCAGTTAGGCCTTAATGTAGGGCTATGCAGCACCTTATACTAGGTTTAATTTTTGACATTTTTTCAACGTCACTGGGAAGGTGTGTTTTATGATCATTAATAAAATTGTGTTTTAAGGGGATTTTTATGTACACTAAGTTTTTTCCAATCTCCATGAATTAGTGATTTTTTCTGGCTTCTACCTTCAGATGATCAATGGCTACCATTTGTAATGGACGTCAACTTACAAGCGGATGCAGTGGTGCTTTATGATCACCTTTCACAGTTGTGATAGTCACAGACGTGTGACATTCCTGAAAGCATGTTTCAATGTCTCCTCTCAAGCCAATTCAATAGAATCACCTACGGCCTGTGGCTTCTGTCTTTTGCACTCCAAAATGACCAGACACATCATGATAGGCAGTGAGGACCATGTCTACATCTCTCCCTGTGATCACAATTTGATGGAGACGATTAACGGTGATGTGATCCACGCTACTGCGATAAAGCACTCCTTTCTTCACAAAGAACCATTTTCGCTGTTTCCACAGACACAGTAATTGAGGGTCTGCATCGCCTCTGCAACATCTACCAGGAGGTTTTCCCACGATGAGTAATTCTCAAATTTCTGCTAACACTCAACTTTCCATCTGTACTTGTATCCATGTAGTTTCCAGTAGCGGAGAGTCTGGACTGGCTTACTGAGATTGAAATATAAGTGAAGATTTAAAAGTACCACAACACTGTATATGGTTGTACGCTTCGAATACCTTTCCCTTTTTCTACTTTTTAAATTCTGGTGTAATACATACTGAGCCTGTGGGTGTCTGTGTCTTACTCCGGAAGAATAGACGGAAATTTACAATTACCCCTAGATTGGATACACCTGGTATGTGCTGATACAGTACCTTTGTTCAAAATTTTTTATTCCGGTATCATCCATTGGGAGTTAGCGTGCGTGGTTTACTCCTTCTATGTATACGGTGAATTGGAGATACCAATTTTTACCCTATACTCGATACAGCTTGTATCTTGTTATACAGTACCTTTGTTTGACATTTAGTATTACGGTTAAATCCATACTGAGTAAGCGTCTTAGAGTAACTACGGGACTATGTATACAGAGATTTCAATTGTACCCTATAATATATATACTTGCTATCTTGTTATCCAGTACCTTTTTTACAACATTTTTTATTATGGTAAAACACAGACTGAGTCAGCGTCTGAGGGTGACTTTTGAAATATATACCGAGATTTCAAATTTGGCCAACACTGTATACAGCAGTACGCTTCTGATACAGTAACCTTTTTTGCTATTTAGCTTCTGGTGTAATCCATAATGAGCCTGTGAACGTCTGTCTGTTACTCTGGAAATATACTTGGAGATTTAAGATTATCCCAACACTGTATACAGCTGTACGCTTGTGTTACATTACCCATTTACAGCTTTTCATATTCTTGTGTAATCCATACTGGGCCTGAAAGCGTTTGTGTCCGCCTCCTGAAATATATACGGAGATTCCTAATGTTTACACTATACTATATATACCTTTTATCTGGTGATACTGTACCCTTTTTCAACTTTTTATTTTATTGTGTACTCCATACTGAGCCTGTGAGCGTCTGTGTATGACTCATGAAATATATACGGAGATTTACTGTTATCCCTAGACTATATAGAGCTGTCCGCTTCTGATACAGTACTATATATCTGCTGGTATTTTGAGTCCATTTTCCAAAACATGAGGAAGTATGGTGGAAGAGGACATGGACGTGGGCATGGGGGCGATCTGGTACTGATCGTGGTGGTGGTGCATCTGCTGGTAGTGCCAAAAGCACAATGGCAGCTAAGACAGGAGGTGTTGAGCCTGCATCATGGTGTAGCTCTGGAAGGCCTGTAAGGCTCCCTTTTCTGGGAGTAGGTAGACTGCTTTTAAAGCCAGAGCATCAGGAACTGTTTTTGGCTTACATTGCTGAAACAGCCTCCAGCTCTATCGCCTCCTCTTCTGAAGTTTCAAAAAATGTAAGCACTGAGTGCAGGCTTCTTGTCAGGAGCAACCCCTTTCCTTGTGTCCTTCACCCACACCAAAAGTGAAGGATGCGGCAGCACACACTTCAGATTACTCCATGGAACTCTTTTCACATACCATGCCTGGGTTAATTAAAAATGGGGCCCATCATATACTGGAGCATTCCAAATGGGGGACATCAGACACTGGAGCAGCATTTACAGGGCTCATTATTCACTGGAGCACTAGAAATGGAGCCCATTATATATGGAGTGTTATTTGGGCCCATCATACACTGGAGCATCATCCATGAGGTCCATCATATACTGGAGCATTCCAGATGGGGGACATCAGACACTGGAGCAGCATTTACAGGGCCCATTATACAATGGAGCATTAGAAATGGAGCCCATTATATATGGAGCATTATATGGGCCCATAAGACACTGTAGCATCATCCATGGGGCCTATCATATACAGGAGCATTCTAAATGGGGCAGATCATACACTGGAGCAGCATCTATGGGGCACATTATACACTGGAGAATTAGAAATGGAGCCCATTATATATGGAGCATTATTTGGGCCCATAAGACACTGGAGCATCATCCATGGGGTCCATCATATACTGGAGCATTCTAAATGGGGCAGATCTGACACTGGAGCAGCATCTATGGGGCACATTATACACTGGAGCATTACAAATGGAGCCCATTATATATGAAGCATTATTTGGGCCCATAACACATTGGAGCATCGTCCATGGGGACCATCATATACTGTAGCATTATGTGGAGCTCATCATACACTGTATGGAATATTATATGTGACAAATTATTCTGTATGGAGAAATATATGGGGCTCATTATTCTGTATGGCGCACTAGGTGATGGCCATAATACTGTATGGAGTATTACACTGTCTGTTATTTGAGCTATTGTACAATTTAAAATAGATCAGTCATGTCAAGTAAGCAGTGAAGTATTTGTCATTGTACTATACCTATATTTCTGTGCCATATCGGAGCATCATGAGTTGTGGTATGTGTTAAAGGGGCGCACTGACACTCTTTGGCCCAGGGCACACGAAAACCTGGAGCCAGCCCTACCCCCCCCACAACTTTAGCCAATTAACCCCCAGTTTTCAATGCATAACTATTATTATGAAGTAAATAAAGGTTGACAAGCTTCAGTAATAAGAATTGATGTTTTGGCATTGAAATGGGCACTGTAGGTGTGTTTACTGTCCTCCACTCCCTGCCAACTTTGCTTCTCCATTGACTTGCATTGGGTTTCGTGTTTCAGTTGGCCTCCGACTTTTCCCTATAGTCGGCCGATTTCGTTCGACCCGACTTTTGCGAAAGTCGGGTTTCATGAAACCCGACTCGACCCTAAAAAAGGCAGTCGCTCATCTCTATACAGGACCCTTCTGCGAATACATCCAAATCCCGTTTTGCAAGGGGGTTCGGATCTACCCATATTTTTTGGACTATTAGATGCACCTGTAAGGAGGTGGCAGGTCCCCTCAGTTGCCCCCTCTCCTCCTCCCGTGTGAACCCCCGTGCACTTTATGTGTTGTAATGTAAATGAGTTATATCACGGTCAGATTACACTGCTTAAAGTCTGTCCTACTGCATTTGTACCATGTGTTTTATGCTTTACACTGTAAATGTGCTGTGTCTGCCACAAGTAATTGTTGTGCTGTAGTTGAAATGCAAATATTAGAGGCAGGGACAGAAACAGTTAAGCTGGGGACTGGGCCAGCAGCAGACAGGTGGGAGGAAGCTGCCGTCCCTAGTCAGAAGCTCGGGTACCTTAGCCCTGAGCAGATGTGCAGTAAGAGACAGGGCACTGCCAGACTCCCGGATGGGAGCGATCTGTTGCTCAAGGCTCAAAAAGACTCCAGGACCTAAAGAAGGACTCCAGGAGCTAAAGAAGGACTCAAGGACTTAGCAAGACTGAAAGACCACAGCACGGGCCCCAGGACTGTGGATGGGCCCCTGCTGAAGGGGTTTTAAGCACCTAGATCCCAGCGAGTGGACTTCTGCGAACTTTGGCTATTGCGGCCATTGTCGGTACGGCCGTAGCAAGTGTCAGGGAGAGAGCAGGAAACCAGTATTGTGATTATGTTATTGTCTACCTTTAATCCTCATTCATTAAAAGTTATTTCCCTGTTGGAAAAGAGTTGCAATCTTGAATTCTAATTGCCTGGACTCTAGTGATCAGAGGAAGAAAAAGGTAACTCGTGTGAAAAGCTGTGTCAGTCCTGTCTATTTATGTACAAAGGGCCGGGGGTGCTCGCTGACCGTTTGCTCAGTGGACTCTGTCAGGGGAACTGCACCTTTAAGTAATTCGGCCATAACTACTTCCCCCGGTCACCCTTGTTATACACCAGATCATAAAACGTACCTATGTTTTAGAGGAGGCAAATAGAAAAAACATTGAAGCGAAAAACGTGGTCATGACACAGTGTTATGATGGTGAGGGAGCTGGTGCTGACACTGCTATAGGGGTAATATCACCCATGGTATATACATGCCCCCCATCCTCATATATATGTCCCCATGGTATACATGGTCCCCCTTCCTGGCATACATCGCCTCCATCCTGGTACACATGGCCACCATTCCCATCCTGGTATACATGGCCACCATCCCTATCCTGGTATACATAGCCACCATCCCCATCCTGGTATACATGGCCACCATTCCCATGCTGGTATACATGGCAACCATCCCTATCCTGGTATACATGGCCACCATCCCCATGCTGGTATACATGGCCACCATCCTCATCCTAGTATACATGGCCACCCTCCCCATCCTTGTATACATGGCCACCATCCCCATATTGATATATATGGCCACCATCCCCATCCTGGTATATATGGCCCCCACCCACCATCCTGGTATACATGGCTATCATCCACCATCCTGGTATACTTGCCATAATCCCCATCCTGGTATACACGCCCGCCATCCTGGTATACATGGCCTCTATACCCATGCTGCTATATATGGCCACCATCCTCATCCTGATATACAAGGCTCCCCATCCACCATCCTGGTATACATGACTCCCCATCCTGGTAAACCTGACCCCCATCATGTTCACACATAAAAAAATAAACAATTCTACTTACCTTCCTTCCACTCCCTTGCAACAGTGTGCTGTTCTGATGCCAGCAGCACATTTCTGCGTGTAATAGCACATGACCTCACTGCCATGTGCCCTCACACGCTGTGGGCAGCTGATCGGAAAATTCACTGCTCTCCACACCCGGGACTATGTGCGTGTGGAGCAGTGAATACTCATTTTCTTTAATAGATGGCACAGTGTTAGGCCGGTTTCACACGTCAGTGGCTCCGATACGTGTAGTAACAGTTTTGTCATGTACCGGAGACACTGACACAGGTAGATGAAATGCCAAGCAAGACAAAATGATCCACACCACTGCAGCACATATGTTGGATTAATTGTACAAATCCAATCCGCTATATTGGCTGCCCAAACCAGACTCCTGAGTGCCCACTCATGAAAAAGACAAAAATGCAGTCCATGTTCCAAGTAGAAAAAGAGTGAGTGCCACTCTTTTTCTACTTGCTACATGGACTGACACACGTAGACCCATTCAAATTAATGGGTCTATGCAGATGTCAGCGTGTTTTCACGGACCATGTGTCCATGTGCAAAACACGCAGACATGTCTGTTTTGACCCGGACACACGGGCCGCAACACGTGCAGCATACGTGCACACGGAGAGCAGTGTACACTGTCCTCCATGAGCACGGACGGCCACTGGTGAAGTAGCGCTACTGTAAGCGCTGTTCCTCTGCATGTGGTGCTGAATGCGGCTGTCATTCTCCCCTACTCTGCCGGCAACAGTGCGAGCAGGAAAGAATGAATGAAAAATAAAACGACGTGGGGTCCCCCTTATATTTTGAACCAACCCGCCAAACTAACAGGTGCAGGCTGCTATTCTCAGGCTGGTAATGGGCCATGAATATGCCCCCCCCCCAGGCTAAAAGCAGCAGCCCGCAGCTGCTCAGAAAAGGTGCATCTATTAGATGTTCCTATTCTGGCGCTTTGTCGAATTCTTCCCACTTGCCCTGTAGCAGTGGCAAGTGGGGTAATAAGGGGTTAAGTCACCTTTATATTGTAAGTTGACATTAAGCTTGGCTATAACCCTCTATAGTAAGAAAAGGGTTAAATAAACACACACACAGTAAGAATAAAGTCTTTTAATGAAACAATACACCACACATTTTTTCCATCTTTATTACACTGTTAATCCATACTCGAATCTCTCGATATACCATACCTGTCCGGCGTACAGTCATTCCACCGGCGCAATCCATATCTGGGAATAATCAATTTACAACCGGAGCGGTGCTAATGCAACTGCTCGGGCTGTAAACTACTGGGGAATGAATGGGAAGCAGCGCTCACAGGCTCAGTGACTAGCGATGACATCACTGAGTCTGTGTTCACTGCCGGCATGAACTCCTGTGACCTCAACATCATCATTTTCCCACAGCGCTAAGGCCACAGTCACAGCATGTTGCAGGTCCCAACGCAATACTGTAGGAAATAATTTTATCCAATGTTGCAATGTGTCGCTGTAATTCCAGTGTCACATGACACATGTTGCAGTGTAGTCATAGCATTAAAGGACTTGTCCTGTCCAAATCATTAAGTCTGCAGGCACTCTTTGTGATTGCAGGTTTATGAATCCCCCAGCGCAAGCATTGAGAGCTGCAGGGATTCACCGCTTTCTGAGACAGGACCGGAGGGTATGTATGAGTTATACATACTCCCAGCCAGAGGGGGTGGCCTCACTTCCATACACTTGTATTGAGCGTGGTCATGCCCCGTCTAGTGGCTCACTCTATGGAGCTCGGCCTTGCTCTATACAAGTGTATGGAAGGGAGGCCACTCCCACTGTCCTAGAGTATGAATAAGACCAGGGTCACACTTGCGTGTGTAATGCGAGAAACTCACGCGAGTCTCTCGCATCAATACCCGGCCTAACTCATACATACCCTCCAGTCCTGTCTCAGAAACTGGTGAATCCCCGCAGCTCTCAATCGTGCGCTGGTGGAAATCATAAGTCTGCAGTCACACAGACTGACTGAAGACTTATCAGTTTGGTAACATTTTTGCCTTCACATTTTTTACAGCGGTGTTTTTCATTAATTACTTCGCCTTCCCCATTACAGTCGGACCAGACGGACGGCATCTGCTGCACCATGCCCGGAGCCAGCTGTCTGATCATGATGCGCACGCCCCGACCTCTGCAAGCTGAACACTTCTAAACCGCTCTGGTCTTCCCGCCTTGTCCGTTACAGGAGCTGCACAGCATGTTCTTGCTGAGCTGAAGTTTGGTGGTCTTTCTATTGTATAAATCTTCTAATGATACCTTTAGAGGGTGCATCATGTCTTTTCCTCTCCGTCTTCCGTTGCGACGTCGATTCTGTCCACCCATGAACCCAAAGAGACCACCTCTGAAAATGTGTGAAAATATGTCATCCATGCCGCCACCGCCGCTTCCTTCCCACAGGCCCTGCTCCCCATATTAGTCGTACAGCTCTCGCTTCTCTGGATTGGACAAGACTTCATAGGCAAAGCTGATTTCCTTGAACTTGTCTCCGGCATTGGGGTTCTTGTCAGGGTGATACTCCTTTGCCAGCTTGCAGTACGCCTTCTTCAACTCGTTCTCGCTGGCGTCGAGCTGCAGCCCCAGCAGGTCCTACAGTTTGGTGTCGGCGACGTTAGACATGGCCAGAGACTGAGAGCAGAGAGCGGGGACTGAGGAGAGAGACCCCGGGAACGAGGGAGAAGCGGGCACAGACAATCACTTTAATTCTTACGATATGTACTGATGATGGAAATCCACTAAGACTTTCCTGAAGCGGCTTTGCTAGTAGTCTTGTTGTTGTTCTACTCATATTTTTTCTGTAGTTTATACTATAGTGAATGGCTTCCTATAGGAAACCACTAAAGCAGTGAACATGCTACTTCTTACTTCTTAGTTTCTGATCCCTGAACTGGTTAGAAGAAGTAACAAAAGACTGAACATGTGCACAGCAATGTGGTTTTTTTGCAGGTTTGTGGCACTTATTTAGGTAGGATCTAGGTGGAATCTGCCTGAAAAAAACGCAATGTGTATACTGTATATCCTTATTGTGGTCTCCTGACTTTTCCCCCCAAGGCCAGGGTCACACTTGCGAGAAACTCGCACGAGTCTCACTTCTCAATACCCGGCACTGGGGACCGGAGTGTGCAGCTGCATGTATTTCTATGCAGCTGAGCGCTCCTTTCCGAGTGTCGGTAGCAGTGCCGGATATTGAGACGCGAAACTTGCGCGAGAAGAGAAGATATCAGGGAAAAAATGAAATGGAGTGTTGGTCTTTCTAAACTTTGTGCCCACGAGAGCTAAGCACAGTTCAGACCCCTATTTAAGGGCTTTCTTGGTGTGTTTTATCATACACTATTTCTGGTTATAAATAGGCAAGCTGCTTTTTTGTTTTCCTGCACACATAATTCTTACCAACACTGCAGAGCACTGACTGACAATCATTTCTGAAGCTCTTTCTTTTATATGTGTAGGCAATCTGGATGTATCAAAGTGCAATTGTGTATCTGTGTATTTAAAAGCCTCATTATCACTTGTGCTAATACATGTGATAGTGTTTACTACCAGTCATTCTATTATACTTGAAATGTTTAACACTGATTTTTATCTGTCTGGATTTAATAGACTTCTTAGATAAGCTTGGTTTGTGATAACCTTTTCTTATTCATGACTAGTTTAGACTGGACAATGCTCTGGCAGACACCAAAGCACTTTAGCAATACATCCCCAAACTCATACTTAAAGGGGCTTTCCCCTACTTATACTCAGTTTACACTGGCTGACTTGTGGCATTAAATAACCTCAGATTGGATACATATTTGGTGATCAACAGCCATTTAATAGTCAGGCAGATATGATCTCCCATACACACTGAACGATCAGTAATAGATTGTTCCATACGCCTACCATTGTTCTTGGTGGACATGTCTGTTTACAGAAGAAAAGGTACCACGGAGAACTCCAAATTTTTTTTAAGCACCAAAGACCATTCACGCTGCAGGTTTACCAGAAAACAAATGTTTCTAGGAAGGCTCATTCCTAAAACATCATGCAGTGCAAATGCACCCTTAGAACTCTTGCAGAAAACCATATTTTCAGACCAAGTGCAATCCATCAAAACATTGAATCACACACAGACCAATGTTATTCTATGGGGTTGTGCACATGTCTGATTTTTTTCCTTGTGCTGAGTATGTCAGAGGGAAAAATCACAGTTCGTAAAAAAATGGAACACACTTGGATGACATCTGAGTGCGGTATGATTTTCACAGGCTGAGAAGATGGAGACATTTTCTCTTCCATCTTCTCCACATCTGAGAGAATCAGATTATACTCTGATTACACTCTGATCAAACTCTGATCAGAGTGTGATTAGCATAATAGGCCCAATTTTCTCAGATGAGAGAAAATCGGTCAAGTGACCCTAGCCATAGGCTGGGTTCAGACGAGCTTATGCAAAATTGTCCAAATTTCGCCAAGAAAACAACTATTGTTTTTACATCCATATTTTGTTCCATAAGTCTGTCTTTCATATCTGTATCGCATCTGTATGTCCATTTTTTAAGTCTTTGTACTATCCTCATGTCTGCTTTGTATATACACTGCTCAAAAAAATAAAGGGAACACTAAAATACCAAATCCTGGATATCTCTGAATGAAATATTCCAGTTGCAAATTTTTATTCATTGCATAGTGGAATGTGTTCAGAACAATAAAACATAACAATTATCAATGTAAATCAAAATGAATATCACATGGAGGTCTGGATTTGGAATGACACTCAAAATTAAAGTGGAAAATCAAATTACAGGCTGATCCAACTTCAGTGGAAATGCCTCATGACAAGGAAAAGATGCTCAGTATTGTGTGTGGCCTCCTTGTGCCTGTATGACCTCCCTACTTTACAACTCCTGGGCATGCTCCTGACGAGGCGGCGCATGGTCTCCTGAGGGATCTCCTCCCAGACCTGGACTAAAGCATCTGCCAACTCCTGGAAAGTCTGTGGAGCAATGTGATGGTGGATGGAGTAAGACATGATGTCCCAGATGTGCTCAATCTGATTCAGGTCTGGGGAACAGGCGGGCCAGTCCATAGCTTCAATGCCTTCATTGTGCAGGAACTGCTGACACACTCCAGCCACATGAGGTCTGGCATTGTCCTGCATTAGGAGGAACCCAGGGCCAACTGCACCAGCATATGGTCTCACAAGAGGTCTAAGAATCTCATCTCGGTTCCTAATGGCAGTCAGGCTACCTCT
Organism: Dendrobates tinctorius; assembly: GCF_039654945.1. NCBI lineage: Eukaryota > Metazoa > Chordata > Amphibia > Anura > Dendrobatidae > Dendrobates > Dendrobates tinctorius. The sequence continues at coordinate 60,089,330 of NW_027361697.1, forward strand.
GGCAAGCATATGGAGGGCTGTGCAGCCCTCCAAAGAAATGCCACCCCACACCATTACTGACCCACTGCCAAACCGATCATGCTGAAGAATGTTGCAGGCAGCAGAACACTCTCCACGGCGTCTCCAGACTCTGTCACGTCTGTCACATGTGCTCAGTGTCAACCTGCTTTCATCTGTGAAGAGCACAGGGCGCCAGTAGCGAATTTGCCAATCCTGGTGTTCTGTGGCAAATGGAAGACAAAATGAAAAGTAAGCCAGCTCACCAGCCACCTGCGCAGATCCTCAGAACCCCGTGCAGACAAACGTGGAAATGAACAAGGCAAAGGAAGAATTGGTTCCAGCTGCATATAAAATCCTTTTCTTCTTTACTGAAAAACGTATTAAAATGCACAAATAGCTTATGCTACAAAGCAAACAGAACAAAGCAAACAGAAAAATGAATGAATAAAAAAATGAACAAAAAAAAAATTAAATTAAAAAATGATGAATGAATGAGAAAAAAAAAAACATGGTAAATTAACAATAATGTAGCATTAAATCATTTCTTTTGTTGAGACCACCAGGGATTCTAGTGTTTAAGTCTTTTTTTTATTCAATCATTTTTCTGTTTGTTTTGTACCTTAAATATCATGGTTAATGCTTTTAAATTTTGCATAGGACCTGCTTATCTGTCATGTGATATATTATTGTGTTGTGATTGGTTACAATTTTCTATATAGAGATAAGCTGTATATGTACTAGTATGGCTTGGTTAAAGACCGACAAGGTCGAAACTCATAGCCTCTGTCTGTTATGGCACCTGTGGAGAGCGCATAAGCTATTTGTGCATTTTAATATGTTTTTTCAATAAAGAAGAAAAGGATTTTATAAGCAGCTGGAACCAATTCTTCCTTTGCCTTGTTCTGTGGCAAATGCCAAGCGCCATGCATGGTGTTGGGCTGTGAGCACAACCCCCATCTGTGGATGTCGGGCCCTCAGACCATCCTCATGGAGTCGGTTTCTAACCATTTGTGCAGACACATGCACATTTTTGGCCTGCTGGAGGTCATTTTGCAGGGCTTTGGCAGTGCTCCTCCTGTTCCTCCTTGCACAAAGGCAGAGGTAGCGGTCCTGCTGCTGGGTTGTTGCCCTCCTACGGCCCCCTCCACGTCTCCTTGTGTACTGGCCTGTCGCCTGGTAGTGCCTACAGCCTCTGGACACTACGCTGACAGACACAGTAAACCTTCTTGCCACAGCTCGCAATGATGTGCCATCCTGGATGAGCTACACAACCTGAGCCACTTGTGTGGGTTGTAGAGTCCGTCTCATGCTATCACGAGTGTGAAAGCACAACCAACATTCAAAAGTGACCATAACATCAGCTAGAAAGCATTGGTACTGAGATGTGGTCTGTGGTCCCCACCTGCAGAACCACTCCTTTTTTGAGGGCGTCTTGATAATTGCCAATAATTTCCATCTGTTGTCTATTCCATTTGCACAACAGCATGTGAATTTGATTGTCAATCAGTGTTGCTTCCTAAGTGGACAGTTTGATGTTACAGAAGTTTGATTTACTTGGAGTTATATTCTGTTGCTTAAGTGTTCCCTTTATTTTTTTGAGCAGTGTATATATATGGCATCCAATTTTCACATGAACAATTTAATAATAAATGACAAATACAGATTCTTATCTTAATAACTGTACTGCATCTGTGAAAGACATATTATATATGGATAGTAAACCATATGTAATGCGCTTTTTATAATTGGCGAGTGTGATCCGGAATACAAATTAAGGGAGTGCATGCTGCGATTTTTTTACCCGCGGATCAATCCGTATGTAGAAAACATTCATGTGACCTTCTACAGTGATTTGCATTTGTCCTCACTTTGTCCACATGCTACCCATTTTGCACATGGACGATTATTATGCTCATAGGAACAAGCCCTTGCTGAGTTCAGATGCTCGATGGATCCAGGGTGATTTAACAAAACAAAAATCTGCAGTCAACTCCTACACCAGTGCTAATCCTGCGCTCGCTACTCATTCTTTTTCACATAAATTGTGAAATTTTTACACAGTAGATAAAAACTGGCTACTTTAGCTGACTTGAGATATAAAAATAATACATTTTTCAACCAATCACTTAATGCTTTAAAGTAAGGCTAGGTTCACATCTTATGCTTCTCTTCGCTGTCTGCTCCTATACAGTAACCTACCTGATAATTTTTTTCTTCTGTCGTCTAGATCAGTATAGCTGCTTGTGTGGTTTTACATCATTAGCTGGGTCTAGCAGAGCTCAACTCTCCTGCACCCCTTCTCAACTATAGCGCAGAACTTTTTTTGTTACCTGCTGCTTACAGGTTAGTTTTGTGAAACTGCAAATGCTGTTTTATTGATGCATACAGCAGAAGATTATCTTCTTTTAAATGCATCATCAGAGCAGTATTTGCACTTTCACATCACTGGTCTTTAAATATCAGGAAACAAATATAGCTCAACTAACCTCAACCCCTGTATGCCGCCCCCTCCACCAGTATATCCTCTCAGTCCCAGTATGTAAAGCCCTATTTTGCAGTATATCCTCTCAACCCATCTAGACAGGTCCATATCCTGCAGTACCTAGCTCCTTTCAGCTCCTTCTTGGAGTATATCTCTTATCAGCCCCAGTACACAACCCATCCTTCAGCATGTTTCTCCTCTCATTCTGAATACAGCCCATCCTACAGTACATCATTCCTCTCAGCCTGTTGTATACAGCTCATTTTGCGGTACATCGCTCCTCTTAGCTACCAGCAATCAGAGGGACACCTCCAGTTCCTGGTGCAAACTCTCTACATTGAAATGAATGAGGCTCCACTACTTTCTGCGATGTTAGTTCTCACAGTAGAAGCTTGTTCTACACAGTACAGCTATGCTGCCAGAATGCCAGCTGAGAGAGACTGCACTGCACATGATTGATCATGACCTGGACCTACTAGAGGACCTTTAACTAGAAGTACCTTGGCATTACAAATTCCTCTATAATCATTATTAGGAGGTGGTGCAGTGAAAGACATTTGGAATGCTCCAAATTCACTGCTTTCAATAGAAAATTACTTCAATATACCGTACTATTTTATATACTATTTAGAGTTTCCCTTCTTCTGTTACTGGGCAACACCATAGCCTGGTCTATAGTTACCTCTATATTTTATTTAGTTGGAACCCGTTGACCATATATGTGGTTTTTGTATCAATTTTAGGACTTCATATTGTGATAAATGAAGGGTAACTAGAGCCTGGAGGAGCATATGCGTAAAATGAGGCAGATATAAAAATATACCGTGTGTGTACATTATTATAGGACCACATTATGATTTGGGGAATAATCCTTAATGAGGGCTGTATTCACCAACGCTGGCTTCCCATGTTAAAGAATATTACCTTTAAATGAGTTGTTCACTTTGGTCAATGTCTTTTCCACTTTTCCAGTAGTAGCATACTATTTGTACAGTATGACCTGTGCCACAAAATAAGTAACATGAGTTGGTATCGGTCATGAAGAGAAATAGTAAATCACTGACACTATCATACCAGACTTCTACATTTCTTGACAAGTCTTTGCAAATAGGTATTTGTTTTTGTTATTTTTCTAACATTCATTTCTAGATTTACGGACTGATTCATCAACTAATCTATGCCTTTTCTGGCTAACACTGCTTGAAAGATTGCAAAATTTTTATGTAAACCATAGATATGCTAACAATTTGTTACTTTTAGCAGCTATAAGGCAGTCTCATCCAGCTTTGTCAACTTTTTAAAAGTGGGCAGAGCTAAGTCCAGAAGGGGCATGGCAGATTGTTACCAAAAAATTCATCATAATTTACACCATAGAAGTCCACCCCTGCTGCATTGATGCAAAACTAGAAAAGACCATTTTGTCTTTGTATATGTAAGAAGGTGCCAGAACTTAGTCCTCGCGATATTGCTGTCATGGTCTACCTTGTTATGATGGACATGTTTCTGTGCATTATATGTAATGTGTACATATGTGTTTGTGCCACATGGCATTAGATAGATATATACTTTGCAGAGATGGTGTAGATATAGAGAATGGACACTAGATGGGGCACTGAACACATTCAGATTGTAGCCACTAGGAGGACACTAAAGGGTTAACTAGGGGAATATTAGAGGAGTGGTTAACTGGGAACTAAGGGGATATAGATTTCTTCATTTAGGTCAGTTGAGCCGGGGGTAACAACAAGTACTGGTGAGGAGGCAGAATTCCTGACAAGCTTGGCTGATTGAGACACGAAGTGAAGCAGAGCCTCTCGGCCATCCTGAGCAGAGAAGTGGAGTGTATTGCCTACAGCAGCAGCAAATGGGAGAGCCACTGGGGAACCATCAGCCTGGGACTGAAAGCTGATGAGTTAGACAAGCCAGTGAGAGAGTCACTGTGGAGAGACGTCAGCCTGTATCTGGAAGCTGATGTGATAGTGAAGCCAGTCTGTGGAGAAGTCAGCCTGTATGTGGAAGCTGTCAAGCCAGGGAGGTCAGTGAAAGAGTCCCTGTTGAAAGTGACAGCCAGAGTGTGGGGGCTGATCAAGTAGTCAAGTGGTGCCACAAGCCGAGGGTACAGACAGGACTACCAGAAGGGGGTGGCTGACCTAGTAGACGGGTACCTTCGTGGGCTGAAGTCGGTCGCAGGAAGAGAGGTCGAAGTGCCGTATTCACCAAGTGTCTCGTTCCATTGTCATTGTGTGGTGCACTCAGTTGTAGCTTTGAAGAAGCTGTGTGCTGCTGTGGAAGATGTATTGTTGGTACCGTGTCAAGAGTCCTAAAGGAGTGTTGGATGTGCAGTGCCCTGAGGAAAATAAAGTTGAACTGTTAAAAGTGAGTACTGATGATGCTACCCCCCGGCATCCGGTCTATTACATATACAGTATGGGTCCATAGACAAGGACTTTAAAGGGGCTGACCAGAGAAAATGAGTTATCACTAGAGTTGAGCGATACTGTCCGATACTTCAAAGTATCGGATCGGAATGGATTGGCCGATCTTAAAAAAAAGTATCGGTATCGCCGATTCCGATACCGGAAGTCCCATTCAAGTCTATGGGACTTCCGGTATCGGAATAAGAAAAACCCTGTTTTTGCCTTGTACAGCCTCTCTGGGGTCTGTACGGGCCTTTCGGGGGGCTGTGCCGGCCTGCCGGGGGGTCTGTGCAGGCTCCGGTGGGCTGTGCTGGCCTGCCGGGGGGCTGTGCCGGCCTGCCGGTGGTCTGTGCAGGCTCCGGGGGGCTGTGCCGGCCTGCCGGGGGGCTGTGCCGGCCTGCCGGTGGTCTGTGCAGGCTCCGGGGGGCTGTGCCGGCCTGCCAGGGGGGCTGTGCAGGCTTCGGGGGTCTGTGCAGGCATCGTCCGATGGGACTACAAGTCCCATCGGGCGATGCCTGCTACCCTGACAGTGATTGACACATTAGCCAATGATGGGACAGTAGTAGTCCCATCATCCGGCTAATGTGTTGAATGTAAAAAAAAAAAAAAATTACATGCTACATACATACTACATATATACATACTACATACATACTACATACATACTACATATATACTACATGTTACATACATACAACATGCATACTACATACAGTGGGGAAAAAAAGTATTTAGTCAGTCAGCAATAGTGCAAGTTCCACCACTTAAAAAGATGAGAGGCGTCTGTAATTTACATCATAGGTAGACCTCAACTATGGGAGACAAACTGAGAAAAAAAAATCCAGAAAATCACTGTCTGTTTTTTTTTTCATTTTATTTGCATATTATGGTGGAAAATAAGTATTTGGTCAGAAACAAAATTTAATCTCAATACTTTGTGATATATCCTTTGTTGGCAATGACAGAGGTCAAACGTTTTCTGTAAGTCTTCACAAGGTTGCCACACACTGTTGTTGGTATGTTGGCCCATTCCTCCATGCAGATCTCCTCTAGAGCAGTGATGTTTTTGGCTTTTCGCTTGGCAACACAGACTTTCAACTCCCTCCAAAGGTTTTCTATAGGGTTGAGATCTGGAGACTGGCTAGGCCACTCCAGGACCTTGAAATGCGTCTTACGAAGCCACTCCTTCATTGCCCTGGCGGTGTGCTTTGGATCATTGTCGTGTTGAAAGACCCAGCCACGTTTCATCTTCAATGCCCTTGCTGATGGAAGGAGGTTTGCACTCAAAATCTCACGATACATGGCCCCATTCATTCTTTCATGTACCCGGATCAGTCGTCCTGGCCCCTTTGCAGAGAAACAGCCCCAAAGCATGATGTTTCCACCACCATGCTTTACAGTAGGTATGGTGTTTGATGGATGCAACTCAGTATTCTTTTTCCTCCAAACACGACAAGTTGTGTTTCTACCAAACAGTTCCAGTTTGGTTTCATCAGACCATAGGACATTCTCCCAAAACTCCTCTGGATCATCCAAATGCTCTCTAGCAAACTTCAGACGGGCCCGGACATGTACAGGCTTAAGCAGTGGGACATGTCTGGCACTGCAGGATCTGAGTCCATGGTGGCGTAGTGTGTTACTTATGGTAGACCTTGTTACATTGGTCCCAGCTCTCTGCAGTTCATTCACTAGGTCCCCCCGCGTGGTTCTGGGATTTTTGCTCACCGTTCTTGTGATCATTCTGACCCCACGGGGTGGGATTTTGCGTGGAGCACCCGATCGAGGGAGATTATCAGTGGTCTTGTATGTCTTCCATTTTCTAATTATTGCTCCCACAGTTGATTTCTTCACTCCAAGCTGGTTGGCTATTGCAGATTCAGTCTTCCCAGCCTGGTGCAGGGCTACAATTTTGTTTCTGGTGTCCTTTGACAGCTCTTTGGTCTTCACCATAGTGGAGTTTGGAGTCAGACTGTTTGAGGGTGTGCACAGGTGTCTTTTTATACTGATAACAAGTTTAAACAGGTGCCATTACTACAGGTAATGAGTGGAGGAAAGAGGAGACTCTTAAAGAAGAAGTTACAGGCCTGTGAGAGCCAGAAATCTTGATTGCTTGTTTCTGACCAAATACTTATTTTCCACCATAATATGCAAATAAAATGAAAAAAAAACAGACAATGTGATTTTCTGGATTTTTTTTTCTCAGTTTGTCTCCCATAGTTGAGGTCTACCTATGATGTAAATTACAGACGCCTCTCATCTTTTTAAGTGGTGGAACTTGCACTATTGCTGACTGACTAAATACTTTTTTTCCCCACTGTATGTATGTAGTATGTATGTAGTATACACTCACTGGCCACTTTATTAGGTACACCTGTCCAACTGTGTGTTAAGACTTAATTTCTAATCAGCCAATCACATGGCGGCAACTCAGTGCATTTAGGCATGTAGACATGGTCAAGACAATCTCCTGCAGTTCAAACCGAGCATCAGTATGGGGAAGAAAGGTGATTTGAGTGCCTTTGAACGTGGCATGATTGTTGGTGCCAGAAGGGCTGGTCTGAGTATTTCAGAAACTGCTGATCTACTGGGATTTTCACGCACAACCATCTCTAGGGTTTACAGAGAATGGTCCGAAAAAGAAAAAAAATCCAGTGAGCGGCAGTTCTGTGGCCGGAAATGCCTTGTTGATGCCAGAGGTCAGAGGAGAATGGGCAGACTGGTTCGAGCTGATAGAAAGGCAACAGTGACTCAAATTGCCACCCGTTACAACCAAGGTAGGCAGAAGAGCATCTCTGAACGCACAGTGCGTCGAACTTTGAGGCAGATGGGCTACAGCAGCAGAAGACCACACTGGGTACCACTCCTCTCAGCTAAGAACAGGAAACTGAGGCTACAATTTGCACAAGCTCATCGAAATTGGACAGTAGAAGATTGGAAAAACGTTGCCTGGTCTGATGAGTCTCGATTTCTGCTGCGACATTCGGATGGTAGGGTCAGAATTTGGCGTAAACAACATGAAAGCATGGATCCATCCTGCCTTGTATCAACGGTTCAGGCTGGTGGTGGTGGTGTCATGGTGTGGGGAATTTTTTCTTGGCACTCTTTGGGCCCCTTGGTACCAATTGAGCATCGTTGCAACGCCACAGCCTACCTGAGTATTGTTGCTGACCATGTCCATCCCTTTATGACCACAATGTACCCAACATCTGATGGCTACTTTCAGCAGGATAATGCGCCATGTCATAAAGCTCGAATCATCTCAGATTGGTTTCTTGAACATGACAATGAGTTCACTGTACTCAAATGGCCTCCTCAGTCACCAGATCTCAATCCAATAGAGCATCTTTGGGATGTGGTGGAACGGGAGATTCGCATCAGGGATGTGCAGCCGACAAATCTGCGCCAACTGTGTGATGCCATCATGTCAATATGGCCCAAAATCTCTGAGGAATGCTTCCAGCACCTTGTTGAATCTCTGCCACGAAGAATTGAGGCAGTTCTGAAGGCAAAAGGGGGTCCAACCCGTTACTAGCATGGTGTACCTAATAAAGTGGCCAGTGAGTGTATATATATATATTATTTTTTTTAACATTTAACACATTAGCCGGATGATGGGACTACTACTGTCCCATCATTGGCTAATGTGTCAATCACTGTCATGGTAGCAGGCATCGCCAGATGGGACTTGTAGTCCCATCGGACGATGCTTGCACAGACCCCCGGACATCAGCACAGCCCCCCGGCAGGCCGGTACAGACCCCCACAGGGTGCACAGACCACCGGCAGGCCGGTACAGACCCCGGGCAGTCCACACAGCCCCCCGGCAGGCCGGCACAGCCCCCCGGCAGGCCGGCAGAGACCCCCGGAAGGCCCGAAATGACGGCGCATCATGATGCGCACACATGACGGCGCATCATGATGACGTCATTTCGGCTGTCAATCAACTTTGAACTTCCGATTCCGATGCCGACTTCCGATATTGAAAAAATATCGGAAGTCGGTATCGGAATTCCGGTACAGCAAGTATCGGCCGATACCCGATACTTGCGGTATCGGAATGCTCAACACTAGTTATCACTAGAGATCGGTGAGCTTGCTCGAATACTATCGCTGTGGCTGAATGTCTCGTGGCTGTTTGACAGCTGAAAAAAATGCAGGGATTGCCTTTTTGTTAACCAATCCCTGCATTTGTTGTGGGTGTCGTAAAGCTGCGAGACATTCAGCCACGGTGACTTGACATAGTATTCGAGCACGCCGAAGACACTCTATTAGCACTCGAGCATGCTTGTGGGTCGCCCTGTCGCTGGCTTCACCCAAGGCTGTGGGGTACTCGGTACCGGGCCAGTGTCAGGGGGATGATGTGTCACAGCAGCGGTGACCCGGTCCGTGGCCCTGGGCCCCAATATCAATGGCGGTGGTGTTTGGTTATAATGTAAAGTTCGTGACGCCACCCGTGGTATTTGGCAAGTAAGATGGTAAGCTAACGCTGCTTACAGATCCACTGGGACTGATGGTGTGATGCAGCTAAGATGGTGTAGCTCCCTACAGGTGGAGCTGTAGTCCCAGGGCAGTGTATAGGTGCGATGGAGGAGTAGGGGCATGGAATGGTGTAGATGTTGATACCCCCAATGTAGCGGTGCTGATGTGGAAATGAATGGAGGACACCAGGGCTTGCAGTTTCAAAGCTTTACTCACAGTTCGTAGTGCACACAGGTGCCCGCTTCAGTACCGTGTCCTCCGGGACCGAGGCCCAGCCAACCTCCAGGCAAGATAGGGCTCTCCCCGTCAGCACCCCTCCAACATGTGCCTTTGCTGAACGACTCCTCTATAGCGCCTATTGGTGTGAAGAAATCCAGCACCGTGGTTCTCTGAAGTTCCTCCTGTCAGATGTTCCTAACAACTCTCTCACTTGTATGACAGACAGCTGTAGCCTGCTTCGGGGACTCCCTTCTCCTGAGTCCCAGCTCTCTATCCGTTTCGCTGTTGTGTCCCAAGTCTTGGATGGGAGTAGTGCATTTACAGCCAACTACTCCACCGGTGTCTGCTGCAGAACCATAAGTGTCCATACAACCTCGGGGACTGGGCCCCTGCCGTGCGCTGAGAACCTATAGGCAGGGTTCCTATCCAACCCACTCCTCCTCTCTGTTCTCCTTCCACCTCGTTCCATACTTGTCTTTCTCTCTTATGGAAATGCAGGTTAGGCTGAGTTCACACGTGGCGTTTTTTTTGCATTTCCGCGGCGGTTTTACCCTCGCGATTTTGCCGTGAAAACGCGAAAAATAAGCATCCCATGCATTCCTATGGGATTCCGCAATGCTGTGCTAATGCTGCGGTTTTTACCGCGGCGGAATCGCTTCGCTGTAAAAACCTCAGCATGCTCATTAATTTCGCGGAATCGCGGCGATCCCGCACCCATAGGAATGCATTGTTCTGCTTACTTTCCGCATGTGGCTGTGCACACCATGCGAGAAGTAAGCAGAACATTTGCGGATGGTATCCACGGTCCGGAGGAGAAGAGACTGTCCTCCGGGCTTTGGGTACCATATCCCTGTAAAAAAAAGATTTTAACATAAAAAATAAAGTTATTCTCACCTTCCGACGTCCCGCTCAGCCTTCCCGCCTCTCTCCACGCTCCCGGTCCCAGTAATCCTTTGCGAGTGACCACGAGACGTCGCGATCCCGCAAGAACGGACGTCATAGCGGTAATTCGCGCAAAGGACTACTGGGACCGGGAGCGTGGAGAGAGGCAGGAAGGCAGCGCGGGACGTCAGAAGGTGATAATAACATTATTTATTTTTTTTTTATTATTTTTTACATGCTTTCTTTTACTATTGATGCCGCATAGGTGGCCTCAATAGTAAAAAGTTGGTCACACTCGTCAAACACTATGTTTGACGAGTGTGACCAACCTGTCAATCAGTTCTCCAAGCGACGCTCCAGATCGCCTGGAAAACGCTAGCAATTCTGCAAGCTAATTACGCTTGCAAAATGCTCGTTTTTCTGCCGGAAAATCGCGGGAATTTAAAATGCGATTTTCCCGCTGAATGGAATTCCGGAATTCTCACGGTAATTTCCGCAAGAGTTCCGGTACGAGTGAACTTAGCCTCACTCCTCTCTGAGTGGCTTCCGTCCCGACTGACCTTCTGTCAGCCTGTCTTAGCTCTCTCTGACGGCCCCCTGAGGGACTGACCTCGACTCCCGTCTGGGAGACTGACCTGTAATTATATCTTTCCCAGTCTTTTATACTAACTCCACCCACCTCCCAGCACATCTTGTGTTAAGAAGCAGGGTTCCACGAAGGGTGCTCTGCTACCCCCAGCCTGAAGCTGCTAGGTGTCCCTGCTGAGCTATCCTGTGTGTGAGATGCAGGTGTTGGAGTGTGGCAGGGTGTTCCCACCTTACCTGGATGGTGGGGCACTACACCTTAGGAGAAGGTGCAGTACCTCTGTGGCGACTGAGCCTCAGGGGCGCCACACTTGCTCCTCACTAGTTATCACCTATCCAGATTAGGTGATAGCTTGTTGATCTATGGAGGTTGAATGGCTGTGAGCCGCACAGATCTGCAGAGCGGTGCACTTTTATCTCTCTTAGGATACGTTCCCATGATGAGCTTTTGGTGAGCTTTCGCTGCTGCATTTCTGCACCATTATACAAATTAGGTTACTTGCGTTTTTTTCATGAGTGCATTTTTTTTCATGTGTTTTTAGAGCATTTTTTACATTGCATTTTTGTCTCATTTTGGTATGTCATATTTTAACACAACATGGCCATTTTCCATTTTTTTCATTTTCGTTTCTTCCTCCTCTGCCAAGAGCCACAACTTTTTTATTTTTCTATCAATATAGCCATATGAGGGAGTATTTTTTGCAGGATAAGTTGTACTTTTGAATGGCACCATTCATTCTACTACATAATGTACTGGAAAATGAGAAAATGATTATGTGTTGAAATTGCAAAAAAAAAGTGCAATTTAAAAATGTATTTATCTTTTTTAAATACCATGTTCACTAGATAGTAAAAATGACATGGCAATATGATTCTTCAGGTCAGTATGAGTACGAAGATACGATGTATATATTTATTTTTACTTAAGAGGTAAAAAAAAATCAGAAATTTTAAAGGGAACCTGTCACCCCCTAGGGCATTTTTAAGTAAAAGAACCACCTTCAGCAGCACTAAGGCTGCGTTCTGTAAAGGTGGCTCTTGTGTTTCTGACCCCTAATAACGTTGAAATATCGACTTTTATAAATAGGTCCTCATACCTGTAATGTGTCCAATAGGTATGGTGTGTCCCCCTGTATCAGCCGCCTCCCATCCGTCCATCATGCCTGTGTCTTGTGCCTGGTCACCGCCTACCATCCGTCCATCATGCCACTTGTCTTGTGCCTGGGCACCGCCCACCATGCCCCTGTGCGCCGTCACCTCCTCCTGTTTTGAATGCCGGTGCCTGAGCTGTGACGAGTTCTTGGGCATGCGCAGTGCGCGCTGCCCGAGAACCGACATCAGGCTATTGCGCCTGCGTGTTGCTGAGGCCCCAGCCCCACAGTGTGAATACATCATAACACACTGTGGGGTGGGATCTGGGGTCTCAGAAACACGCAGGCGCAATAGCCTGATGTCGGTTCACCGAGATTCGCCAATGCAAGTCTATGGGTGTGAAAAAAAATTGAACAGCACTCGGACCGTGCGAGCGCTGTCCGATATTTACGCACCGGTGTCCTTTAAAAATCCTGCAATTCATGTGCCGCATACAGTAAAATCACACCGACAGGTTATAAAAGAATAGATAGAACAGGTACTGTATATACACATAGAATAGATGCATATATATACTGTATGTGTCAGTGACACACATATATATATATGTATTCATATTGCATAGATAGGTATATAGAAGAAAAGCCGGCAATTCATCTGCCGTGTTCTGTAAAATCACAGCAGGAGCTGACAGGATAGAAGAGATGGATTACATACAGCAAATACATATAGAATAGATAGATATATAGATGTCAGTGACAAATGCAATTAGTACAGTATGTGTGCAAATTACTGTACATATATTTAATAAAAGATTATTTTTCGTGAAAAAATGGCGTGGGCTCCCGTGCAATTTTCATAACCAGCAGAGGGAAAGCCGACAGCTGGGGACAGATGTTTATAGCCTGGGAAGGGGGTAATACCCATGGGATTAATAACCAGCAAAGGCTATGTAAACAGTTGCAGGCTGATATTAATAGCCTAGGAAGGGATCATGGATGCTGCCCCCCCTCCAGCTAAAAACATCAGCTCTCAGCAGCCCCAGAAAAGGCACATCTCTAAGATGCGCCAATTCTGGCACTTAGCCTAACTCTTCCCACTTGCCCTGTAGCAGTAGTAAGTGGGATGATAGTTTGGGGGGTGGATGTCACCTTTGTATTGTCAGGTGACATCAAGTCCAGAGATTAGTAGTGGAGTTTGGGGTTATCTAGACAATTTTGTGTTTTCCATGAAAACTCATACTTTTATTAATCAAATGAGTTGCCAAAAGAATTTAAAATCTAGTCCAGACATTGACAAGGCTCGAAAAAAAGATTTTTATTTGAAATAATAATTTTCTCCTTCAACCTTTGCTTTCATCAAAGAATGCTCCCTTTGCAGCAATTACAGCATTGCAGACCTTTGGCATTCTAGCAGTTAATTTGCTGAGGTAATCTGGAGAAATTTCACCCCATGCTTCCAGAAGCCCCTCCCACAAGTTGGTTTAGCTTGATGGGCACTTTATGCATACCATACGGTCAAGCTGCTCCCACAACAGCTCAATGGGGTTGATATCTGGTGACTGCACTGGCCACTCCATTACAGATAGAATACCAGCTGCCTGCTTCTTCCCTAAATAGTTGTTGCATAATTTGGAGGTGTGCTTTGGGTCATTGTCCTGTTGTAGGATGAAATTGGTTCCAATCAAGCGCTGTCCACAGGGTATAGTGTGGCGTTGCAAAATGGAATGATAGCCTTCCTTATTCAAAATCCCTTTTAACTTGTACAAATCTCCCACTTTACCAGCACCAAAGCAACCACAGACCATCACATTACCTCCACCATGCTTGACAGATGGTGTCAGGCACTCTTCCAGCATCTTTTCAGTTGTTCTGCATCTCACAAATATTCTTCTGTGTGATCCAAACACCTCAAACTTGGATTTCTCTGTCCATAACACTTTTTTTCCAATCTTTCTCTGTCCAATGTCTGTGCTTTTTTGCCCATATTAATCGTTTACTTTTATTAGCCAATCACAGATATGGCTTTTTCTTTGCCACTCTGCCCTGACGGCCAGCATCGTGGAGTCGCCTCTTCACTGTAGACGTTGACACTGGCGTTTTGCGTGTACTATTTAATGAAGCTGCCAGTTGAGGACCTGTGAGGCGTCAATTTCTCAAATTACAGACTCTAATGTGCTTGTCTTGTTGTTCAGTTGTGCAGCGGGGCCTTCCACTTCTCTTTCTACTCTGGTTAGAGCCTGTTTGTGCTCTCCTCTTAAGGGAGTAGTACACACTGTTGTAGGAAATCTTCAGTTTCTTGGTAACTTCTCGCATGGATTAGCCTTCTCTTCTAAGAACAAGAATAGACTGTCGAGTTTCACATAAAAGTTCTTTTTTTCTGGCCATTTTGAGAGTTTAATGGAACCAACAAATGTAATGCTCCAGATTCTCAACTAGCTCAAAGGAAGGTCAGGTTTATAGCTTCTCTATTCAGCCAAAATGTTTTCAGCTGTGCTAACATACTTGCACAAGGGTTTTCAAGGGTATTATAACCATCCATTAGCCTTCTTAGACAGTTAGCAAACACAAAGTACCATAAGAACACTGGAGTGATGGTTGTTGCAAATGGGCCTCTATACGCCTATGAAGATATTGCATTACAAACCAGACGTTTGCAGCTAGAATAGTCATTTACCACATTAACAATGTATAGAGTGTATTTCTGAATCATTTAATGTTAGCTTCATTGGACAAAAAAAACTGTGCTTTTCTTTAAAAAAAAAGGAAATTTCTAAGTGACCCTAAACTTTTGAACAGTAGTGTATTATATATATATATATATATACACACAGTGGGGAAAAAAAGTATTTAGTCAGTCAGCAATAGTGCAAGTTCCACCACTTAAAAAGATGAGAGGCGTCTGTAATTTACATCATAGGTAGACCTCAACCATGGGAGACAAACTGAGAAAAAAAAATCCAGAAAATCACATTGTCTGTTTTTTTTTCATTTTATTTGCATATTATGGTGGAAAATAAGTATTTGGTCAGAAACAAAATTTCATCTCAATACTTTGTGATATATCCTTTGTTGGCAATGACAGAGGTTAAACGTTTTCTGTAAGTCTTCACAAGGTTGCCACACACTGTTGTTGGTATGTTGGTCCATTCCTCCATGCAGATCTCCTCTAGAGCAGTGATGTTTTTGGCTTTTCGCTTGGCAACACGGACTTTCAACTCCCTCCTAAGGTTTTCTATAGGGTTGAGATCTGGAGACTGGCTAGGCCACTCCAGGACCTTGAAATGCTTCTTACGAAGCCACTCCTTCATTGCCCTGGCGGTGTGCTTTGGATCATTGTCATGTTGAAAGACCCAGCCACGTTTCATCTTCAATGCCCTTGCTGATGGAAGGAGGTTTGCACTCAAAATCTCACGATACATGGCCCCATTCATTCTTTCATGTACCCGGATCAGTCGCCCTGGCCCCTTTGCAGAGAAACAGCCCCAAAGCATGATGTTTCCACCACCATGCTTTACAGTAGGTATGGTGTTTGATGGATGCAACTCAGTATTCTTTTTCCTCCAAACACGACAAGTTGTGTTTCTACCAAACAGTTCCAGTTTGGTTTCATCAGACCATAGGACATTCTCCCAAAACTCCTCTGGATCATCCAAATGCTCTCTAGCAAACTTCAGACGGGCCCGGACATGTACAGGCTTAAGCAGTGGGACACGTCTGGCACTGCAGGATCTGAGTCCATGGTGGCGTAGTGTGTTACTTATGGTAGGCCTTGTTACATTGGTCCCAGCTCTCTGCAGTTCATTCATTAGGTCCCCCCGCGTGGTTTTGGGATTTTTGCTCACCGTTCTTGTGATCATTCTGACCCCACAGGGTGGGATTTTGCGTGGAGCACCAGATCGAGGGAGATTATCAGTGGTCTTGTATGTCTTCCATTTTCTAATTATTGCTCCCACAGTTGATTTCTTCACTCCAAGCTGGTTGGCTATTGCAGATTCAGTCTTCCCAGCCTGGTGCAGGGCTACAATTTTGTTTCTGGTGTCCTTTGACAGCTCTTTGGTCTTCACCATAGTGGAGTTTGGAGTCAGACTGTTTGAGGGTGTGCACAGGTGTCTTTTTATACTGATAACAATTTTAAACAGGTGCCATTACTACAGGTAATGAGTGGAGGAAAGAGGAGACTCTTAAAGAAGAAGTTACAGGTCTGTGAGAGCCAGAAATCTTGATTGCTTGTTTCTGACCAAATACTTATTTTCCACCATAATATGCAAATAAAATGAAAAAAAAACAGACAATGTGATTTTCTGGATTTTTTTTTCTCAGTTTGTCTCCCATAGTTGAGGTCTACCTATGATGTAAATTACAGACACCTCTCATCTTTTTAAGTGGTGGAACTTGCACTATTGCTGACTGACTAAATACTTTTTTTCCCCACTGTATATATACTGCTCAAAAAAATAATGGGAACACTTAAACAACAAAGTGTAACTCCAAGTCAGTCACACTTCTGTGAAATCAACACTGATTGTGATTCAATTTCTCCTGCTGTTGTGCCATTGGAATAAACAACAGGTAGAAATGATAGGAAGGTCAATAACATCCATGTGTCGGCTCAGTAAAGGGGGTTTTACACTAAGCGATATCGCTAGCAATATCGTTAAAACGTCACTGGTTTTGGTTTTGGTTTTCTCACATCGCTATGTGTGATACTTACCAACGACCGGCTCCCCCGCTGTCCATCGCTGATCGCGCGAGAATGTCCGGCTCCATTTCTCGTCGGGCGCTTCCTGCTGGGCTTCCTGCTGTGACGACGAGCGACGCGTGGAGGCGGGCGGGAGGATGTCTTCATCGCTGTGTGTGAAAGGTGAGTATCGTCCGCTGCGTCGCTGCTGCATCGCTGTGAGATCTTTCTGTATGAAAGCTCACTAGCGATCATTTAGCGATGTACCAGCGATCCTGACCGGGTCGGATCGCTGGTCGGATCGCTGGTGCATCGCTAAATGTAAAAGGGCCTTAAGAATGCCTAGTGTTCCCTTTATTTTTTTGAGCAGTGTATAGTGTGTGTGTCACTGGAATATATATATACATCTATTCTATGTGTATACATCTATTCTATCTATTGTATTCTAACTTGTTTTCAAATAATTTTATTGTTTTTTTAGAAATAAACAGGGTAGGAAAAGGAATGTAGGAAGGGAGGGAAGGGAGTGGGGAATAAACAACCTTGTACAGGTACGGAAAAAAATTTTTAAAAACTAGAGAACCCACAAATAGGCATAGAATAACATATATTGAATAACAACATAAAAGAAAAAAAAATCGACAATCCTTATTATGGGGTAACATTCTTGGAAGGAGATACAGCATCCCAGTACTAAAGCGCCCAGGTTTAAACTTCAAAATATAGTGCCTCTTGTTGAGTCTATTTGATATGAAATTTGTTGTTCCAGGTCTTTCATTTTTTTGAGTATTTGTGAATGTGATTGTTGTTAATCGCAAATCTGCGTTCTAAATCGCTGTGTTGGCCTATCTTGTCAAGTAAGTCTGAAAACTTGGGAACCTCTGCTTTCTTCCACCATTGTGCTAATATGGTCTTGGTCACTAAGAGGATGTGCATGATAATGTGTCTTACCGAATCATCAAATTGTTCCATGTCTAATGAAAGAAGTGCTCTCTCGGGTGTAATTGTGAAGTCCTTAGCAGTGAGGTTAATGTGCTGTGTGACTTGAAGCCAGAGGTTTTTGATTTTTGAACAACCCCAGAAAATATGGTAGAGGTTCCGTTGGTGTCCACAATCTCTCCAGCACAAGGAAGATAGCTCTGTATTAAAATGCGATAACCTCGTCGGGGTATAGTACCACCTATTTAACAATTTGAAATAACTCTCATGAAGACCCATTGATATGTTGGAATTGTAAGTGTTTTTGATGGCATCGTTCCAGTTCTCGAGACAGATATCAGCACCAAAATCGGACTTCTATCTCTTCATGTATATGTTTTTGTGGCTCGTTAGGTCTTTGACAACAGATCTATACAAATAACGCAGACTCCAGAGATTTTTATTTTTAAGGTTGCACAATAGTGAAGATAGCATTTCATAATTCAAAGTCTTCCCTTTTATGAATTTCCAAATTCTGTCTTTCAACATGGTGTAAAAGACTAGCTCAGATGACGGTAAATTATATTTAACCCTGATCTCACCGAATTTCAGGAACTCCACTCCACTAAAATCATCCCCCACCCTTTTAATTCCAGATTTCCCCCAAAACTCCGGTATCGGGAGATCATCCATCAGTGCCAATGAAGATAGAGGCAACTTTAAGATTTGCTCTGCTTTTTTGATATTTTTAGTCGGCTTAATGAGATCCCTCCAGGCTGAGATTATCGGACGGAATATAGGATGAGATAAGTTCGCACTGGGCTTTTGCAGAAGGAAGTGAAAGAAAAGCTTTTGCAAGGAACCTCTATCACTAGCATCTCTCTCTAAGCCATAGCAAGCTGGATGCGTCATGTTTTCAGTAAACCAGTGCCAGCTCTGTTTGATGAGCGAGGCCTATTGTATTCTAACTTGTGACTCAGTGATTATACTGTACGTGACTGCTGAATTGCCGGCTTTTAATGCATCTATTATATATACAGTATACGTGTCTGTGTGTGTGTTTTGAAGAATATTTCCTTTGAAAGCAGTGTATAAATGACAGAATAGCTGTATGTAAAAGCTCAAGTTAAAATCGCATTGCAATCGGATAACAATCGCACTGCATTCGGATGTAAATTGGATGCTAGGTGTGAGAAATCGAAATGTAGGCGTATGACACTCGCATTACACTCCTGCGACTCTCGGCAGGGAGACTCGGACCGATTTTCCATACGTTCAGTGTGACTCCAGCCGTAGACTCTGACTAACTGAAACCCAGAAAATATTTTCTACAAAAAAACTGATCTAACCCCTCCCAACTGTGGGCTAATCCCAACCCTATTAGCTATCTAATCCCTAGTGAAGTAGAAACTGTAGCCCGATCTACTGTATAGTTCCCCTAGTGGACAGACCTCCTGCATTCCGTCCCGGGAATAGCCTACAGGAGAACCGAAAACACAACACCGGCCCTAGGGATAAAACATAACATCACTTTTATCACAAACATAACATTAATATATAAAATTTCAAACAACATCCTAACAATCCCTTTATTGCCATGACACCTTCATCATTTCAGCCTCCCAACCACAAACTTTTGGTGAGAATCTGATTCTGCATATTTTTGCTGCAACAAAACCGCAGCAACTTACAGTTTCAGAAAAGTGGATGATATTCATAGAAATCTCATGCCCACTCTGCTTCTTTTTTACCCTACGTAAACTGATCTGTGGAGCGTGATTCAAATCTGCAACATGTCAGTGTTTCCTGCGACAACACTGAGTTCTCTGTGCACACATGTTTTTAATGGGTTTCCATTGCGGATTTGCATTAAAAAAAAAACAGAGAATCTGCACCTAAGTGTGGTAGGGGCCGGATTGGGGGGTGGTCCACTGCTTACCACGTCCGGATGACACAGACACCAGGCGATGCAAGGACGAGGCGGAGGCAGAGTTCAGTTGTAACAGTTCCGAATTTTATTCGTCGTCCTCCTGATGACCACAACCACGCACCGCAGTCTCTTTACAATTCTCCATCTCCAGGCCCGGGTACCTGCACCTTCCTTCCAGTTGAAGTAACGTCCCTCGCGGATCTTTCGCTGGGGCTGTCCTAGACCAATCTACTGCCAGCGCTTCACCTGCCCGAGGTTGTCGTCCAGTCGGTACTGCCGGGGCCTTGTCTGTCCTGCGCTCCGTCGGGTCAGGGCCACCCCCCTGACTGTCCCTTTGCTGTCAGTCGCCTGGTAGAGCTCTTCTCTGTTCATCGTCTTCTACCGAGCTCCTCCCGGGACTAGTCTGCCTGGAACCCTACCCTGTCCTATTTATCCCCTCTCTCACCGGGAATTCCCCTCCTGGGTTCCTATCTCCCCGCCCCCCATGACTAAGCGTTTCTCAAGCCGTAAGCAGATGTTAAGTCCTAAGCTACTCCCCCCTGCCATCTTGTGGTCATTTCTAGATACTGCACTCTCCTATCCACCTTTCCCAGCTGTCACCCTTCTATCCTGTCAATCTCCGTCTCTGGTGCACAAACCGTCCCCTCCTACTACCAGTCACGTATGTCTGTCAAGTCACCTTCCCCACATAAGTATATCAATAAAGTTTTGTCAATGCCAAATACCAAGGAGTATCAAATATAAAGCAGCTTTATTTAATGCATGACACACCAAAAAGAGACAATAACTGCAGAGTCAAAGGTGCAATAAAAATGCATGTTAAAAAAGCGCACTTAAAAACGCAAGTAACCTTATTTACTTAATAGGTGCAGAAATTCTGCAACACCAAAAACTCACCAAAGCTCATTGTGGGAACATAGCCTTAGATTGGAGAGACAGTGCACATGCTTGACTATTGCTCCAATCATTCCTTATGGGGCACAAAAGTAAGGATGAGCAGACCTGTGGCAGTCCTGATTTTGGTACTCGACCTGAACTTTATTCGTAAGTCTGGTTTGTGTAAAAGAGCTGCACTCGAAGTTGAGCCAGAACCCGAACCCCATTGAAATCAATGAGGACCCAAACTTCTGAGCAGGAAAATTATCTCTTTCTCTCCCTCTCTCTCTCTTTTTCTCCTCTTCCTCAGGAACTCCGAACATCGCAATGGACTTCCAGGAGAAGTCCATGTTCGCCATTTAGCAGAGTTTGCCAGAAGCAGGCCTGAGCAGGACGTTTTGCCCAAATTGTATCATAATTTATTATCTCTTCACACTCCCATGTTCATATGAATGTGGAAACAGGCCCACAGAGGCCTTTTTTGGGAGTGTGTATAAAATGATTAAGTGTACCCATTTCACTGAGGTTCTCAACTTTCTCTACAGCATGTAAAAGATAAGTAGACTTATGAAAATGGTCTAAATGAAGAACAGTCTTTGTTGCTAATAGCAACCAATCACAGCACAACTAACAATTTGCATGAAAGCTGGGCTCTGATAGGTTTCTATGGACAACACAAACTGTTTTCTTTTTTTTTTACTTTAAACAACTTTAATAACCTTAGTTCTAAAATGTTAAAAGCAGAAAACAAACACTGGACTTAAAAATATTCTTTTCCCAATAATGGAGCAGGGTGCCAGTCACCTGACAAAATAGCAAAATCCTCTTTTGTCAGGTGAAATCACTTTTAAAATTGCTTAAAAATGATCATCCTCGGCAGCACATCTTCCCATGTAAACAATATGTGCTACCGACATGGACATACAACATTTGTTTTGTACACAGTGGGAGCACGGTTAGTCAACCTGTTTAAGCAATTGACAACCTGCAAACATGTTGCTGATCGCCAGTTATTTTCAGCCACCGGTCGTGAAGTATAAACCAAGCTATACAGGAGTCAGCTAGTCTACCTGCAAACATGCAGAGTCATTTAAATAACTTTTTTTATAATCCATGATCCTGTTCACTTCACTGGATGGAAACATGACCATTGAAATAATTGGGATAACAGATATTTCGATCCATCATTTTTCATACTGAAGTTAAAGGGAATCTGTCACCAAATTAATTCTGCGCGAACCACAGGCAGCATGAATCTGACAATGACTGCCTGTTTGCAGCCAGTAATGTTTTACTCTGTAATGCTGCAGTGTTTTACTGTAGACACCCTTTATGTAACTGGCGATAGACTACAGCCCCAATTCATCAAAGTGCTTGCACCAGATATTTGGAATAAAACACTTTAGAAAGGTGGTAAATTTGTAAGCAACGCAATGTTTTTGTTGCTTTCAGATACTTTACCAAAATTGGCAGAAATGGAGCAGGACAGGACATGGTGACACACACTCAACCATTTCATGGCAAGTTGTGACGGAGGCACACACCACTTTTAAGATGCTCCCGATTCATGAACAGGCATGTGCATCCTAATGAATCAAGTACCTCAGAGTGAACCATGCTCCCTCATCAAGTCTGTGGTAAACAATGCCTGCCTTAATAAATTGAGGCCTATATGCCACAGCTGAGTAGTCTGAGGTAGGTCCTTACCTGGCTTCTCATTTCCCCAATCACTTTGACTGATAAATCTCTCACTGTCAAAGTCCTGTCAGTCAACCGGAGCAGGTGAGGGAGAAGCCAGTCAACCGGCGCAGGGCAGGTAGAAGCCAGTCAACCGCAGCAGGTCAGGAAGAAGCCAGTCAACCGGAGCAGGGCAGGAAGAAGCCAGTCAACCGGAGTAGGGCAGGGAGAAGTCAGTGAACCAGCGCAGGGCAGGGAGAAGCCAAGTCAACCAGAGCAGGGCAGGGAGAAGCCAGTCAACCAGAGCAGGGCACGGAGAAGCCAGTCAACCAGCGCAGAGCAGGGAGAAGCCAGTCAACCGAAGCAGGGCAGGGAGAAGCCAGTCAACTGGAGCAGAAATGGGAGAAGCCATTCAAGCAGAGCAGGGCAGGGAGAAGCCAGTCAACCGGAGCACAGCAGGGAGAAGCCAGTCAAGAGGAGCAGGGCAGGGAGAAGCTAGTCAACCAGAGCAGAGCAGGGAGAAGCCAGTCAACCAGAGCAGGTCGGGGAGGAGCCAGTCACCGGGAGCAGGGACTGGAGAAGCCAGTCAACCAGAGCAGAGCAGGGAGAAGCCAGTCGGTGACCATATCAGAATAGTTAGCTGTGGTTCACTCAGCATCAATCTGATGACAGGTTCCCTTTTAAAGAAATTGTTCCATTTCACATTCCATTAAAAGAGTTTTTCTGCTTCAACCTTTTTTACTAAAGTATGGTGGCCTCACCAAAAATAATAAAATCATCTGTTACTTATCCTCCCCATGTAGATGGGAGAAGTCAATGAATCCAGTGATTGGTGGCAGCGCTGTAGTTTTGATGACACCACTATAGCCTGTGTACACAATCATGGGAGCAGTGGCAGAGATGTATTGATCCTTCCACTTTAAAGTACAGGCAGACCACGTTCGCACAGAAAAAATGTAACATATTTCAGTCCATGAGAGCTGCTACAATGTATCACTACCATTGATGTATTTTTTTATATTATTTAGTTCAATTTGCATCTATTATTCTGGATTGACCCATAGCATTTCGGTCAAGATTTTTTTTCTTCAATACCCTGATGATTAAAGCCACAATAGCCAGATGTTTGCTTGTAGATAACATGCATTTTCTATTGTGTTTCCAGAACACAACGTGCCCCGAGTCAGGTATTTTTTAGGTGTTTTGCACCAAAAAAATCAACTTTAACAAACTCTGCCTCAAAAAACTGCAGTGTGACCTTTGCTGCATTTTTTATGACTTTTGCAGTGTGTTTTTCAATCAAACCAAACAAACTGTGAGCGCAGAGGGCCTTAATGAACTTCCCTTGACCACAGTGTAAATATCGCACCGCAGCTATTCACACACAAGTCAAATTTATTGCAAATGTGTCTACAGCATAAAATGCCAATGTTCCTTTCCGCAGTATGGATTTGATGTGCACATATTTTGCTTTCAAACCCCGTTCAGGTGTATAGAATGTCTGCAAATGTTTCCATTTGGGGCTCATTTAGATGAGATAATTATATGTAAATGTAATCTCCTTGTGAAAATCAGAAATGTCACGTTGATCGTGTATCGATGTGAAAGAAATTACAGTACACACATTTCTCTTTCGGATTTCGGATGAGGCTCATCTATCTATTCAAGTCTATGGGAACGCTAAACAAATAGAATTCTTTACAGATCATTCATTTTGCATTCAAATGTTTGGGATACATTGCAATTATGAAGTTATGAACTGTATTTGGCCATGTAAATAGTATTTACTGCTGATATGTAAAAACGGATGCAATACAGATGTAAAAAACAGACATATGGATGACATACAGATGGCACGGTAATTAGAATTCCACAACTATGCTTCCTACAAAATGTGTGTGCAGAAAAATGTACAATGATTTACCTTGCAGTTGTTAATATTTTCTGGATTTTTGTGGAACTCCCTAGTCTTTCTTTAAAAAGTATTCTGGATATTGTGCTTTTTTGTGCTTATTTTTCTCATAGCGCTTTCTATAAGCACTTCAAAATTGCATGAAGGTGTATATACTGTTATATACTGTGCAAGATAGCACTTAATAAACCACACCAAATACGCCAAGAAAAATACTTACGAACACCTATAATGCTTTTAAAAATCTGTCATTTTAGACTAAGCTTCCACTGTGAGTATTGAGTGCGTCTTTGATGTTGCAGATTCTCTGCACCAATTAGCTGTATTAGTTGCCGTAACTTGCTGTTTTTCATTGCATTTTTAGTGCCTTTTTGTAATAATATGCATTTTTAGCTTGTTTTTATGTTGCAGTTTCTATCTCCGTTTTGACATTTTGTTCCTGTTTTAAATAAAACTGCTTCATTTTGGACACTTCCTGCTACTTAGCTGCGATAAAACTTTGCTGGTAAAGTCATACGCGGGTTACATGCGTTTTTAGTGCGTTTATTGGCGGAAACATACTAAAAAACCTCTATGCGTTTTTTTTTTTTACCTGTGAATTTTCCACATCTTATTCATGTCTATGGGGGACAATCCACAAATAAAACGTATATTTACCGCAACAGGTATTGATCTGTTACAGGTTCTAAATACGCAAATACACACCATCGGTCAGTTTATGCTGTGTAAATAAAAAGCACAGTGGGCATGAGATTACTAAAAATCCTATACACTTTGCTGGAACTGTAAGATGCTGGGGGTTTTCTAAATAAAGCCCCAAATATTTATGGGGATACTTACCCTTAAAATATTTATTTTTATTGTACTTTAAAAAGCCAGAAAAGAGGACAGAGTGGACAACTACAACACATTTGGCAGGTTTTTATTTTTAATTCGTTCATTCATTCATTTTTTTAATTCTGTCATTCATTCATCTATTCATTCAATGTAATTTTCTACAGCAAAGTGGCTGTATGTGTTGAATCATAAAAACACCTAATGCACATATATATATTATTGTTTATCATAGCAGTATTTAATCCATGGCACTTTATACGTGAAAATTGTGTGTGTGTGTATATATATATATATATATATACTGCCCAAAAAAAATAAAGAGGACACTATTCCAGTTGCAACAGGCTGTTTGAGTTCCCTCTATTTCTTTGAGAAGTGTATATATATATATATATATATATATATATATATATAATATCCTACTAGAGGACAATATGGGACAGGAATAGTATTCTGCTGAGTTTTGTGTATATAATTATATATATACACTTGACATGTGTTTACATACTCCTATAAACCTGTCCCTGGAACAGTAAAATGAAATACTTTATGATTTGTGTCCATGTTTGCAGTGGGCTAAATGTCATTTGAAATTCCTGCAGTATAGTAAAGTGGGCTTGGCTGCCTGTAAAGAAGAAGAATGAAGCTGGCTGCTTTGCAATGTGAAGTCAGTCCAGCCAGGTTC